>NC_133335.1:198189869-198507619 GCF_042186555.1 Aquarana catesbeiana
TCTTTCCCCCCTCCTCTCATCCCCTCTCTTTTAACCCCCTATCTCGCTATCACCCCACCCCCTCTCTGTCTCGTTCCCTCTCTCTCTCACCCCTCTCTCTCTCATTCACCCCCTTTCTCTCTCTTTCCCCCTCCCTCTCATCCCCTCTCTTTCAACCCCCTATCTCGCAATCACCCCCTCCCTCTCTCTCTCTCTCTCTCAACCACTCTCTCACACCCCTCTCTCTCTTTAATTTAAGTTTAACAAAAAATTGTTTGCGTTTTCATTTCATTTTTTTTCATAAAAAGGCCCACCAAAATCCTTAGCACCAGGCCCATGATGCTCTTAATCTGGCCCTGAGTGTAACCGCTATCAGGCCCCAGCCTCCGGTCCCCGCCTGTCTGGTTTCCTACAGAGATGTGTGGACACAGGCTGATGTGCTCATATGGACTCCCATGCTACCATAGGGAAGAGGCTTTTAGTGCAGTTTGGTAAAAGATATTCCACCACTCCCTCTCTCCCTCAGGGTTCTATAGTATAGGGATCCATGAGTCCCATTCTATGGTTGATGTCTCTGACTTCAATTCCCATGATCCTTAGTGTTCTGCATAAAAGTCTGTAAACTTTCATGGCTATAGCTCTCCACCTGCTGACTGGAGGATATAGTGCAACACAACATCAGCATAGCAGTAGAAAGTGAAAGTAAAACTGTTTGTAAAGAGGACAATGTTTCGTTTCCTTCTCTAATACAAAATGGAAAATTCCCCTCACTGGGTTTTTTAGCAGCCAAGAAAAATATTAGACAATGAATGTATTTCATTTTTCAAAATCTTTTATTGTGTCAAAAGGTGATTTGCAAAATCATGAAATTTAAAAAAAAATAGCTCTGGCATTGACATGAAAATAACATTACTCATCATTCATGATAAAAACACACACTATATGGAACCCGTTGTTTACATATTACTACAACTTTGTCCTCCACATGATACTCCTACACGTTTTGACCCTTCTAACTGTGGTCTTCTTCAGGGTGGGTTTTAGCTATCTATGCGGGAGAAGGAAAAAACATTTTTCATAATCAAACATTATTTTCTATTATACATTGCGTCTCACCATATATGTAATGGTGTTTATTTACCATTTATGATGATGGAGAAAAAGATGAACATGTCCTGCAACCCATGAAGAAGACCACAATTAGAAGGGTCGAAACGCATGGGGGTATCATGTGGATGACCACGTTATAGTAATATGTATACAACGGGTTCCATGTAATGTGTGTTTTAATCATGAATGAAGGGTAATGTTATTTTCATGTCACTGCCAGAGCTCATTTTTTACAACTTTCATGAATTTGCAAATCACTTTTTGATACAATAAAAGATTTTTAATTAAAAAATGAAATACATTCATTGTCTAATATTATTCTTGGCTGCTAAAATACCCCGTGAGGGAATTTTCCTTTATGTATAACATCTTGGGGTGTGCAGCACTAGCAGCTCACATATATGTGTTATTCCATTTTATATGTTTCTTTCTCTATGTTTCTGTAGTTCAGCACCTGGCTACGTGTATATACTATATTATTTTTTTATTTGCTATTTTTTCTCACGATAGTGTAGTTACAATAATGGTAAGATGTCCATGGGCGCCCTCCCGGCAAATTTAGTCCACGCTGTAGCCGCCTTTCGGCTATAGCGTGGACGGAAAGTGGTTAAAGAGAAACTGCTGCTATGAGGAGTGTTGGTTTCTTTGTGCCCCCCTGCACTCAGTGGTTCCATCCTACCTTATGTATAAGTGTAGATCTTTTTCTTTGAGTTGGCCACATTTAACCAATACAGAAACTAACATATTATCAGTGACAGCAGCTTGTACTTTACACTAATAAATCTTACCTAAACCTGATGAAAGCGATATATTAAAGCCCCAAAACTTGTTGGATATGAGTGCAACAATCAAATAAAGCATCTTTGAATCAATAATAAATTCCAGGTATGGCATGTTACAATGGTCCAGTTTGAAAAAGTATGTATGTATCATACTTGTGGGAGCCCCCTAGAAGCTGAAAATCACTATAGTTAACAACGCTACTACAGTGGTCCCCACTAGCTTCTGGGTCACGTGTCAAGTGGCTGCCCTGCTGCATTCTGAACACAGGAGGCCGGCCGCTTGACATGGGCTCCATTCAGAGACCGCTTTGCATTTTCTCAAAGAATGTAAAGTGTCTTCTGATTGGTTGAGGTGGAGAGGCGAGGTGATGATGCCCTCTAATCACTCCAGGTCAATGAATCCAAGTATTGCTCCATGGAGGGCAGCAGGACACAAAATTTTCAAAAGACAAGATTAACAATACCAGTCTACAAATTTTATGCTAATATATATTGATTCTGTCATCTGAGACAAATAAACTATGATGAATTACAAAAAAAAAAAATTCTGTTCAACACGAGCAGCTTTAGTTATAGCTAACTGCTTCAGATCCGTGCTATAGCCGAATGATGGCTACAACACGGACCTACTTTGCCGGAAGTACGTCTATTGATGTCCTCCCATGCCCGAGCGGCTTGAGTGCCTCCTGCAGGGTGCGCGCGGCGCACTCTGTGATCAGCGAGTCTATGAGATCCCGACCCCTTACCATGTGACAGCTGATCATGTGATGTAAACAGAGCCGGTAATCGGCTATTTTTCTCCTCGCGCTAACAGTGCGAGGAGAAAAAAAAAAGCCGATCACCGGCGGCTGTGAGAGGGACATCGGTCCTGATCAAGGAGAGCTGCCGCCAGCTCATCTGTGCCCATCTGTGCCTCCTGCCAGTGCCACCTAGCAGTACACAACAGTGCCGCCTACCAATACCCACCAGCGCCACCTACCAGTGCCCATAGTGCTACCCATCAGTGCCCACAGTGCCACCTATCAGTGCCCACAATCAGTGCCTCATCAACAATGCTGCCCATCAGTGTCACCTACCAGTGCCCATCAGTGCCACCTATCAGTGACACCTATCAGTGCCATCTATTAGTGGTACCTATCAGTAACACCTATCAGTGCCCATTAGTGCCACCCATCAGTGCCACCCATCAGTGCCATCTTTCCAGTGACTATCAGTGCTGCCTTATCTGTGCCCATCAGTATCGCCTTATCTGTCCCCATCAGTGCCGCCTTATCTGTGCCTATCAATGCCCATCGATTCAGCCTATTAGTGCCCACCAGTGCAGCCTATCAGTGCCCACCAGTGCACTATCAGCGCATATCTATGAAGGAGAAAAATTACCTGTTTGTAAAATTTTATAACAAACTATGAAACATGATTTTTTTTTCCTAAATTTTCCATCTTTTTTTGTTTGTTTAGCAAAAAATAAAAAACCCCAGCTGTGATTAAATACAACCAAAAGAAAGCTCTATGTGTGTGAAAAAAATGATAAAAATTTAGTTTTGGTACAGTGTTGTATGACCGCGCAATTGTCATTCAAAGTGCGTCAGCGCTGAAAGCTGAAGGTTGGTCTGGGCAGGAGGGGGGTTTAAGTGCCCAGTAAGCAACTGTTTAAAACCCTAATGAGTCCTTGTATTTACAAAGCAGTTGAATTCTGGACCATAATAACTTAAGCTAATGAAGTCAAGTAACTCGTACAGTAAACGGTATGATTCTAGCACACCTACGTGCCACTTTTGAGACCCTTTAGTTTGACCGAGGAAGTGGGCAGGCTGCTGTGGACTGAGTTTACCTGATGTGTGCAAGCAGAACGGAGGCTTGGACTTGTCTGGCCGCTCTTGGGAATCTCAGCTGTGATTTTCTTGGCAAAGGTTAAGAGGAAGGACAGACAGGTGTTTTTCTTGGATGCTGAGACCATATTTCAGCTGACTAGTCCCCTTACCACAGTTTGTGGGGCACTGCTAGGTCAATCCCCATCTTCATCCTCAGGAAATCCACTTCATGGTACAAGGGATACTCAAACTTGCTACAAAGCTGGGAGAGTTATATACAACACAGGACATTCAGATAAGGTGATTGTTTACATAAAAAGGGAAGGTATACATAAAAGGCAATGTACTGTATATGAATATAATCCATTTACAACCAGGAGGTAAACTCCAATTAAGAGCTCCAGTTTTTTTCTAGACTGACTGACAGCTTACGATTTCCAATTTTTCTTGTAAATAATTTTAATGTGATAATTTAAATTGAAAGTAGATCTAATCAGTCTATAATTTTAATGGGGGGTTTATTTTAACAGTGAGAGACAGAATAACAGCAAAAATATCCAGGAAAATGCATTTAAAAAAAGTTATAAATTGATTTGCAAATAAGTATTTGACCCCTTCGCAAAACATGACCTAGTACTTGGTGGCAAATCCCTTGTTGGCAATCACAGAGGTCAGACCTTTCTTGTAGTTGGCCACCAGGTTTGCACACATCTCAGGAGGGATTTTGTCCCACTTCTCTTTGCAGATCCTCGCTAAAGGCCCGTACACACGATCAGACTTTTTGACAACAAACATTCAAATTAGCTGTTTTGGGGCAACATCCAACCGTGTGTACGCTCCATCGGACAAATTTTTTCGGTTTTCATCGGACTTTTGTTGGCTGTGCGAACGGACAAACTTTCCGGCAACAAAAGTCAGATGGAGCAAAGTCCGATCGTGTGTACACAAAGCCATTGGACTTTTGTACAAACTACAGTACCTGCCCGCGAGAATGTTTCCAGCGCGATCCCATAGCGCTGGTTCTCAGCAACAGTGTACTGTACATCTCACGCTGGCTGCAATAGGAAAAACACATTTTCCTATTGCAGCCAGCGCGAGAGGGAATTCCCTTCTGGGAGCATACCAGGCCCTTAGGTCTGGTATGGATATTAAGGGGAGCCCCCTACGCTGAAAAAATGGAGTGGGGGTCCCCCCCAAAATCCATACCAGACCCTTATCCGAGAACGCAGCCCGGCCGGTCAGGAAAGGGGTGGGGACGAGCGAGCCCCCCCCCTGAGACGTACCAGGCCGGATGCCCTCAGCATGGGGGGTGGGCGCTTTGGGGCGGGGGGCGCCCTGCGGCCCCCCCACCCCAAAGCACCTTGCCCCTATGTTGATGAGGACAAGGGCCCCTTCCCGACAACCCTGGCCGTTGGTTGTCGGGGTCTGCGGGCGGAGGGCTTATCGGAATCCGGGAGCCCCCTTTAATAAGGGGGCCCCCAGATCCCGGCCCCCCACCCTATGTGAATAAGTATGGGGTACGTCGTACCCCTACCCATTCACCTGGGGGAAAAAGTATCAATAAAAAAACACACTACACAGGTTTTTAAAGTAATTTATTAGGCAGCTCCGGGGGTCTTCTTCCGACTTTGGGGGTCTTCTTCCCACTTCTCCGCTCTCTCCAGCCTCTTCTCCCGGTGTCCGGTTCTTCTCCCGCTCTCCAGTTCTTCTGCCGACCCCTGAAGTCGGAAGAAGACCCCCGGATAAATTACTTTAAAAACCTGTGTAGTGTGTTTTTTTATTGATACTTTTTGCCCCAGGTGAATGGGTAGGGGTATGATGTACCCCATATTCATTCACATAGGGTGGGGGGCCAGGGCTGTTGGTAAGAGGCCCTTGTCCTCATCAACATGGTCACAAGGTGCTTTGGGATGGGGGGGCCGCAGGGCGCTCCCCTGCCCCAAAGTGCCCACCCCTCATGTTGAGGGCATGCGGCCTGGTACGGCTCAGGAGGGGGGGGCGCTCGCTCGTCCCCCACCCCTTTCCTGACCAGCCGGGCTGCGTGCTCGGATAAGGGTCTGGTATGGACTTTGGGGGGGACCCCCACGCCGTTTTTTCGGCGTAGGGGGTTCCCCTTAAAATTCATACTAGACCTAAGGGCCTGGTTTGCTCCTGGAGGGGAACCCATGCCGGTTTTTTATTTAAAATTTGGCGTGGAGTTCCCCCTCATGATTCATACCAAACACCTGCCGGCAATGCTTGTCGCTCATCGTGAAAGGAAAACACACATTCTTCCTTTCCCGATGAGCGAGCCAGCTCGGCGCTGGCTCCCGCGACAGGGCTCGCAGGTGTCAAATCTCGCCGATACAGAAGTTGACCAAAGGGTGGCAGTAAAGAGCTGAAAAACCACGTGATTTGGTGAAAGTTGGATGAAAAAGTCCTACCATGTGTATGCTTAATTAGTTTAAGGCCAACGCCCTTTGTACAAAAATCCACGGGAAAGTTTGTACAAAGTCCTATCATGTGTATGGGCCTTAAGACCCCACACACACTATTAGATTTTCTGTAGATTTTTGTCTTCAGATTTAACAAGACCATGTAGTGCAAGGGCCTACCTGATTGCATACAAATTGAAACTCTTAAGGTTTGACCTCATATTACATGGTTTTGGTAAATCTGAAAATCTGAAGAAAATCCAATAGTGTGTATGGGGCTTTAGTCATTAAGGTTTTGAGGCTGACGTTTGGTAACTTGAACCTTCAGCTCCCTCCACATATTTTCTATGGCAGTGTTTCTCAACCCCAGTCCTCCAGGCGCCCCAACAGGTCATGTTTTCAGACTCACCATTATCTTGCACAGGTGATTTGATCAGTTTCACTGCCTTGATAATTACCACAACCATTTCATCTGAGGCAAATCCTGAAAACATGACCTGTTGGGGCGCCTTGAGGACTGGAGTTGAGAAACACTGTTCTATGGGATTAAGGTCTGGAGACTGGCTAGGCCACTCCAGGACTGTAGCCTCCCTGGCAGTATGATTATGTCAGATTTTTGAATTTCAAAGCGGTACATTTTTTGCATAGAAATTTGGCGTTTTATATTGTAGGCCTGTAATTCTTAGTATGAAACACACTTATATCTGTTCAAACAAGAGTCTAGTAGACATCCGGGGTATGATAAAGTTTGAAACATGAAATCATAAATTATAAAATAATTAATAACTATAAATAATTATATAAAAAATAATATATTAATAATAAAATGAATTTCCCAATGATTCACTATCGCTCAATTCTGTTCTAATTTACTATCCTTGTTTTCTAGCTGGTCTAAAACCACTTTTGATGTAAAGGGACACTTTTTGGTTGCTATGGACAATCTCAAGTTTTTAGGTAGAAAGAACAGTATATATAATATAAAAGTGTAGGTAGGGCACTGGACAAAGCACAAGGGACAAAAGGGATGTGAAATGATTTGATACAGTAATGTAATCTGTAAGATTACAATGTACTGTATGTGTTATGTATTTTGTACTTTTTGAATTTGCCGCAGGGCTCCGCCCCCATGCGTCGCAACGCTCGCAGGAGACGGAGCCCGGAACACAGAGCATCAGGCAGATGATCCGGCGAGGGACACAGCGGGGGGACATGGCAGGATCTTGGGGACAAGGTAAGTAACCTGGACCAGGATTCTGCAATGCAATCCCGAGTGTGGCTCGGGGTTACCGCTAATAGTACCGAAATTTAACCCCGAGCCACACTTGGGATTACCACCAGGAGGGTTAATGTACTTCTTCTTGAGCCACTCCTTTGTTGTCTTGGCCGTGTAGTTTGGGTCATTGTCACGCTGGAATATCCATCCATGGCCCATTTTCAATGCCCTGGCTAAGGGAAGGAGATTCTTACCCAAGATTTGACAGTACATGGCCCTGTCCATTGTTCCTTTGATGCAGTGAAGTTGTCCTGTCCCCTTAGCAGAAAAACACCCTCAAAGCATAATTTTTCCACCTCCATATTTGACAGTGAGGATGGTGTTCTTGGGGTGATAGGCAGCATTCCTCCACCAAACAAGAGCTTGATTTTGGTCTCATCTGACCACAACACTTTCACCCAGTTCTCCTCTGAATCATTCAGATGTTCATTAGCAAACTTCAGACGGCCTGTACATGTGCTTTCTTGAGCAGGGGGACCTTGCGGGCGCTGCAGGATTTCAGTCCTTCACTGCGTAGTATGTTACCAATTGTTTTCTTGGTGACTATGGTCCCAGCTGCCTTGAGATCATTGACCAGATTCTCCTGTGTAGTTCTGGGCTGATTCCTCACCATTCTCATGATCATTGAAACTCCACGAGGTGAGATCTTGCATGGAGCCCCAGACCGAGGGGCTATTTTGTGTTTCTTCCATTTGCGAATAAATGCACCAACTGCAATTGGTGCGATTATTCTCTCACCAAACTGCTTGGCGATGGTCTTGTAGCCCATTCCAGCCTTGTGTAAGTCTACAATCTTGTCCCTGACATCCTTGGACAGCTCTTGGCCATGCTTTGAGAGATTGGCCATGGTGGAGAGATTGGAATCTGATTAATTGATTGCTTCTGTGGACAGGTGTCTTTTATACAGGTAACAAGCTGAGATTAAGAGTACTCCCTTTAATAGAGTGCTCCTAATCTCAGCTCCTTACCTGTATGGAAGACACCTGGGAGACAATAATCTTGCTGATTGATAGGGGATCAGTTAATTATTTCACTCATTAAAATGCAAATCAATTTATAACTATTTTGAAATGTGTTTTTCTAGATATTTTTGTTGTTATTCTGTATCTCACTGTTAAAATAAACCTACCTTTAAAATTATAGACTGATCATTTCTTTGTCAGTGGGCAAACGTACAAAATCAGCAGCGGATCAGATACATTTTTCTCTCACTGTATATCAAAATGACAGCCAGGCGGGACGTTCATTGATCCGGGTGGACGTCATATGACATACTGTGCTGTGCCCCCATCTGCCACCGGCTGTGTCCATCAGACACAGTTTACCGGATTGCTGCCGGTACCATGTGATTGCTGCGATCAATCATATGTGATGTCATATATGACGTCTTCACGGATCGCACCTGGCGTGCTTGCAGCGAGATCTGTCATTGGTTGTATCCATCAGACACAGCCAATAACTGATCAGTGTACCGGCTCACCTCCAGCAGATCGCATGACAATTATAAACAAGGCCTACTGAGGAAGCCCAATCACAAGGGTGCAATGCATATAGCAAGGAGCCAAGCCCATGATGTCACACCATGCACTTGCCAGGGAGCTGAGCCAGTGTTAGACTGATGATACCGAATGATTTTATCAAGCTCTGTTTTTAGTAAGTGTATGTCTTTATATGCAAGAATAAAAGTTTTTTTTAATCAGGAGTACACTATGTCTGTGTCTCTTGTGTGTCTGTGCCCCCTGTGGGGAAAGTGTAACTCATGCTGGTGGAGTTGGAGGATAGAACCATCAGGAGTTCAATTAAGAGGATTAAAGAGCTGGTCTCGGTGGATTTGTACCCCGAACATAGTATTACACAGGTGATTTCTTTTCACGTTTGAGGGGTGATTCTCCCACTTTGATATATATTTCTAAGGACTATTGGACTTTGTAGATCATGTTATATTGGACTATTATGTCATTTTGAAGGAACTGTGGGATTTTAAAATTTTGCACTGCATTGCCCCATTGCACTTTATGTCATATGCAAATGTTTATTCATTTAGTTATTGCACTTTATTTTTATTTTTTTTAAAGGTATAATTTTTTTATTGTTTACATACAAACGAACAAACAGACAAATACACAAATACGTATATAGCATTAAAGGGGGAGTAGTTACATGGTATACAATTAGAGAATACAGATCCAAAGAGGAGTTTCATTTTTACCTTCTAAATTCCAGTATGACGACTAGAAGTCAACTAACATTTTCAGGGAACTCAAGGAGCAGATGGTATAGTGCAATCTGAACTAACCCATGGATTCCAGATCTTATGAAACTTTTTTGGGCATCCTCTGGCCTCATACGTCAATTTGTATAGAGGTATAGCTTGATTGACTATTGTGAGCCAGAAGGCTATAGTAGGTGAGGATTGGGATTTCCAATGCATAGTTATCGTTTTCTTTGCATAAAACAGGATAATTCTCAGAAAGGTTTGTACAGTACATTCTTAGATATACCGTCATCGTCTATATATCCCAGCAGGCATCTCAGGGGATTACAGATGTTAGGCAACTGAGTGAAGGAGCTGATAAGGGCCGTGACCCCCAACCAGAATTTCCTAATCAGTGGGCACTCCAAAATTAAGTGGAAAAATGTACCGTCAGCCATGCCACATCGGGAACATGTTGCAGAGGGCAGTCTCTTTAGTCTATGGAGTAAACAAGGTGTAAAGTAGGACCTGTATAATAATTTGGTTTGAATAACTTTATCACGGGATGAGGTGAGAGACGATACCTGGAGGGGAAGCACTTCCTGCCAAATATTCTCCATTAGCTCCGGTATGTCAGAGCGCCATTTATTTTCTGTGGTGCTAATCCTAGTTGTCGTAGTACGAAGGGGAAACTGTGGTGGGTGGCGATAGAGTTTGCAACAGTTAGGCTCCATCTGTGCCCTTAAAGTGAGTTATGGTAGGTGACCCGGGGCCCTACAGGGATGTGTCAGTTATCTCAGTAGGACATCATCAAGGAGATTACTGTGACAGCTATCCAAGAGTAGCTTGTCTGGTGAGTGGAGGACAACATGAGGTAATGGTTCATCAGTCACTCGGATGAGAAGTGTGAGAAAAAAGGGGGGTATCATGAATGAACAGGCGTTCTCTGTGATTAATCTTGTGGAGTGGTGCAGATGAAGAAGAAGGGGGGGGGGCTGTGAAGAAGGATAACGGAAGGTCAGCGAGGAAGAGATCTTCGTTGCTGGTGACGTTGATCAGGAGGACCCAATGAATCCACCCAGTGGGCTGCTTCTTTTATAGTCGTGAAGAAGTAGGCCTTTCCTTTATGGATGACCCTCAGTCGTGCAGGGTATAGCATACCATAGGGTAGTTGGAGGTCTCGTAGTATCCTTTTAATGGCCAGAAAAGTATCCCTCTGTTTCTGCGTAGCCACTGAGAAATCAGGAAAGATAGTGATCCCGTTGCCATTGAAGGATATGCGGCCCTTTGTGCGGGCGCCCCTGAGAACCGCCTCCCTGTTCCTGAAGTGCAGCAGTTTAATGAGCATAGCACATGGGGGTGCCCCAATAGGTGAAGGGCGCAGGGGAACTCTATGCGCTCGTTCTATGGTGAATAGTGGAGAGAAGGTGGAGGCATCAAAAGTAGATGTTAACCACCGCTCCATGAAAGCCTCAGGGGCCGTACCTTCCGAACCCTCCGGGAAAGCCCCCCAAAAAATGCAGATTATTACACCTCAGGTGGTCCTCCATATCTGTTAACTTATCAGTGGTATACTCTTGGGTTTGGCGTAATTCTCTAACAGAGGCCTGCAAAGGACGGGTATCATCCTCCAAATCTCCTATGCGTTGTTCTGCATTGGTCACTCTATGGCGGAGATTATGCGCATCTTGTTTCAGGAAGGACAGATCTGATCTGATAGAGTCTATCTGAGTGGTGAGGGAAGCATGGCTGTGCTGAATAGCCTCCATGATCTGTGTCAGCGTGGGTTCTGCAGGGCCTGTGGCAACATGGTCAGCGCTGGGGGAGAGAGGTGCTGTGTCCTCAGGCTGTGACAGCAGCAGGGGGTCATCAGGGCAAGAAGCAAGAGGTTTTGTGACTCACCCTTACCTGATTTGTGTTGTGCTGCCGTGGATGAAGAGGAGGGTTTGCTGTGATCCCTTCATTGAGGCTGGCTGGCGCCATTTTGTTGCGACTCACATGGAGAGAGCAGCGGGGGGAATTCAGCGATATCCTCCAGCGCGGGGCCGTATTTCACTATCCTCAGGTGTTCCCGGTGGTCTCAGGAGAGTAAGAAGGCTGGGGGGTTCCCACAGGGGCGATCGGGTCAGCAGGATCAGGCTAGGATAGGAGTGGGACAGACAGAGCTCAGGCAAACTGCTTTCTCACATCCCGGTAGTCAGCCATGCTCCTCGATGGGTGGTAATCTAAAAGGTGAGGGAGCCAGAGCTAGTGCTGTGAGTTGTCTGTCACGCAGACAATGAAAGCTGCAGGTGGCAGTTTGACAGGTTGGATAACTTCGGTGACAGTGTAGGGAGTCAGCTGGGTGCAGAGGGGCAAGGAGATCAGGACTGATTGTGGACACCATAGCAGGGTGGAGCAAGATGGCCACTACACGTGGCGCTGGGGGTCACGGCCTGACCGGCTAAAATGCTTTGGTTTCCAGGGGTGGCTTGGATCAAGCGTAGAGGGGTAAGGAAGGTGAGCACCAGGATGTAGCAAGATGGCCACGACTCACAGGGCCAGATCTGATATTCCTCCTGCAGAACCATCTTTCGCTGCAATTACAGCTGCATGTCTTTTTGGCGACGTCACTACCAGCTTTGAACATCTAGAGAGTAAAATGTTTGCCCATTCTTCTTTGCAAAAAAGCTCAAGTTCTGTCAGTTTGGATTGAGAGCATCTGTGAACAGCAATTTTTAAGTCTTGCCACAGATTCTCAATTGGATTTAGGTCTGGACTTTGACTTGGTCATTCTAACACATGAATATGCTTTGATCTAAACCATTCCATTGTAGCTCTGGCTGTATCTTTAGGGTTGTTGTCTTTTGCAGACTCTAACAGGTTTTCTTTTAAGATTGCCCTGTATTTGGCTCCATCCATCTTCACATCAACTTTGACCAGCTTCCCTGTCCCTGCTGAAGAAAAGCATCCCACAATATGATGCTGCCACCACCATGTTTCACGATGGGGATGGTGTGTTCAGGGTGATGTGCAGTGTTAGTTTTTCGCCTGTGCAAAACCGTTACACAGAGCAGGTAAGTATGACATGTGTGTTATTTTTAACCTCTTCCCATCGACAGTACACATATATGTGGTCTCACTGGACTGGGCTTTTTTAATTGTTGGGCCGCATATATGTGCAGCTCTCTTTGTGCTGGAAGCGAGCCCCGTGTCTCGTACTAACGGTCAGGACTCGGGTCACCTGATCGCTGTGATAGTCTCTGATTGGCTATCACAGTGATACATGGCAAATGAGGTTTAATGTAGAAAAATGTAAAATAATGCATTTGGGTGGCAAAAATATGAACGCAATCTATACACTGGGGGGAGAACCTCTGGGGTAATCTAGGATGGAAAAGGACCTGGGGGTCCTAGTAGATGATAGGCTCAGCAATGGCATGCAATGCCAAGCTGCTGCTAGCAAAGCAAACAGAATATTGGCATGCATTAAAAATGGGATCAACTCCAGAGATAAAACAATAATTCTCCCGCTCTACAAGACTCTGGTCCGGCGGCACTTAGAGTATGCTGTCCAGTTCTGGACACCAGTCCTCAGGAAGGATGTACTGGAAATGGAGCGAGTACAAAGAAGGGCAACAAAGCTAATAAAGGAACTGGAGGATCTTAGTTATGAGGAAAGATTGCGAGCACTGAACTTATTCTCTCTGGAGAAGAGACGCTTGAGAGGGGATATGATTTCAATATACAAATACCGTACTGGTGACCCTACAATAGGAATAAAACTTTTTCACAGATGGGAGTTTAACAAGATACGTGGCCATTCATTAGAATTAGAAGTAAAGAGGTTTAACCTTAAACTACGTAGAGGGTTTTTTACTGTAAGAGCGGTGGTCCGAGCGGGGTGCCATCAATAGTTTACAAAAACTATTAGATAAGCACCTGAACAGCCGCAACATACAGGGATATACAATGTAATACTGACACATAATCACACACATAGGTTGAACTTGATGGACTTGTGTCCTTTTTCAACCTCACCTACTATGTAACTATGTGATCAGCCACTGTGCGCCCATCCCTGTGTTTACTTCCTCTTCTGAATGGAGAGGAAGATGCATTGGGGTTGATTTACAGGCAAATAGACTGTGCACTTCGCAAAGTGCAGTTGCACTCTGCAATTGCAATTACTCCAGAGCTTAGTAAATAAGGTAAGGCTTCAGTTTGCAAAGAATACCCAATCACGTGCAAGGAAAAAAAAAAAGACAGCATTTTTGCTTGCAAATGATTGGGTTATGAAAGTCAGCAGAGCTTCTGCTCATTTACTTAGCTCTGGAGCAACCGCTCTTGCAGAATGCAACTGCACTTTGAAAAGTGCACAGTCTATTTGCCTTTAGTAAATCAACCCCATAGCGTTTTGCTTTTAGGCCAAAAAATTTAATTTTGGTCTCATCTGACCAGAGCATCTTCTTAGGCAAGAAGTATATGAAAAGATCCGGACAGCCGCACACCGGGAAAAAATGCAAGTGTCTTTATTATAAAATCGGGATCATAGAGCATACAGGACACTGTAGCGAAAAAGTGCAGCCAAAACATCTAACGTGTTTCGCACTTATGCCAAGTGCTTACTCATAGCACCTTCAGAGCACCTTTTTCCACATGTTTGCTGCGTCCCCGTGCGGACTAAACCCCTGTTTTTAACACATACTGTTAGACAGGTCAATTTGGTTGGTCTGTGAGCTGGTGGTAAGTAGGCTTGGAATTTTTTCCTGGGCATTCCCCAGGCTTTGTTTGTATCTGTTTGTAGCCCTCCAATGCCGCTTACTGCGATAGCCAGCTATAAATGAGGGTGGTGGCAAGTTTTTTGAGATCACGTTGGTGTGTGTATTGGTCCAGCAACGCACCAGCACCTTTGCAGCCATAGTGCTATCTGCTGGGTGTTTGGTGTGCTCCTGTACCTTTAAGAAGGGGTGGACTGCCCTTCAGTCCACCTGCCCGCATTTATCCATCAGAATGCATGTGCCTCCACTGTGGGGACACTCATATTTTAGTGTTAGGACCACAGATATCAGGGTGCCGTGATGAGGCTCTGTGGCTTACGCATGCGTTTGCAAATGCATGCGGACTAAACCCCTGTTTTTAATGCGTACTGTTGGACAGGCTTGGAATTTTTTCCTGGGCATTCCCCAGGCTTTGTTTGTATCTGTATCCCCACATGGCTTCTTGCAAACTGCAAACAGGACTTCTTATGGCTTTCTTTCAACAATGGCTTTCTTCTTGCCACTCTTCTATAAAGGCCAGATTTGTGGAGTGCACAACTAATAGTTGTCCTGTGGACAGATTCTCCCACCTGAGCTGTGGATCTCTGCAGCTCCTCCAGAGTTACCATGGGGCTCTTGACTGCTTCTCTGATTATTACTCTCCTTGCCCGGCCTGTCAGTTTAGGTGGACGGCCATGTCTTGGTAGGTTTGTAGTTGTGCCATACTCTTTCCATTTTCGGATGATGGATTGAACAGTGCTTTGTAAGATGTTCAAAGCTTGGGAGATTTTTTTTTTTATAACCTAACTCTGCTTTATACTTTATCCCTGACCTGTCTGGTGTGTTCAGTGGCCTTCATGATGCTGTTTGTTCACTAAGGTTCTCTAACAAACCTCTGAGGGCTTCACAGAACAGCTGTATTTATACTGAGATTAAATTACACACAGGTGGACTCTATGTACAAATTAGGTGAAGGCTATGGGTTCCACTAAATTGTAGTTAGGGGTATCAGAGTAAAGGGGGGCTGAATAAAAAAGCATGCCACACTTTTCACATATTTATATATATAAATTTTTATTTGTACGAACTTTTGAAAACCATTTATCATTTTCCTTCCACTTCCACTTATGTGCCACTTTGTGTTGGTCTATCACATAAAATCCCAATAAAATACATTTACGTTTTTGGTTGTAACATGACAAAATGTAGACAATTTCAAGGGGTATGAATACTTTTTCAAGGCGCTGTATTTACGGCATGAACTGTTGAATGACTCAAAAGTAAAATACCACCATTCTCTTTCACAGCTTAGATATTGGCTTTATCGGTTATACACAGACAGCTAACAAGAATTCAAGCAGCAATGAGTTCTTTCAAAAACGTACCTGTAAAATGCAAATTCTATACAAATAAATAAATCTATAAAATATCAGTTTATAAATGTTTATTAAAAAAAAATAAAATGTAAAAAATAAAACTGACTGCAAAACATTATATCTTCCCTTGACCGAGAGTCATGTAAAGTGCTGTGACATTACTCTTGAATGAAAGACAGCTGTGTCCCATATACTGACAGATGAAAAATAAAGATTGCTTCCACCCCATGTCAAATGTATTGACTATAAATATATGGCAAACTTCAGCAACTAAAATAGCTAAGCAGACTGGGGTCTTTTTATCTAGAGGTCACAGGGAAAAAAAAAAGTATTAAGATACTCCTTTCATTAGAGGAACTTAGAGACAGTCGGTCTGAGAACAGCACGAAATTCCCATTAACAAGGGAGAAAATGCTGGATAAGGATCTCCTAATTATAGCCACAATTCGTAACCCTTTCACAGCAAGAGGCCATCTTGGATTAACAATACAGTGCGATACTACAATACTGATTTTGGAACAAGTCATGTAACAAATTTCAGAACCCTTTTGCCATAATGACAAGGCTAAAGACAACACAGCAGGCAACGACTACTCGTGTTGAAATGACATTCTTTATCCTACTATTTCACACAATGTGCCAAGAAAAATGAAATGCTTCAGGATACACTGGAAAATATTTTTCATTGTTTGTTGCAGGAAGTACCGTATATACTCGAGTATAAGCCGAGTTTTTCAGCACATTTTTTTGTGCTGAAAATGCCCCCCTCGGCTTATTTTTCTGCAGCAGAGAATGACATTTTCTGATTTTCTGATTTTGGGGCCCCGTATCTCGGGAGCCACTTGGTGCTAGGAGCTTTGAATATGTTGTAATGCTAGTTCCACTGGGTTTGCACGCCAAATTTGGGGTTCCTAGCACCAAGTGGCCCCAAGATACGGGGCCACAAAGTCGGTCAACTGTGTCCATCTGCAGCAATGTCATTTCGGGAGCCTTTGGGTCCAGGGACCCCAAATTTTGGCTGCAGCTAGGGGGCATCTAGGAACCCTTAACTACCGAGTTTAAAGTTTGAGGGACCTATGGCTGCAAATGGGCACAGTAAGGCATGCAAATGGGCATTGTTGACCTTCTTTTCCACTTACAGTATCTCGGTGCCACTTGGTGCTAGGAACCCCAAATTTTGTGTGCAAACCCAGTGGAACTAGCATTACAATGTATCCAAAGCTGGGGTTCCTAGCACCAAATGGCCCCAATATACGGGGGCCCCAAATTCAGTTTGGAAAATGTCATTTTCTGCTGCAGAAAAGTGCTTGACATTTTCCGAACCGACTTTGGGGCCCCGTATCTCAGGGCCACTTGGTGCTAGGAGCTTTAGATATGTTGTAGAGCTAGTTCCACTGGGTTTGCACACCAAATTTGGGGTTCCCAGCACCAAGTGGCCCTTAGATACGGGGCCCCAAAGTCGGTCAACTGTGTCCATCTGCAACAATGTCATTTCGGGACCCTTTGGGTCCAGGGACCCCAAATTATGGCTGCAGCTAGGGGGCGTCTAGGAACCCTTAACTACTGAGTTTGGAGTTCGAGGGACCTATGGCTGCAAATGGGCACAGTGAGGCATGCAAATGGGCACAGTGAGGCTGCAAATGGGCATTGTTGATCTTCTTTTCCACTTACAGTAACTGCGCATTTCTCACCCTTGTCTTATACTCGAGTCAATAAGTTTTCCCAGTTTTTTGTGGTAAAATTAGGGGCCTCGACTTATATTCGGGTCCGCTTATACTCAAGTACATACAGTACTTGTCTTTCACATTTAATGCGGTATTAAATCCAAAACCAAAAAATTTATATATTGCATCTTTTGCATTCGTTTTGTTTTTTTCTTTTTTTGGCTTTTTGCCTCTGTTTTCCCCCCTGCAGCACTGAGAAGGAGGCAGAGAACGTAAGATTTCAACTAGTACAACTGGCACCAGCACAAGGGACACTTCTCATTAAATGTTAAGTTCTGTTCCTTGTGCTTTTTTAAAAATTTCTACCTAAATTTAGGCTTTATTTCTTATTAAGGCAAACGGTATGTGATGCTCAATTTAACCACTTCAGCCCCGGAAGGATTTACCCCCTTCCTACGGCACTGCGTCGGTTTAACTGACAATTGCACGGTCATGCGACGTTACACCCAAACAAAATTTATGTCCTTTTTATCCCACAAATAGAGCTTTCTTTTGGTGGTATTTGATAACCTCTGTGTTTTTTATTTTTTGCGCTATAAACAAAAAAAGAGCGACAATTTTGAAAAAAAAGCAATATTTTTTACTTTTTGCTCTAATAAATGTCCCCAAAAATATACAAAAAAAAACAAATTTCTTTCCCGGTTTAGGCCGATATGTATTCTTCTACATATTTTTGGTAAAAAAAAAACGCAATAAACTTATATTGATTGGTTTGCGCAAAAGTTATAGCGTCTACAAAATAGGGGATTTTTTAATGGCATTTTTATTATTATTTTTTTTTTTTTTACTAGTAATGGGGGCGATCTGCGATTTTTTCAGGACTGCGACATTATGGCGGACACCTCGAACACTTTTGACACATTTTTGGGACCAATTTTATTTATAGAGTGATCAGTGCTATAAAAATGCACTGATTACTGTAAAAATTACACTGGCAGGAAAGGGGTTAACACTAGGGGCGATCAAGGGGTTAACTGTGTTCCCTGTGTGTGTTTCTAACTAGGGGGGAGGGGACTGACCTAGAGGAAATGACAGATCGTGATTCCTAGCTATTAGGAACTCACGATCTGTCTCTCCTCACAGAACAGGGATTTGTGTGTTTACACACACGTCCCTGTTCTGCCTCTCGTGCCCGCGATCGATCGCAGGCGGCGGTCGCCGGTCATGAGCATCGACACCCCCGCGATGCTGCTATCCCGCTTAAAGGGACCGACGTATACCTACGATCGTGCCGACCTGCCACAGTATATGAGAGCAAGCAGTTCTTCCTTTTCGGGGTAAAGGCTTTATATAAATTAATAAAAGGTGATCGTTGTAGCAGTGGTAAATGGTTTGTCTCAACCCTGCAACTGCTACATCTGCAGAACAGCTTTTTCTGTTGAAAAACAACAGATGTACTGGCCAGATTACCAGGTAAGAATAAAGAAAAAAAAGCTGCCATAACCCCGGTATTTTCGGGAACGCTGACGCTGTGCGCTTCTCTTTAAGATAAAAGCAGTCTCCGCGACGGATTCGCACGCAAGATCACTTTTATTGACGGCGGGAGAAGTGCCCACCCTCCTCCCGCCGTGATCCAGTCGTCTCTGCCACTTACCGGACCCGCCGATAGCGGCGGAAACGATTGCGTCCTCTCCCGTGGATGCCTGGCTGCTGACTGAGGGGAAGATGGCCCCTGCTCGGCTTAATGGCATGGGAGGGCGGAAGCGACGTCAAACGTTACTTCCGCCCATACCTCTTAAAGGAGAAATGTTTTCTTTTTTTTTTTCAATAATTTTTTTATTGCATTTTAGTGTAAATAAGAGATCTGAAGTCTTTTTGACCCCAGATCTCATATTTAAGAGGACCTGTCATACTTTTTGTTCTATTACAAGGGATGTTTGCATTCCTTGTAATAGGAATAAAAGTGACCCAAAATCTTTTTTTTTTTTTAAAAACTGTGTCAAAATAAAAAATTTAAAGTAAAATAAATAAGAATTTTTTTTTTTTTTTTTAAAGCGTTCCGTCCCGACGAGCTCGTGCGCAGAAGTGAATGCATACGTGAGTAGCACCCCCATATGAAACGGTGGTCAAACTACACATGTGAGCTATCGCCACGATCGTTAGCATGAGAGAAATAATTCTAGCCCTAGACCTTCTCTGTAACTCAAAACTGGTGACCTGTAGACATTTTTAAACATCACCTATGGAGATTTTTAAAAGCTTGTCGGTATTCCACGAACGGGCGCAATTTTGAAGCGTGACAGGGTATCAATTTATGCGGCGTAACATTATCTTTCACAATATAAAAAAAAATTGGGCTAACTTTACTGTTGTCTTATTTTTTTATTCAAAAAGTGTATTTTTTCCAAAAAAAGTGCGCTTGTAAGACCGCTGTGCAAATACGGTGTGACAGAAAGTATTGTAATGATCGCCATTTTATTCTCTAGGGTGTTCAAAAAAATATATATATAATATTTGGGGGTTCTAAGTAATTTTCAAGCAAAAAAATTGTAATTTTAACTTGTAAACAACAAGTGTAAAAAAGAGTCTCGGTCCTTAAGTGGTTAACCACTAGGCGTCCGCGCTATAGTCGAAAGACGGCTACAGCGCGGACTCCAATTGCCGGGAGGGCGTCCCTGGACGTCCTCCTGTTCGGGGAAATTCTGCTCTGGCCGTGTCCCTTGGACACAGCCAGTCACAGATCGCCGTAAACGGCCAATCACAGCGGCCGTTTACAGCGCGATCCGAGCTTCCAATGAGAGATGATCTCAAATGTAAACATATGAGATCATCTCTCATTGCCGGCTTTCCCTCCTCACACAGAGACCGGACCGTGTGTGAGGAGAGAGCGATCTGTGATAACTGTGAGTGCCGAGCTTTTAGTGAAACATCCTACAGTGCCCATACAGTGCCACATCAGTGCCACAGTGCTCATTACTGCTTCCATCTGTCATCAGTGCCATCTGTCAGTGCCATCTGTCGTCAGTGCCATCTGTCAGTGTCACCTGCCACATCAGTGCCACCTGTCAGTGTCACCTGCCACATCAGTGTCACCTGTCAGTGTCACCTGCCACATCAGTGTCACCTGTCACATCAGTGTCACCTGCCACATCAGTGCCACCTGTCAGTGTCACCTGCCATGTATCAGTGCCACGTATCAGTGCCACGTATCAGTGCAATCTGTCAGTGCCATCTGCCGTCAGTGCCACCTGTCTGTCACCTGCCACATCAGTGTCATCAGTGTCACCAGTGTCACCTACCACATCAGTGTCACGTATCAGTGCCATCTATCACCAGTGCAATCTGCCAGTGTCACGTGTCATCAGTGCCACATATCTGCCATTTTTCATCACTATGTCACAAAGAGTATATTCAGCCGAGGAGGCATATAATATTCTTGCGGCCGACGAGAGCAACGGGGAGCTCTCCGCTTCAGATTCCTATTCAGATTCTGAGTCTGACGTGGACTATGAGCCTGTCCTCAGCAGTGGTACACTGACAGCCTCAGAGGAGGATGAGAGTCCGCCCGCCAGACGAAGATGTACTGGTGAGGATGCAGTGCCATCCACCAGCACCGCAATGCCATCCACTATCACCACAATGCCATCCACTATCACCGCAATGCCATCCACCAGCACCGCAGTGCCATCCACCAGCACCGCAGTACCTCGACAAAGGCCACGTACCAGTGGGGTGTCACCTCAGGCCCAAAGGGTTAGGTCCCATGCCAGCCTTCCCTACTCCCTTGAGAACCCCTTATGGCTGCCACCTAATTCAGGAGAAGCTATCATTCCCCCTTTTACTGCCCAGCCAGGAGTCCAGGTGGACACAGAAAATTTTTCACCAATAGATTTTTTCAACCTTATTTTTACTGAGGACATGCTTGCATCGATTGTGGCCCAGTGCAATCTATATGCCCAACAATACATAGCAAGTAACCCAACGTCCTATTATGCCCGTCCCTACGAATGGAGAGCCCTAACAGTGGAGGAGTTTAGAATGTTTTTGGGCCTCACATTCTGTATGGGACTAACCAAAAAAAATGTATTATGTTCCTATTGGTCTACCCTCCCCATCCACCACATGCCCATCTTTTCCTCTGTAATGCCCAGAACCAGGTATCTCATGATTATGAGATTCCTACACTACAATGACAATACCCAGTGCCCTCCCCGAAATGACCCACATTTTGACAAGCTATATAAAATTCGCCCATTACTAAAATATTTTTCTGATATCTTCCCCCAGTTATTTACCCCAGACCAGCACATATGTGTGGATGAGTCCCTGGTCAAATTTAGTGGCAGGTTGGGCATAAAACAATTTATTCCCACCAAAAGGGCCCGCTATGGGGTGAAAATGTATAAATTATGCGACCGAACTACAGGATATACCTATGCCTTCATGGTATACGAAGGGAAGGACACCCAGCTACATCCCCCTAATTGCCCAGAATATATCGGATCGAGTGGGAAAGTCGTTTGGGAACTCATAAACTCACTCCTGGAGAAAGGCTACCATCTATATGTGGACAATTTTTATTCTAGTCTGCCCCTGTTCCGAAATCTTCACAGACAGAAGACTCCAGCATGTGGCACCATAAGGAAGAACTGGAAGGGCTTTCCTCAAAGCCTTGTGAACAAAAAGCTAAGAAGAGGGGAGATGGCGAGCTTACGGAATGAGGAAATTCTGGCTGTGAAGTGGAGGGACAGAAGGGACGTCTACGTGCTTTCATCAATCCACAATAACACCGTCGTGGAGATAACCAGGAGGAATGAGGTAATCCAAAAGCCAACATGCATCTTTGAATACAACAAGTATATGGGGGCTGTCGACTTCAACGACCAGATGCTCGAACCCTACCTTGCCACGAGAAGAACATACCAGTGGTATAAAAAAGTTTCGATTTATTTGTTCAATTTGGCCATACATAACAGCTATGTTATTTATCATAAATCCACTGCAAGCCCCAAATCCTTCCTTGGATACCAGGAGGAAATCACCACTGCCCTTGTATTCCCGAACGGCCCACCAGAAACCATTCGATCCGATGTGATTAGTAGACTGTCCGAACGCCACTTTCCCGAAAAAATCCCCCCCAGACCAACAGGCCAAAAACGGCAGAAAAAATGCCGGGTGTGCACCAAAGGAGGAGTGAGAAGAGACACTACTTTTTATTGTCTCCAATGTACTTCCCAACAAGGCCTCTGTATAGTTGACTGTTTCCGCCGTTACCATACTTCACTAAATTATTAGTGAAGTATGGTAAACATAACCCTCACTTCCTGCCATTTACCTTCACACCCCTTATGCCTCTGCTTGCTCTGTAACTGACCCTGGCTTGTTTTTCGACCACGCTTCTGCCTACCGATTCTGTTTATATCTCTGCCTGATCTGGAACTGACCCTGGCTTGTTTTTCGACCACGCTTCTGCCTACCGATTCTGTTTATATCTATGCCTGATCTGGAACTGACCCTGGCTTGTTTTTCGACCACGCTTCTGCCTACCGATTCTGTTCATACCTCTGCCTGATCTGGAACTGACCCTGGACTGTTTGACCATCCTTTTTGCCTGCCTCTTGGACTGATCTTGTACCCTGCCACTGGACTAGTGGGATTCATAACACAGGGGTCTCACATATGTAAGGGGCTCCAGAATTGTTTTTCTGGATGAAGAAAACATTTTTTTTGTTTTCTCATTCCTAGATTAGGGTCTGGAGACTCGGAGGCTTCAAAGAGATTTGGGTGGGAGAAGCCTCTACCCCTGTCCCCATTCTGTCCTGAACGAGGCCCTACTTCTGCCTGCTGCCTGTAGGACCTATGTCATCATGCCTCTGCCTGTCGCATTAACTGACCACACCACATGGATGGACCATGTTCCTGCCTACTACCAGGATCAATATTTTGGCACTGCTGACAATCTCTGCCTGCACTGACCCTGGACTGTATATGGACAGTATCCCTGCCTGCTGCCTGTACTGACTATGGACAGTGTTCCTGCTTGTTGCCTGGACAATTGCGTTCGCTTTTGCTGACCAAGTCCCTGCCTGCTGCCTGGACCAGTGCTATCCTCCTGTGGACAACTGTGCTACTAAAACCACAGGTAATCTTTTTTTTTACCCTTTGCTCAGCAGAATGTATTTTGGGGTGTAATTCTTGGTATGTGCATGCTATGTGTCCCTAGAACACCTGACGGTGTTCCTTGTATGTGGCCAGGCTGTGTAAAAGTCTTACACATGTGGAATCGCTATACTCAGGAGGAGTAACAGAATGTATTTTGAGGTGTCATTTTTGCTATGTACATGCTATGTGTTGGAAATATCTTATAAATGGACAACTTTGTGTAAAAAAAAATGCGTTTTCATTTTTTTCCACATTTTCCAAAAACTTCTGGAAAAAAATGAACCGTTCAAAAGACTCATTATGCCTCATAGATTATACGTTGGGGTGTTAGCTTTCCAAAATGGGGTCATTTTGTGGGCGTTTCCATTGTCCTGGTGCTCCAGGGCCTTCAAAAGTGTAATAGGTGGATGAGAAATGAGATGTGTAATTTATGCTCCTAAAACCCTTGAAGGTGCTATTTCAGTATTGTGCCCCTGTATGTGGCCAGGCTGTGTAAAAGTCTTACACGTGTGGTATCGCTATACTCAGGAGGAGTAGCAGAATGTATTTTGAGGTGTCATTTTTGCTATGTACATGCTATGTGTTGGAAATAGCTTATAAATGGACAACTTTGTGTAAAAAAAAATGCGTTTTCATTTTTTTCCACATTTTCCAAAAACTTCTGGAAAAAAATGAACTGTTCAAAAGACTCATTATGCCTCATAGATTATACGTTGGGGTGTTAGCTTTCCAAAATGGGGTCATTTTGTGGGCGTTTCCATTGTCCTGGTGCTCCAGGGCCTTCAAAATTGTAATAGGTAGTTAACAAGTTAGATGTGTCATTTATGCTCCTAGAACACTTGATGGTGCTCCCTGCATGTTGGGCCTCTCTATGTGGCTAGGCTGTGAAAAAGTCCCACACACGTGGTATCGCCATACTTAGAAGGAGTAGCAGAATTTATTTTGGGGCGTCATTTGTGGTATACACATGCCATGTGAGAGAAATAACCAATTACAATGACAATTTTATGGGAGGAAAAAAAAAAATCTTCATTTTGCAAAGAATTGTGGGAAAAAATAACAACATCAAAAACCTCACCATGCATCTTGCTGAATACCTTGGAATGTCTACTTTCAAAAAAGGGGTCATTTGGGGGGTATTTTTACTGTCCTGACTTGTTCGGGTCACAAGAAATGAGATAGGCCACCAGTACATCAGGTGTGATACATTTTTTATGATTTGCACCACAACTTGTAGACTCTATAACTTTCACACAGACCAAATAATATCCACTAATTTTGGTTATTTTTACCAAAGATATGTAGCAGTATAAATTGTGGCCAAAATTTTTGAAAAATTAATAATTAGCAAAATTTTATCACAGAAACTAAGAAAAATGCTTTTTTTTCTAAATTTTTGGTCTTTTTTCATTTATAGCACAAAAAATAAAAAGCCCAGAGGTGATCAAATACCACCAAAAGAAAGCTGTATTTGTATGAAAAAAAGGACACAAAATTCATTTGGGTACAGTATTACATGACTGAGTAATTGTCATTCAAAGTGTGAGAGCGCTGAAAGCTGAAAATTGGTCTGGTCACAAAGGGGGTTTAAGTGCCCAGTTGTCAAGTGGTTAATATCACTTTAACACCTCATGCACACTGGACATAAAAAATGCTGCTTATACAGGTTTTTTATTTTCAGGCAGCAAAAATAAAAATAAATCACAAGTGAGTTTCTGAAAGGAGCTTTTGGGCAGACGAAATGCTTGAGGCGCCTAAACGTGGTGTTTAGGAGTTTTCAGCATTTTCAAGTGTACATTGATTTTAGTGAAAAATGAGCAGAGGAGATTTTTTGGGAAAAAAATGCTTATAAAAGCAAATGCCAATAAATGAGCATAAACTCTTGTGGAATACAAGCTACTATGAGCATATGCTGCTTTTTCTGACAGAGCTTCTGGCATTTTTTCAGCCACCGAGTGTGCATGGACCCTAAAGGGAAACTACAGGGTATTTCTTAATCACTTCCCATCTAGCCTATAGTAAATTGAAGGCTGAGCGGGCTTCTTGTTGATGTGGTGCGACACAGCCGATGACTGATCATTGTACCAGCCCTCAGCCGTTACATGACAGTTATAAACAATGGATGGCTTCCTTTCATGCCATCTATTGTGTACAATTGTGTTGCTATCTGTGATTGGTCACAGTCATCACATGGTACAGACTGGGCCATTCACAGCTAATCACAACAAAACAAACTGAATTAAATAATTTAATTCAGTAAAATGTTTGCTTATAACAATGAAATTCATTGCTATATGCAAACATAATGTTTAAAAAATATATACAGTGGGGACGAAAAGTATTCAGACCTGCTTACATTTTTCACTCTTTGTTATATTGCAGCCATTTGCTAAAATCATTTAAGTTCATTTTTTTCCTCATTAATGTACACACAGCACCCCATATTGACAGAAAAACACAGAATTGTTGACATTTTTGCAGATTTATTAAAAAAGAAAAACTGAATTATCACTTGGTTCTAAGTATTCAGACCCTTTGCTGTGACACTCATATATTTAAAGAGGAGTTTCACCCAGGGGGTACATTAAAAAAAAAAAAAAAATTAAAAGTCAGCAGCTACAAATACTGCAGCTGCTGACTTTTAATTGGACACTTACCTGTCCCTGGGTCCAGCGATGCGGGGGATTGAAGCCCCGCTCGTCCCCCCCTCCGCTCGTCAGCGCCGGCATTTCAACTGCGGGCGCCGGGCTGTGGCTTCACAGCCTGGCACCCACTGCACATGCGCGAGCGGCGCCGCGCGCCGTGATTGGCCGCTCAATCACCTGGGACCTGTAATGGGTCCCAGATGATTGACAGGAGGGAGAGAGCAGAGCCGAGCCCTTCCTGTGCCGAGGGGGAAGTGATGTCACCAGCCCAGGCAAAGGAAGAGGCAGACTACGAGGGACCACCTAGCAACAGGCATTTAGTGGTAAGTAAAAAAAAAAAAATCCAAATGTTTCTTTGTTTTTTTTTTTAGAATTTTTCAGGTATTTTTGTTTTTTTGGGTGGAACCCCACTTTAACTCAGGTGCTGTCCATTTCTTCTGATCATCCTTGAGATGGTTCTACACCTTCATTTGAGTCCAGCTGTGTTTGATTATACTGATTGGACTTGATTAGGAAAGCCACACACCTGTCTATATAAGTCCTTACAGCTCACAGTGCATGTCGGAGCAAATGAGAATCATGAGGTCAAAGGAATTGCCTGAAGAGCTCAGAGACAGAATTGTGGCAAGGCACAGATCTGGCCAAGGTTACAAAAAAAATTCTGCTGCACTTAAGGTTCCTAAGAGCACAGTGGTCATAATCCTTAAATGGAAGACGTTTGGGACGACCAGAACCCTTCCTAGAGCTGGCCATCTGACCAAACTGATCTATCGGGGGAGAAG
Organism: Aquarana catesbeiana; assembly: GCF_042186555.1. Taxonomy (NCBI): domain Eukaryota; kingdom Metazoa; phylum Chordata; class Amphibia; order Anura; family Ranidae; genus Aquarana; species Aquarana catesbeiana. The sequence goes on from NC_133335.1 coordinate 198,216,804, forward strand.
AGCCTTGGTGAGAGAGGTAAAGAAGAACCCAAAGATCACTGTGGCTGAGCTGCAGTCGGGAGATGGGAGAAAGTTGTAGAAAGTCAACCATCACTGCAGCCCTCCACCAGTCAGGGCTTTATAGCAAAGTGGCCCGACGGAAGCCTCTCCTCAGTGCAAGACAGATGAAAGCTCACATGGAGTTTGCTAAAAAACATCTGAAGGACTCCAAGAAGGTGAGAAATAAGATTCTTTGGTCTGATAAGACCAAGATAGAAATTTTTGGCCTTAATTCTAAGCGGTATGTGTGGAGAAAACCAGGCACTGCTCATCACCTGTCCAATGCAGTCCCAACAGTGAAGCATGGTGGTGGCAGCATCATGCTGTGGGGGTGTTTTTCAGCTGCAGGGACAGGACGACTGGTTGCAATCGAGGGAAAGATGAATGCAGCCAAGTAGAGGGATATCCTGGACGAAAACCTTCTCCAGAGTGCTCAGGACTTCAGACTGGGCCGAAGGTTTACCTTCCAACAAGACAATGACCCTAAGCACACAGCTAAATAATGAAGGAGTGGCTTCACAACAACTCCGTGACTGTTCTTGAGTGGCCCAGCCAGAGCCCTGACTTAAACCCAATTGAGCATCTCTGGAGAGACCTAAAAATGGCTGTCCACCAACGTTTACCATCCAACCTGACAGAACTGGAGAGGATCTGCAAGGAGGAATGGCAGAGGATCCCCAAATCCAGGTGTGAAAAACTTGCTGCATCTTTCCCAAAAAAGACTCATGGCTGTATTAGATCAAAAGGGTGCTTCTACTAAATACTGAGCAAAGGGTCTGAATACTTAGGACCATGTGATATTTCAGTTTTTCTTTTTTAATAAATCTGCAAAAATGTCAACAATTCTGTGTTTTTCTGTCAATTTGGGGTGCTGTGTGTACATTAATGAGGAAAAAAAATGAACTTAAATGATTTTAGCAAATGGCTGAAATATAACAAAGAGTGAAAAATTTAAGGGGGTCTGAATACTTTCCGTCCTCACTGTATATATATTGATCATTTTCCCAGAGTGGTACAATGCTATGGTAACATGATATTGCTTTGGTCAAAGTGTGTTAAAAAAAAATTGTAAAAAAAAAGAAAAAAATATAATAAAAAAAGATTTTTTTTTTTCCGTACTGTCACCAGTTAGTGTCCATTATCACCACCACAATATGGTTATATTCTATACTGCACTGGTGACAGTATGTAATTAAAAAAAACATGTAATTTCTTCAGTTTTCAAAAAATGATGACAGAAAATTTCAACTTCAAAAAAACTCGCCATGCCTCTTACTAAATACCTTGGACTGTCTACTTTCCAAAAAGGGGTCATTTGGGGGATATTTGTACTGTGCTGACATTGGGCCTCAAGTAATGAGATAGGCCGTCAGTACATCAGGATTGATCAATTTTCAGATATATGCCATAGTTTGTGAACTGTTTAAATTTCCTACAGACTAAGGCCCCTTTCACATGATCGGACCGTTTAGGTCCGCCTGTCAGTTTTGACGGCGGACCTGAACGGGCGCTCCATGTTAGTCTATGGAGCGTCGGATGTCAGCGGAGACATGTCCGCTGACATCGGACCCGGTCCGATCGGCTAAAAGCAGACAGATGGCCCTACTTCCAGGTCCGTCACTAGCGGATCGGGTGAGATCTGATGAAAACGGACATGCTGTCCGTTTTCATCCGATCCCTCCATAGGCGGCAGCGGCGCCTGACAAGCCCTTCCCCGCTCAGTGAGCAGAGAGGGACCTGTCATCCGCCAGCTCAGCGGAGATCAATGAACAGATCTCCCACTGAGCCGGCGGACCGAGGCGGGCTCCGTAGAAACGGAGTCCGCCTCGTGTGAAAGGGGGCTAAATGATATGGTCTGATTTGTGTTATTTTCACCAAAGAAATGTAGCAGAATACATTTTGGCTGAGATGTATGAAAAACAATTATTAAGTTGCAAAATTTTAATAACAGAAACAATGAAAAACACATTTTTTTCCAAAATTTTCTGTTTTTCTTTCGTTTATTTAGCAAAAAAAAAATACCCAAATACCCAGTGGTGATTAAATACCACCAAAAGAAAGCTTTAGTTGTGTGTACAAAATTATAAAACTTTTGCTTGGGCACAGTGTTACATGACTGCGCAATTGTCATTTAAAGTGAAAATTGGCCTGGGCAGGAAGAGAGTAAAAGTGCCCGGTATTGAGGTGGTTAAACAAGGACATGTCTTCAGTTATTATGAGATTTGCATTTTATGTGCTTTAAAGCCCCATTCACACCTGAGCATTTCATGAACATTTACAAAATGTGTTAAAAACGCATTCACAGGGGTATTAAAAGCAGCTTGAATGGTGCCGGTCATTGTTAACGGCAGCCCAAAAGCTGCAAGCATACGAGGTGTAAATATGGCATGTGTGTTATTTTTAACCTCTTCCCATCGACAGCACACATATATGTGGCCTCACTGGACTGGGCTTTTTTTCTAGTGGGACCGCATATATGTGCACCTCTCTTGGGAGCCCCAGGTCTCGTACTAACGATCGGGACCGGGTCACCTGATCGTTGTTATAGCCTCTGATTGGCTATCACAGTGATCAGCCACTGTGAGCCCACCCCTGTGTTTACTGTGTTTACTTCCTCTTCTGAATGGAGAGGAAGATGCATTGGGGTTGATTTACAAAAAGCAAATAGACTGTGCACTTTGCAAAGTGCAGTTGCTCCAAAGCTTAGGAGATGAGATAAGGCTTCTCTTTGCAAAGAATACCCAATCACAAAAAACAACATTTTTGCTTGCTCATGATTGGATGATGGAAGTCAGCAGAGCATCTGCTCATTTACTAAGCCCTGGACCAACTGTACTTTACAACTCCAGTGTATCTTCCTATCCTTGCAGAAAATAAAGATGTAAATAAAAAAAGGGTGTAAAAAGAAATAAAAGTAAAAAAAAAGAAAAAAATAGATAGATCAAGGCTAAATCTAGGTCAGGGTTAGTGTTAGGGAAGGGTCAAAGATCAAGGTCAGGGTCAAAGGTTGAGGTCAAAGTTCAGGGTCCCTATATTTATTTTTGGTAGGATTATGAAAAACAAACATTTATTGCTTAATTGGGTGAATTCTCCCGTCTCTCCCTACTACCGTTTTTTTCCTAGTAGGGAGAGACGGGAGAATTCACCCAATTAAGCAATTTATCAACTGTGGGACAGAGTATGTGATCTACGGTATAGTATGTCCATGTGGGCGTCTATACGTAGGCCGTACACAACGCCCAATGCGAGTTAGAATTGGTGAGCATAAATGCGGTATCATAAACTTAAGAGACAAATACCCAGTCCCTCGACACTTTGTAGAAGCCCATCAAGGGAACCCCGCAGGCATGAAAGTATTTGGGATTGAGTCGATTGGAAGTGAGCTGGATACAGGAAGAAGATACCAGAGGCTTTGCAAAAGAGAAGCCTTCTGGATCTTTACCCTTGGTAGTCTCGCTCCAGGAGGCCTAAAGGAGGACCCAGAAGTACATAAAATAGTATAATGCTGGCATCAAGCCGCTGTGGAGGGTTAATCTTTTAATTATTTAATTAATTTTTAATTTTTAATATTTACTAATTAATTAATTAATATTTATTCTATTCTATGTGTATCCAATTGAGTAAACCTATGACAGTCATATACTACCTGGCCCTATATATCACTTTTTTCGTAGAGATTTCAAGGTACCATTATTACACTTTCATTGTCCAAGACATATTCTTTTAGATCTTATATTCCAAATACAGGTTTTTTTTGTTTTGTTTTTTTTTTATAATAATTTTTGTATTTTTGTTTTTGTTTTTATTCTTATTTCTATATAATAACATATGTTTTATTTTCATATATATATATATTTTTTGTAATATCTCGTTCGCCGATGCCTATCAAATAACCTCTGGGCTACCTGTAATAATATACAAAACCACTATATTGATGTATATATGAGGTTACAACAAAAAACCCCCCCCGCCCTCTCTTTTCATATCATACTGGCAAAGTACACAGATCTTTGTACTTTTATACGGATTTAATTTTAACAATATCGCTTTTTAAATAATTACTGTATGCACATATATGTATATGCGATGGATGTGCATAAGGTTTTCTCTTTCTATATATGTGTAGATATATTTATATAGAATGTATATTGTATGTATTTTATATTACTACTTTTTATTATCAATTTTAGTGTATCTCCTGCTGGCTTCTAAACACATATGCCTAGTCTCTTTCTAGACTATCCTGTTAAGCATTGGGCCATTTAGTCTATCCTCTTCTCCCCTGGTCCCCTTCAAAATTCCCCTATCATTATTACATATTATTTTCATGTATTGTATACATGTACTTATTTCAATTAGCCCATCTCCTTCTAGCCCAAAGTCAGACGTTTTCTGTCTGACTTTGGCCTCTATCTGCACCCATGACAAAATGGAGGCCTCTGTTTACCATATTGAGTCAATCTCGTGCGCCGAAGGGCGCACGGGATATGACATCATGACCGCACTTCCGCCCTGTGGACCGCAACCCGGAAGCAACGTAGCGGCGTGCGTTCCACCCGGTCCTACAGGGCATAGGAATGTGCTAATAGCCAGGACTTGTCAGCAATGCTAGCCCACACAGTCACAGCCCCTACAGAGACAACGCAGCAGAGGAGATGCCAACTGATCCACATACAATAAGGTACATTCCTAATTTTAAACTTTTAAACCCCTGAACATTGTCCATTGCTCTCTGTCATCTGTGTGATTTATTGATGAGAGGGGAGATGAGCAGATTCTCTGGGATGCCTTGGCTTGTCTATAGATAACCATTGGCATGACCCTTTCAGCCTATTTGTTATGGGTTGGATAAAATTCATCAACAATAATAATAATAATGAAAATGGAAGCCAATTAATTAAATAAATAAATAATTTAATCGATATACTATGGCCCTTTAATAATGTTAACCGAGCCAAGACCCATCCTCCCTAGAGGACCGCCCATCAACTAAGGGAGGAGCCCTAGAACCAACCCGATCAGTCTAGTTTAGTTTGGCATGTGTATAAAAAGCCAGCATGAGACCAACACTACTAAGGCTCTGATGAAGAAGGGTAACCTTCGAAACACGTTAGCCAGCAGTAGTCCGTATGCCTCCTTCCTGGGACCTGGAAAACTGCTACCACTGGAATAATTGCCTCTGTGCGATCACTATGCGATTTTTTCTTCAACTTTTGTGAGTAGTTTTTATCTTGTTTTTAATCAAATAAATCTGTCAAGGATAATGCACTAGGCTGGTGCGCTATCTTTTTTCTTCTTTTCTTTTAACACTAGGACAATCCCATCCTTTGAGAGCAGCAAAGCCGAAATCCATAGTCCTTCTTGAACCCTTGGGACTTTTTGGCCAACACACCTGTGCGCAAGAGTATTTTTTGCTTTGTCTTTTTATACATCTATCCTCTGGTCAAGATCAGACCTCTGGCCTTCTTTCTCTTCTGCCAATGTATGATTACCTCTGTGCCCTCACACATCTTTGATCAGTTCACATTCTGACACTCACTTTCTTTCTTCTGACCATATTTATACAAATCTGCCATCTCTTACTCTCCCGTCCCAATACTTAATCGGCATATGACCTGTCTCTTCTCTCTTTCCTTCCCATTTGGCTACTACCGTGCCTTCTCTGCATCTCAAGCTTTTATAGGGTATGTTGTCACATTGCTCTATTGTCCATTCACGGCAGCAATCAGGGTCCACTGTGCCTCCTGTATGTCTTTATGGTTCAGAGCCAACAACCAATCTGTCTTTCCTCCTACATGGTTTAGGATTATCTCCTTCTCTGCTTCATCTGCTTCTCTGTCTCCTACAACTTACAGTTTCATGATCCTTTTACAGCTCCCTTTCTTATAGCTTCCAGTCTACGACTAGTTCCCTCTCTGCTTCCTACAGTTCCCAGCTCAGCGATCAGCTCCCTCTTTGTCTCCTACAGCCTCCAACTTCCTGATTATCTACTTACCTGCCTCATATAGCTTTCAGTTCATTGATCGTGTGTTCAGTGGAGAGGGGAGGGGCCGATCCGTGCGAGAGGAGAAGCCGATTCATTGGCTGCACGGATCTTCCCCTCTCTACTGAACACAAGGGGGAGCGATCAAGCGGCGGCGGCGGGATCGGCCGCCATTTTACTGAAGCCCGCTTCCCAAAAAATGGAAATTGCAAACATTCCCGATTTTCCCTGGGCAAATCCCGATTCGGGACAGCCTCTGATCGGGACAAGGGTCCCAAAATCGGGATTGTCCCGGGAAATTCAGGACTGTTAGCAACTATGTATATATATACCTATATATAGATATATATATATCTCAGGTGATAAAGGGGTGTGATCACATGTTAACACTGAAAATTCTAAATGAACACTCTGCACACTGCTATACACCCTTTCTAATACACTTTGCATAAGAACAGGGATTTTTAGTTCACACACATATTGCAATGTATGTTTAAGCTGGCCAACTGCGTCAAAGTAATCCCTCTCTGGCCAGTCCCTACTCTAATCATTCACCACACCTTTTAAACATGTCTTTGGGTGTAGGAGGAAACCGGAGTGCCCGGCGAAAAACCCCCTCAGGCACAGGGAGAACATGCAAACTCCATGCAGGTAATATCCAAGGAAACCAAGGACCCAGTGCTGCAAGGCATTAGTGCTAACCACTATGCCACTGTGCTGCCCGTACCAAACACACACACACACACACACCGCAAACACACACACACCGCAAACACAACAAACACACATCTATGAAATCTATCCTCAGTTCAGCAGTTGTATCTGTGGGGAGAGAAGAAACATGTATTAAGGATTTCATAAAAGAAGTATAAATAACCAGCAAAATAAATGTTCTAAATAATTATACCAGCTAACAAAACAATCACTGTCACCCAACAGTGGTCAATGAGGCAGTTTTGGGAGAAAAAACACAAATCAGAATTAGCCAAGTAACCCTCTGCCGTCACAGTGGACAGGTTCTCGTCTCTTGCATTCATATCCTGATTCAGCCACAGTAGCTAATGAATCATCCAATAAAATATTTTCTTTTTTTTGTTTTCCATAGAGCAGGGAAAGCTTAGAACCTCTGTTAGGTTTTATTGCTTCCTGGGGAACGAGCTTCACTCGTACCTCCACCATTTACCAACAATCGAGGTATCAAATATTAGTGAGTTAGCCCTGTAAGAGCTTTATAGCCTTTGGCAGCTAAGCAGACAATCCAAATCAGTTGGTGGACTTGATTCTGAGCAAATACAAAGCTAATGTTCATTTTGTAACTACCCAAACTTCCTTCACAGAGTAGAAGGCTTTATTTATCTGATTCACCAATTTATTGATAGATTTTATCCATCTAATCGCTCTGTAACAAGGACCTGCATTATAGCAAACCTCATTGAATACATTCACTATAAAGGGATTTGTTGTCATTAGGCTCTATTCACAAAGCTATCACACAGGGATAAGGATCCCTATTTTTCAATAAGTGATCATTTTGTTAGTTGTAAAGAAAACTATTGTAATGGGGGAAATCTATCCTTTTATCAGGCATGGCTTACCTACTGCTGCTGAAATTGTTCCCTTATTCATCTCTGGTGGGTGTATGAATCCGTAAAGTTAGTGCTTCACGATCAAAGTCCATCCTAACTGGTGGCTGTAGAGATGATAATAGTCCAGGGATGATAACGGCCATCCGTCCATAATTTGGAAGATCAAACGCGGACTGTAGGTGAGAGAAGAAAAGTTAGATTTATCAAAGGGTTTCGTAAAGAAAATGCTCTTAATGAACAAAATAATTTCAAAATGTTTTTGCCAGATATTAAAAAACAATCACTTGTACTCAGAAATAGTATAAGTGATAGAAAAGAATAACCGATGTAGGACACTTACCCATATATGGTGATTTACCCCGTCCCGGCAGAGTGGACATGTTCTGCTCTGTTCCATCCACCTGGTGATGCAGTCGTTGTGGAATTGGTGGGAACAGGGTAGTCTAGAAGATTTGTCTTCCTCTTCTATCTCCAGTAAACAGACGCTGCATTCAGGCAGCTCATCGCTGTGCTGGTTACAAGGAGGTGGAGTCTGGGCACTCCCTGGTTCTGCCTGGTTCTGGTCCACCGTAGAGCTGTTTCTGTCAGTGTTCTGGACGCTTCTGGAACTCTGGAGCTCTTGTTCTTCAGGCCAACGGGCCCATATTAACGTTTTGGATTCTCCGATATGATGTATAGGAGAATCTTGGCCTGCAAAAACAATGATGTTTAGTAAATTGGAGAGCCTTCCCTCCTGTCTAATGCTAAAGACACATTCCAAATCTTATTTCTTTACTTTTAACCTTTTTTTCATTTGTGTAAAGTCACAGCGGTGACCTTAGGACATTATCCTCAGTAGCAGGAGAATGTCCAGGCAGAATGTCCTTCTATTATTTTCTGTATGTTATTAAATATATTTTGTATCCAATATGGAGAATATACCCCCCTCTATAACTGCTGCTACAGATGTTTAGAGCAAGGAACTCCAGGGCAGGACAAACACAGGACAATTATCTGCAATTCTAACCTCATTTTCATAATAAATATGTTCATCAGGAGATGGTATAATCATTTGTATATCTATATAGAGGATGCATTGATCCCCATGTGTGTGGCATTTTATTTCTTCTTGGGGAACCAGTAGTGAGAATTCTACTCACTCCTCTTCACTTAGATATCAATTTTGTGTGGACTAGCCCTTTAACAGCTGCTTGTTGTCTGGCAGCTAAGTAGACAATTTGAATAAAGCAGCAGACATGATTATTATGCCCGGTACTACAATTTTTTTTTCATTCAACCCAGCAGGTTGAATAAAAAAAAAACCTGACAGATTGCCGTACCAACACAAGCGACATTGGTGAAGCGACCTCCCCCCGCTGTGCTATTGTATTCTGACATGGGGACTCCACCTCCCCCACCGGCAGAATACACTGATCAGCTGATTGGCTGTGAGGGCTATTGGATGCTGGTTTTCCAGAATGTCCCTTCGACAAAAGCCAGTCTAATGATCTGTAGGACAGACTGCTGTACACACTGACCGAATGTCGGCCGGTTCCTGCTGAATGATTACAAAGCTATTCTTCATTTTGTAACCAACCCAAGCTTCCTTCACACAGCAGAAGGCTTTTTTTCCCGCTAACCCAACAAAAATTGTAATAATATTTTACCTGGCAGTCCTTGTATAGTTGGCTCTCTGTTGTCAAATCCAATGGAAAATGAGGCCCGGCTGGCCCAGAGTGAGCCAGGGATCATCAACTTCATGGTTCCATAATCCTCTATGACAATTGTACGCTGTATGCGAAAAGAGAGAAATTACATTTATTACATTATTAAGAGTTTCCCAAAGGTAAAATTCTGAATCAACTAAATAAGTTTATATCATTTTATCCAGCTAATAAAAAAAAATCACCTTTAAAATGTGGGAGAAAAAAAAACAGATGTAAGACACTTACCGTCATATACCAAGGGAACCTTTCCTGGCAAATGGGACAGGTGGAATCCCTCTCTTGTGCCCATCTGAAGATGCAAAGGGCATGAAACTGGTGGGAACAGGATAGTCTGCGGATCTCTGCTCCCTCTTCCAATTGCTGTTGGCAGATTTTGCAAGTAGGATGCTCCTCCCTCTGCTGATCATGAAGATGGGGGCTCTGGATGCTCCCCGGATCTGGCTGGTTCCGATCGACTTCAGGCGGCGTATATTCCATTGGAACGTCAGGGTCCTGATGTCTCTGGCGCAGCTGATCTTCAGTCATGTTCGATGACTGCGTTCTGTATCTTCGGATGATGCGATTGTGACATCTCCGGTGAAACCGATGTTCAGTCTCTCTGTCCCGCAGTGGGGATCTTGATCTTCTCCTTTCAGGTATTGGAGAATATTGCCCTGCAATAACAATAAACAAGATAATAACAATTAAAAGACAAATTCCAAATAATGTTCTTTAAACTTCTTTTTTTTCAATCCTGTTGCAAGGTAAAGCAGTGCTAAACAGGAGCAGTGAGATGAATCATGAAAGAGATTTATTACAAGGTTAGAGCCTAAGGCCCCTTTCACACGATCGGACCGTTGAGTTCCGCCTGTCAGTTTTGACGGCAGACCTGAACGGGCGCTCCATGTTAGTCTATGGAGCGTCGGATTTCAGCGGAGACATGTCCACTGACATCCGACCCGGTCCGATCCGCTAAAAGCAGACGGATGGCCTCACTTCCAGGTCCGTCGCTGGCGGATCGGATCGGGTGAGATCTGATGAAAATGGACATGCTGTCCGTCTTCATCCGATCCCTCCATAGGCGGCAGCGGCGCCTGACAAGCCCCTCCCCGCTCAGTGAGCAGAGAGGGACCTGTCATCCGCCGACTCAGCGGAGATCAATGGACAGATCTCCCGCTGAGCCGGCGGACCGAGGCGGGCTCCGTAGAAATGGAGTCCGCCTCGTGTGAAAGGGGCCTAAATCCTAAACTCCTTCTTTGGCTGCACTTGCGACTGCAGTGATCCTGACCCTGATCACTTCTTAATTCTGTGTCTGTTTTTAGTGAACTAGCAAACACAAATTTTCCGCGCTCACAGATAGACCGGCCTGCAGTCTCCCCTGAATCGCACCTCCCAAAGGGGGTGAGATAAGATACTGAAAAAAAGAAGGATAGGGGTGTGTGGCGCTACCTGTGCCGGGGTATCCTGTATAGTAACTGTGCTGTGCCTTTAAATTTAAATCTGATAAAAACCTCTTGCAAATAAATCCAGAAAAATAAGTGAAAACTACAAAAAACGCATACCCCCTACCATATACAGTGATTACACCTTGCAATAACGTTGAGAGAGATAATAGCCATCAGAGTCTCCCCCAATGTCCCATAACAAATGGTATAAATCAATGTATACACCCTATACAGTGTCTAATGAAGTGATAATAGATAATCAGTGTCCAACAGGTGAAGCATGTATATAATCAAAATGATCTGGAGTCCATTGTGACCAACAGTCCCATCAGGCAACCAATAAATGAATACAACAGTATAAATAAATAAAAATTGAACCAAAAATGGATGTGACGTCACACCCGGAACTCAGAGCGAGCTTGGAACGCAGCTGAGGCGCATGCCGTTCGGCTGATGTCTCCTATCCACAGCTCCCTCTGTATATGTTTTTCTCCCAATCGAGTGTGAGTTTTCTGGTTCCCCTTGCATGGGGAGCTCAGGCTGATTTTATTGGCTGTTTTATTGGCTGTTTTTTAATAAAATCCTTTTTATAAAACTTACTACACTATGGGAGCCCTGTTTTTTCCTATGAGGACGTGATACAGAGATCGGCGCAACATCCACTGCTTGGAGCTGAGACACCTGGTGACGGCTGCACTGGATCTGGGACGCCCTTTATCGTCTGTTGCTACATGCCTATTACCCCTGCAGGGGTATGAGGAGCTGGTGAGTGGGGACCCTTGAGGGGGAGCACTAAAGTCACTGGATATCATCAGTTTTCATCACGAGAGTCACTAATTACAAGAACTTTGTGCCATTCTGGAGCTTCACATTTACATTTTTTCTTCACATTTTTTATTCGCATTTTTTTCATCTTTTATCCATTTTTGATTCAATTTTTATTTATTTTTACTGCTGTATTCATATATTGGTTGCCTGATGGGACTGTTGGTCACAATGGACTCCAGATCATTTTGATTATATACATGCTTCACCTGTTGGACACTGATTATCTATTATCACTTCATTAGACACTGTATAGGGTGTATACATTGATTTATACCATTTGTTATGGGACATTGGGGGAGACTCTGATGGCTATTATCTCTCTCAACGTTATTGCAAGGTGTAATCACTTTATATGGTAGGGGGTATGCGTTTTTTGTAGTTTTCACTTATTTTTATGGATTTATTTGCAAGAGGTTTTTATCAGATTTAAGTTTAAAGGCATGGCACAGTTACTATACAGGATACCCCGGCACAGGTAGCGCCACACACCCCTATCCTTCTTTTTCTCAGTGTTTTTAGTGAAAATCTGTCTTATCTTCAGTAATAAATCTATCTGTGAACTTTGCAAACTGTTGCACTTGGCTGCCCAGGAATATAGTCACACAAGTCAGTTTACCAGTCGCAGAGACTTTGCTGAAAGAGATGTAGCCTGATTTGTGACTAATTGTGTTTCTAATTTATTTGATAAATGTCCCCCAATGTATTTAATATCCAAAACAGAGAATAACCCCCCCTAATAAACACCCCTCTGTAACTGCTGCCATAGAAGTGTGAAGGGAGGAGCTCCAGTGTAGGGACTCTCCTGCAGAATCCCTAATACAGGACACACATGTGCCAATCTTCTATAATTCTAACTAGATTTCCATCATAAATACGATCACCAGTAATATGTACATATATGAATCTCTATCTATATGAGAGGTATGTTAGGAGGATGTGTTTATCTGTATTCTTAGCAGAGGTTCCTTGAGATCTAAATGTTATTTCAAGGCTTCCTCTGGGGCAAAAGGGCGCAGCACAAGCAGTGTAATAGGTTTTTCAGTTCAGGTTTCCATAGCAACGGCAGTTTCAGAGGAAGTTGCCGCCCCACATGCTCAGTGCAGCACAAGCAGTGTAATAGGTTTCAGGTCAGGTTTCCATAGCAACGGCAGTTTCAGAAGAAGTTGCTGCCCCTTCCCAGAAGGCATTGCAAACAGGAAATGATACGATGGGCCCCGGCCAGGGAGGAGGAAGTGAAAAATGAATACAGCAGATATACAGTAGGTGCTGAGAAAAAAAAATATATATCCAATTTGTTTACAGTGCACAGTTTAGTGAGGAATGCTGAAGAGTTGTAAAAGTGGGTGGAACTCCACTTTAAATATGAAATAATTAATTTTTTTACCTATGTGATTGCTCTGTAATGAGGATCTGCATATCTTATATGAAAGATTACATCCATAATACGTGGCTTCATTAGCCATAGGCTCCATTCACAAAGCTAACACACCAGGATGTTTTCCAAGGATTGGCAGTTATTTTCTGCTGAGCCATCCAGTGAGATTTGAAAATAAAAACCGTTACATGTCTAAAAATAGATCTCCTTCTGCTTGTGTGAAAGCCGAGTGAAATGAGCCTCTGAAGAAATCCATTTCCACTAGGTTTACAGATATAAACTCCTATTTCTTATAAATTAGATCTGATCGAAAACTCATTACTGACTTTCTCTTTCATGAGAATAACTATTTTCATTTTGGGAATCATCAAATCTAAAAACTACTATTAGAAAATGAATTAAAAGTACATTTTGATAAGTGGAAATGATAATATTAAAATGGATCACATGACTTACCATATGGAAATGGGTATCTCTGCCTTTCTAGTGGCCTTTCACGGTTGTAGCGTCGTGAATAGCTTTCTCTTGACATCTTGGTAATATTAGATGTCTATTAGATGCCTATTTGATGTTAATGTATATATATATGTGAATAATTTCACTAAAGACAATAACAATCTGAAAATTGCAGGACCAACACCTCAGCAATGCTTTCAGTGTGGCTCCTACTAGGCATCTGATGAGCACTGCACTGGCTGGCTTTTTTTATTCCTGCAGGTGATGATATCATAGAGGACTTTCCAACTGACAGTTTTTTTTTTTTTTTTTTTCAACCAACTTTACGAAACTGTAAAAATGAACATTTTTTTTCTAGTTTAACAGAGATTTTTCAAATATAAATTTTGAATAGGCTCAGTTCACACAACTAACATTATTATAGCAAAAAAATTTCTATTTTTTTTTTTAATGGCATCAGTTTTTTTTTTTTATGGCAGTTTGCGCAGAGCCTTGCAAAATAGAAAGGAGACAGTTACAGTTGCAATACAATTAGGGATAAGAGGGTTACACAAAAGGATTATTATTTTCTAAAAAAATAACCGTTATTTGCATTTTAGATTTGAAAATGGCAGTTTACAAATAGAGAGTCTTATCTTTGTGCTAAAACTGTGTGAATTGAGGCTCATCAATGACCTGTAAAGATATTCTGACCACTAGATGAAGGGCCTGTGTCCATGGGATTTTGTTTGTTTGAGGTGTATTCCTTTACAAGTCTATTGGAATACAAAACATGCCTAACGGCTGTTCACACTTGTGAGAATACAAAATGCAAGAAAAACTCATATGGAAGCACTTGCGTTTACCTGCATTTTTATGGCCCTTTTTTTAAACTCATATTGCATTTAGCTGCTTTTTTTCCTCTGAATATTCTGACTATTTTGTCATAATTTCCTTTTCCAAAAAGAAATAAAAATTACAATAAAATTGTTATTAGTGGACACAAACACAACATAACTTACAAATTCCTTGCTAAATCTGAAAGATAAAGCCGCTTTGAGTTAAATAAAGCTGCGTATGTGAGTGAGGTCATGGGGCTCATTCACATGGGTGCTGTAGCCTAATGGCAGCATTCACAGAAAATGCAAATTCGGGAATGGCGTCTAAGTCCCGGGAATGTCCCAGGAAATCCGGGACAGTTGGCAAGTATGCTTTAACCACTTCCCGCCCGCCCTATAGCGGATTGAGGTCTGGGAAGTGGTTCCGTTATCCTGACTGGGCGTCATATGACGTCCAGCAGAATAACATGCCGCCGTGCGACCACGGGGGCGCGCATCGCGTCGATCGGTGGAGCGGTGTGTCAGCCTGACACACCGCTCCACCGATCTTGGTAAAGAGCCTCCGGCGGAGGCTCTTTACCACGTGATCAGCCGTGTCCAATCACGGCTAATCACACTGTCAATAGGAAGAGCCGTTGATCGGCTTTTCCTCACTCGTGTCTGACAGACACAAGTAGAGGAGAGCCGATCGGCGGTTCTCCTGACAGGGGAGGTCTGCGCTGATTGTTTATCAGCGTAGCCCCTCCTCAGATCACCACACTGGACCACCAGGGATTGCCACTAGGACCACCAGGGAAGGGGCAACATGTGGATGGCCAGGTATGTACCCCATGGCCATCCACATGTGCCCAATCTGTGCCAATCAGTGCCCACAAATGGGCACTGATTGGCACCATTATGTTTTAGTTATGCCCAGCAATGCCACCAATACATTTTATCAGTGCCACCAATCAGTGTCATCAGTGCCACCTGTCATTTCCCATTGGTGCCACCTGTCAGTGCCCATCTGTGCCCATCAGTGCCCACCTATCAGTGCCCATCAGTGGCACCTATCAGTGCCACCCATAAGTACCCATCAGTGCCACCCATATGTACCAATCAATGCCACCTACGAGTGCCCATCAGTGCCGCCTATGAGTGCCCATCGGTGCCACCTATGAGTGCCCATCAGTGCCGCATACCAGTGCCACCTATCAGTGCCCATCAGTCCCACCTATCAGTGCCGCCTATTAGTGCCTATCATCAGTGCCCATCAGTGCCACCTCATTGGTGCCACCCCATCGGTGCCCATCAGTGCCGCCGTATCAGTGCCCGTCAGTGCAGCCATATAAGTGCCCGTCATTGAAGAAGAAAACGTACTTATTTACAACAAATTTTAACAGAAACAAAGAAAAACTTGTTTTTTTTTTAAATTTTCGGTCTTTTTTTATTTGTTGCGCAAAAAATAAAAACTGCAGAGGTGATCAAATACCACCAAAAGAAAGCTCTATTTGTGGGAACAAAATGATAAAAAATTTGTTTGGGTACAGCGTAGCATGACCGCGCAATTGTCATTCAAATTGCGACAGCGCTGAAAGCTGAAAATTGATCTGGGCGGGAAGGTGTCTAAGTGCCTGGTATTGAAATGGTTAAGCACACATTTAACCCCTTGATCACCCTAGATGCTAACCCCTTCCCAGTCAGTGTCATTAGTACAGTGACAGTGTATAGTATTATCACCGATCACTTTATTATTGTCACTGGTGATGTCAGTGGCAGTTAGTCAGTTCCCCTCAGCGTCAGTTAGTGTCAGATTGCCCACCGCATTATTGCAGTCCCATTATAAGTGGCTGATCACCACCATTAGTAGTATAGAAAATGTTTTTTCCAATATATATCCCATAGTTTGTAGGCACTATATAAAATTCTTTTGTTTATATCGCAACAAATAAATAAAAACCCAGTGGCATACCTCCCTACTTTTTGAGATGGGAATGAGGGACACCTATGAGCAAAAGTATGCAGGCATAGGACACACCCCTGGCCACGCCCCCTTAAAAGGAGAATTGTACAAAAAAACAAGATTGGTTAAACCCACAAGTGCTTTTTTTTAATCACTATTATTCCTTTATATTGGCTTTTGGAATTTACAGAAGCAGCAAATTAGAAATCATATGAAACGTTTAGCGCTGGAAAACACTTTTTGATAGAAAAAGTGAATTTTATCTACAACTATATGGATCAGACCAAAATGAGGGACAAATGAGGAGGAAAGAGGGACAGAGGGACATTGCTCCAAATCAGGGACAGTCCCTCGAAATCAGGGACAGTTGGGAGCTATGACAGTGGTGATCAAATACCACCAAAAGAAAGCTCTATTTGTGTGAAAATAATTATTTACATTTTGTTTGAGTACAGCATTGCATGGCAGCGCAATCGCCAGTTAAAGTAGTGCAGTGCTGTATAGAAAAAAATGGCCTGGTCATGAAGGGGGTAAAAATCTTCCAGAGCTCAAGTTGATAATGAAAAATAATAACGCAAAATTAAAACGGAATGGATCCAAATCTATTCGGATCATTTGTTATGTTGTTGCTTAGTTTTGGATGCTTCATACCTTAAAAAAAGGGCCAAACTATTGCATCATGTCTCCTGAAAGAAACAAATGAATTTGTTGTTTTTGTTATAACTTATTTCGGATTCATTAAAATCTCTGAACACCGAAAATTTTGTCCGAAACGAAATTTCCGTCTCGTACTGAAACAAATCGCACATTTTTACTTAGCATGTGGGACAGTGAAGCCCAGGACACATGGAAGAAGCGGTTGGGCGCTGTTTCAGTGGGCTGTGGAAGTGATCAGGCAGCTTTGCAGCCACACAAATCACATCCACATGAAAGCCCATTGCTTATTCAGCAAATTTAAACCGAGTCCCAGCTGCTATAGCAGACAGGAATGTGTTTAAAAACCTTGTCTACCATAAGTATCAGTGTGTTTTAGGTAGAATGAAAAAAGAAGAATTAGCACCATTGCTTCTGAGCCCTACTACAGGTACAAACAATAAATAACAATAACAACAATACACTATACTAACAAAAGTATTGGGACGCCTGCCTTTACACACACATGAACTTTAGTGGCATCCCAGTCTTAGTCTGCAAAGTTCTATATTGAGTTGGCCCACCCTTTGCAGCTATAACAGCTTCAAATCTTCTGGGAAGGCTGTCCACAAGGTTTAGGAGTGTGCCTAT
Organism: Aquarana catesbeiana; assembly: GCF_042186555.1. Taxonomy (NCBI): domain Eukaryota; kingdom Metazoa; phylum Chordata; class Amphibia; order Anura; family Ranidae; genus Aquarana; species Aquarana catesbeiana. Next base: position 198,234,245 of record NC_133335.1, read on the forward strand.
GGGAATGTTTAACCATTCTTCCAGAAGCGCATTTGTGAGGTCAGACACTGACCTCCACCCCAAACTCGCTCATCCATATCTTTATGGACCTTGCTTTGTGCACTGGTCCAAATCATTTGGTTGAGGGGGATTATTGGGGGGGGGTTGTTTTTCAGGGGTTGGGATTGGCCCCTTAGTTCCAGTAAAGGGAACTCTTAAGGCATCAGCATACCAAGACATTTTGGACAATTTCATGCTCCCAACTCTGTGGGAACAGTTTGGGGATGGCCCCTTCCTGTTCCAACATGACTGCACATCACTACACAAAGCAAGGTCCATAAAGACATGGATGAGCGAGTTTTGGGTGGAGGAACTTGACTGGCCTGCACAGAGTCCTGACCTCAACCCAATAGGACACCTTTGTGATGAACTAAAGTGGAGACTGCGAGCCAAGCCTTCTCCTCTACATCAGTGCCTGACCTCACAAATGCGCTTCTGGAAGAATGGTCCAACAGTCCCATAGCCACACTCCTAAACCTTGTGGACAGCCTTCCCAGAAGAGTTGAAGCTGCTATAGCTGCAAAGGGTGGGCCAACTCAATATTGAAGGCCAGTAGAAGGAGCTGTGAGCCCCGAGCGCGTAGCCTGTACTATCCCCATCTGTGTCTGGATGCTCTCCGTGCACTGCTGACATAACTTCTGCTTCCGCGTTCCAGGGTGGTTAGCGTGGAGCTTTCACTGGACACTGCTGTACTACCTTTTTCCAACCAGGATTTTACATATCCTAAGCCGAAGGATCATCACCGGAGCCTGCACCTGAACACCAGCACACCCCATGACATCGTCACCCCATCTGAACCTACGAACCAGTAAGTGTATGCTACTGTTACCAGCGTTGGCGCCTCCAAACTCCCCCCCCCCCTTTCCCTATTCATTGTGCAACTCAATATTGAACCCTACGGACTAATGCCCCGTACACACGGTCGGACTTTGTTCGGACATTCCGACAACAAAATTCTAGGATTTTTTCCGACGGATGTTGGCTCAAACTTGTCTTGCATACACACGGTCACACAAAGTTGTCGGAAAATCCGATTGTTTTAAACGCGGTGACGTAAAACATGTACGTTGGGACTATAAACGGGGCAGTGGCCAATAGCTTTCATCTCTTTATTTATTCTGAGCATGCGTGGCACTTTGTCCGTCGGATTTGTGTACACACGATCGGAATTTCCGACAACGGATTTTGTTGTCTTAAAATTTTATCTCCTGCTCTCCAACTTTGTGTGTCGGAAAATCCGATGGAAAATGTCCGATGGAGCCCACACACGGTCGGAATTTCCGACAACACGCTCCGATCGGACATTTTCCATCGGAAAATCCGACCGTGTGTACGGGGCATAAGACTGGGATGCCATTAAAGTTCATGTGCGTGTAAAGGCAGGTGTCCCAATACTTTTGGTAATATAGGGTATGGGGTATCGCTGCAATCGTCAGGAGAAGGAGAATTTATTTTGGGTTATTCTTTGCTGGTATATTATGGTAAAAGTAAGAAATATACAGCTAAATTAAAATAAAAAGCTTTTTTTTACTATTTCGGACAGTTTTCCTTTAATAAAAAAAAAATTTAGGAGATATCCGTTACCATTTACCACATAAAGAAAGCTTAGTTTGCCCTAAAAAAAAAAAGTGGTATAACTCACCTGGATGCACAAAGTAGTAGCAGTGATGATATGCACAGATTTACTAACACATGTCAAAGTTGCAAAATCGTGTTCAGGCGTTTGATTTGTTTTACCCTCTGTCACTAAGGGGGTAAAAAAAATATAAACCTGAATGTTTACAATCAATTTAAATAGGGACAAAGGTAGCAATTAAAAAAACGAATACAGCTTCTAAATGTAAGAACTTGTAAATTATAAAAAAATGTAATCACTGTTACAGAGATTTCCCATAACTTACAGCATGTAGGACTTACTGATGATTTCTAAAGGATGGTTGGCATAATCATTATCCCAGTGTTATTTTGAATAGTTCTATATAACATGTGAATTTGGTGAATACAACTAATGTATAATATGGCCCATATACAGGGCTGCTGATGGCTGCTGCAAGGTTTCCATTGAACAGACATGGGTTAAATACATAACCATGCTCCCCTCCCTCTGCTAAAAGCCATTAGGCTTCAGACTAATACGTTTAGCAGAGACGGCCCCTGACGGAGGATCATACATGACTGGCCCTAAGCTGCATTTTCATTTTACATGTTCGCTCAGGAAACTTGGAGCCTCTGTAATGGTGGAAAAATAAAATGCTATGTAGACCGCTGACTGTGCCCTCTCTTTGGGAATGCTCCATTTTCCCAAAGGACAAAATGGAGAGACGTGGTCAAGGAAAGGTACAAGGACAACAATATCTGGATTGTGTATACAGAAAACCAACTGCTAGACAGATAGCATGCTGCACCACCAGGGATGGCTATATCCCTCCTAGATAAAGCTACTTGCATGTTTTATGATGACCTCTTCTAAGAAGTCAGATGGATGTTAGCCTTTTACACTTAACATTAATATATTAGGGGTTATTTACTAACATAGGTGCAAAGTGCAGCAGCAGAGCAATCAATCAATACAGCAAATCCAAGCAGTCAGCTTTAAGTTAGTCAGCTGCAGCAACCAGCTGCTGATAAGCGTGCCTACAAGCTGCTTTAATACCCCTGTGAATCCAATAGTTTGAGCCCATTCCACTTGTAGTTGAGATTTTGCTTGTAGCCTCTATTGCAACCTTTCTCAACCTTTGTAACCCAGAGGAACCCTTGATATAACTTTCCAGTCTCAGGGAACCCCTGCTAAAAAATACTATATCTACAACCCATGATACATTAGTGTGGTGGTCGGTGGGAAGAATGCTCCTTACACTTGTGGTGTCATTGGGAAGAATTACCCCCTTACAGATGGCTAAAAAGATCAATGGTGTCAGGGTAAACTTATCTGAGAGGCAGAAATTGCTCATTGCTCAAGGAACCCCTAACAACCTCTGGAGGAACCCTACAGTTCCATGGAACCCTGGTTAAGAAACCCTGCTCTATTGGAATAAACCTGCTTTGGACTTCAACATTCCGGTTCGGCACAACTGTTTTTTTTTTCTTAAGTTAAAGTAAAACTGTTATGAGATAAACCCATGGGCTGCCAATGCTGATGCCATCTTCTGCAAATATTAGTTGTCTAGCTATGATGCTGGCCATCTTGCTTCAACACTTAAATCAATGGCCTGTGATGATTAGAAGAAATTCTGACTTGTCTGCTCTGTAAGCAGGGCCTGGACCCTGACTCGCTGACAGCAATGATCGTGCTGGCCATAGGTACTTCCCACCATCTTTCTGCAACAGGAATGAAACACCAGTATTACGGAGAACTCCGCCATCTTTGCTAGTTATGTACCCCCAGCCTGAGACCTCCTGAAATAAACAACTGCCCACATGACAAGCTAGTTTTACTGTGAACATGAACAGGGCACAAAGTTCTTTCCTGTAAAGATGTACAACACCTCCATCTTTCCTTGAGACAATTGTGACACTGTTTGTTACAAGTTCAAATTTCAACAAGGGGATGCCGACCATCTCTTCGCTGGCTTGAACCAGGTCTACCCCGAAGGGTGCACTCCCAATTCTCGTCTGCAACCTGTGTGATGGCTCTCAACCGTTTGGCCCCTGATTTGTAAAGGAGAAAGACAGTCCAACCTACTTGATACTACTTGGTACTAAGCCCTACTTACATGCTCTGCATATTTGATCTGCATCAATGAAAGTACGGTATTAAAGCTAAAGGATTACCATCATGGCATTTGCAGAAATTGGTTAGCATTGGCAGTCCAGTATTTTTCCCATGACAAGCTAGCTTGAAACTGAACCTGTGCTAATCTATGCCCATGCAGTACAAAGCCACATGTTCACCTTCATGCTGCTTGCATATCCAGCTGCACATGCCTTCCCTTTGCTTCTCTGCAACAACTCAGAGCTTACACAGGGCTGAGGACCTTCTCCTCATCTCCATATGACAGCATTGGTTCATGAGCTTGTAGGCAGAAGCAGTGTAGCCTCCCTGCAAAGGTGGTGGTATTCAGTGGCTGCCATGCAGAGATGGCAGAGGACAAGGGTGAACTGGAACCCGGGTCCCCCCGAGGCCTCCGTAGGACTCTTCATGAAAGCAGCTGTCCGATCGGGTGCTGTTGACCCAGTAGACATCTTTGAAGTGGGCAGTGCTTATAAAAAGCACTGTCCCCTTGGAGTTGACACACATTCAGGGTAGTGGGTAGGATAGGGACAGATCTCCTGCTGGCTAGGGACAGTTGGAGTAGCATAGTGTCAGGTTCCTTTAGAGTAGGGACAAAGCAGGGACTCAAACTATGTACCATCAGTAGTCTTCCTGTGTCGGGCCTGGTTTTTGGTCTGCCTTCCAGCCCCCTCTCCTGCCAGATGCTGGTAGGTGTCTCCATTGTGCAACATAATCTCTGTTTAGTTCATTGTAAATGTTCTGGTCTGGTGTGGCCATGTCTGTAGAGTCCGGTGTTCTCTTTCCACACCATAATTTCATTAATAAATCAACCAGTCTCTGTGTAAGTCTCCTTCCCCTGTGGGCAGTGAGCCTGGGCCACACCTACAAGCTGCTAATCACCAACCACCAATACTGTCACATGGGTGGAAGGGGGGTGAGTCACATAGTTCCCTGTACCCATAGGTACTGGGTATCTTCTTCCAATCCCAACAGCTGAACAGAGCACCAGGGGGATGCAGGTAGAACGGAATATGTGCTGGTAATCGGGCTGTCCTTAAAGAGACACTGTCAGCTTGCCCATGCTGACCTTAATATACTCAACTTGACTGTGCTCCCTCGCTGCTTCTTCCTCTCTTGCAGCCAGTACTGAAATCACTGTTGTCACAGACCTGGGGAAGTGGTCGCATCACTCCTTTGTTTATCAGAGGTGCAGGGTAATGTCACCAGAAGGAGCAGCATAGTGTCAAGCTCAGTATAGGAGGGGGGTACTTTGCAGAGATATTGTCAGTTTGCCCTGGTGGGCATACCTCCCAACTTTTTGAGATGGGAATGAGGGACACCTATCAGCAAAAGTATGAAGGCATAGGACACACCCCTTGCCACGCCCCCTTAAAGGGGAATTGTACAAAAAAGCAAGATTGGTTAAACCCACAAGTGCTTTTTTTACCACTACAATTCCTTTATATTGGCTTTTGGAATTTACAAATGCAGCAGTTTAGAAATCAGATGAAAGGTTTAGCGCTGGAAAACACTTTTTGATAGGTAAAAAGTGCATTTTATATACATCTATATAGATCAGACCAAAATGAGGGACAAATGAGGAGGAATAACGGACAGAGGGACATTGCTCCGAATCAGGGACAGTCCCTCGAAATCAGGGAGAATTGGGATCTATGCTGGTGGGCAAGGTGACAGTGTCTCTTTAAAAAGAGCTTGTTGCTTTGCTCTGCATGGTCAAACCACAGGTTTTGCTTTAAGGATCATGTACAAACCACAAAATATTTAGACATATGTTACATTTAATTCCCAGCCATTGCATGTTTTTGCATGCCTGTAGCACCCACAGGCAAAACAACACAACACAAAAAGGAGATTCACACTGAAGCAACAGAGGTAGAGAAAGCAAAAATGTGGTGTCAAAGTGAAATTTTAAAGCAACTAAATCGGAGTTCTTAACACAGCTAAAACTGTGATTAATGTTAGATTGATTGCAGTTTAGCAGTATGAGTAAACTATGAAAGAGGTGTGCTAATTGGCACTATGGTATGTGAGTTTTCAGCAATTTGAAACAACTAAGAGAACTTCAAAGTGGCCAAATATCATTTGCTATGCAACATGGATGGGCTGACAGATAAAAGTTGCAAGCTGCAGTTCACCAACAGAGATAAACTGCAGATTATTATTATTATTATACGAGATTTATATAGCGCCAACAGTTTACACAGCGCTTTACAATGTATAAGGGGGACAACACAATTACAGTACAGTTCAATACAAAAGGTACAGGAGGGCCCTGCTCGTAGAGCTTACATTCTAAAGGGAGGGGGTGGTGGTACAAAAGGTAAAAGCTGCAAAGAATGACACAGATGGACAATGGACACATAGGGGTTGATTTACTAAAAGTGGAGAGTGCAAAATCTGGGGCAGCTCTACATAAAGACCAATCAGCGTCTAGTTTTTTTCGTCAAAGCTTAAAGCAGAGTCCCCCCCCTCCAAAAAGACATAGTAGGTAAGGCTGAAAAAAGACAATAGTCCATCCAGTTCAACCTGTGTAGGTGTACAGTACTGTACGTGTGTCAGTGTCTATAATAATTTCCCATATCCCTGTATGTTGTGTTTTTTAAGATGTACATCCAAGAGTCTTTTAAAAATATCCATACTCCCCGCAGCCACCACCAATTGTGGGAGAGAGTTCCACATCCTTATCGCCCTGACAGTGAAAAACCCCCCACGCAGTTTAACCACTTCAGCCCCGGAAGGATTTACCCCTTTTCTGACCAGAGCACTTTTTGCGATACGGCACTGCGTCGCTTTAACTGACAATTGCACGGTCGTGCGACGTTGTACCCAAACAAAATTGACGTCTTTTTTTTCCCACAAATAGAGCTTTCTTTTGATGGTATTTGATCATCTCTGCAGTTTTTATTTTTTGCGCTATAAACAAAAAAAGAGCGACAATTTTGAAAAAAACACAATACTTTGTACTTTTTGCTAGAATAAATATCCCCAATTATTTTTTAAAAAAAGCTATTTTTTTTCTCAGTTTAGGCCGATACATATTCTTCTACATATTTTTGGTAATAAAAATCGCAAAAAGCGTATATTGATTGGTTTGTGCAAAAGTTATAGCGTCTCCAAAATAGGGGATAGATTTATGGCATTTTAATTTGATTTAATTTTTTTTACTAGTAATGACAGCGATTATCGAGACTAAGATATTGCGGCAGAAACATCGGACACTTTTGACACTATTTTGGGTCGACTGACAATTATACAGCGATTGGTGCTATAAAAATGCACTGATTACTGTATAAATGTCACTGGCAGGGAAGCGGTTAACACTAGGGGGCGATTAAGGGGTTAAATGTGTTCCCTGACTGTGTGTTCTAACTGTAGGAGGAGGGGACTGACTAGAGAGGATGACAGATAGTGGTTCCTAGCTATTAGACATACACACACATGTCCCTGTTTTGCTTCTCGTGCCCGTGATCGCTCTTTAAGTGGGATAGCAGGCGCGAGCACGTGCCCGCTGCACTGCGGGGGTGCCCATGCTTGTGGCCGACGGTCAAGATGACCGCCGGCCACGAGCATGGGCACCCCCGCAGTGCAGCGGGCACGTGCTTGCACCTGCTATCCCGCTTAAAGGAGCTGGCGTATAGTTACAACGGCTCGCGGGATCGTGCCAACCTGCCGCAGTATAATGATGGCGGCTGGTCGGCAAGCGGTTAAGGTTAAACCACTTCTCCTCCATTCTCTCATTGTGTGGCCCCGTGTCCTCATACACTCCCTGGGACTGAATAGTTTTTTTTCCGGTGCGGGGATCCCCATTGAGGTATTTGTAGATTGCTATCATGTCCCCCCTCAATCAACGCCTCTCCAGCGTGAATACATTTAATGTTTGCAGCCAGCCCTTGTAATTGAGGTCCTCCAGCCCCCCTATTAATTTCGTCGCCCTTCTTTGGACTCTCTCCAGTTCCTGCACATCCCTTCTGAGGACCAGTGACCAGAACTGGACAGAATACTCCAGCGAGAATAAATTTAATGTTTGCAGCCAGCCCTTGTAATTGAGGTCCTCCAGCCCCCTTATTAATTTTGTTGCCCTTCTTTGGACTCTCTACAGCTCCTGCACATCCCTTCTGAGGACCGGTGACCAGAACTGGACAGAATACTCCAGATGTGGCCTAACCAGGGTTTTATAAAGTGGCAGGATTATAGTTTTATCCCTGGAGTATATCCCTTTTTTTATGCATGCTAATATTCTTCCTGTTTTGGTAGCTGCAGGTTGACATTGCATGCTATTACTCAATCAGTCATCTACTAGGACCTCCAGATCCTTCTCCATCCTTGATTCTTCCAGAGGTTTTCCACCTAGTGAATAATTTGTATTTATGTTTTTTGCCCCAAGTGCATTACTTTACATTTCTCCACATTAAACCTCATTTGCCATTTGTCTGCCCACTCTTTTATTTTATTCAGGTCATTCTACAAATTGTCTATGTCCTGATGTGAGTTTATTGCTTTACTTATTTTTGTGTCATCTGCAAAAACTGTGACTGGGCTATTTATCCCATTCTCGATATCACTTATAAATAAATTGAATAGAATTGGTCCCAACACAGAACCTTTCGGTACCCCACTCACCACTCCAGACCAGACTAAGTACACGTTATTTATCACCACCCTTTGGACACGTCCTTGTAACCAGTTTTTTACCCAAGAACAAACCTTATGGTACAAGCCTGCAGATCTCAGCTTGTATATTAAAGCAGAGTTCCACACAAAAATGGAACTTCCGCTTTTCGGAACCCTCCCCCCCTCCGGTGTCACATTTAGCACCTTTCAGGGGCGTGCAGATACCTGTATCTGCACCCACTTCCGGGCATAGACTCCCGCTGGGGTCTACGCCACTTCCCGCCCCCCCCCCGCGCTGTCTGCTGGGAGACACACGGGTCCCAGAGACAGCAGGGACCATTCGGATTGCGCAGCATGACTCGCGCATGCGCAGTAGGGAACCAGGGAGTGAAGCCGCAAGGCTTCGCTTCCTGATTTCCTTACTGAAGATGGCGGCAGCAGCATCCGAGGAACGAGGGACGGTTCGGCCTCGGGTGCCGACATCGCTGGCGCCCTGGACAGGTAAGTGTCCTTATTTTAAAAGTCAGCAGCTGCAGTATTTGTAGCTGCTGACTTTAAAAAAAAAAAAAATGTGGCAGACCTCTGCTTTAAGCGTTTAGTGGAGACTGTATCAAATGCTTTTGCAAAATCCAGATACACTAAATCCACAGGCCTTCCCCTATCTTCATGGCAGCTCACTTCCTTAAGAATGTTAGCAGATCTGGTCTGGCAGGAATGACCTTTCGTAAGCCCATGCTGATTACCGCTAATGATATTCTATTTCTCTGTAAATCTCTGGATATAGTCCCTAATCATCTCCTCATTTACCCACTATTGATGTTAAGCTGTACACATACTGTATACATACTGTAGCTGCTGACTTTTAATAATAGGACACTTACCTGTCCTGAAATCCAGCGATATCGGCACCCCAGCCAAGCCTTGTGGCTTCACTGCTGCATCCCTACTGTGCATGTGCAAAGTTCGCTGCGCTTTCTGAATGGCCCGGCGGCTGGGGGGGGAGGAGGAGGGCGGCCTGATTTCTCCCCTTTCCCCCCCCCTCCCCGAAAGGTGCAAAAATGTGGCACCAGAGGGGGGGCAGAATCACATAAGCGGAAGTTCCACTTTTGGGTGGAACTCCGCTTTAATTGAACAGACTGAAGTCAGAAGCTGATTGGCTACCATGTACAGCTGCAACAGATTTTGCATTCTCCAGTTTTAGTAAATCAACCTGATATTGTTCAACAAATACATAAAGCAGACGTTTCACATTGGTGGCTTTTGTAATTAGAACATTTTGATATCTTGTTAATTATTTCTGTTAATTTGTCCACTACCTGTAGCAATCCTCTTGACTTGTTTTATAAAATTTTTGAACTATAAAAGTTAAAAGTTTGCCTAAAATGACAAATGTTGCTTAAACTTCTTATACAAGTCTAAATTGCATCTTGATTAAATCACAACAGTATTTGACTATTATACCTTTAAAGTGTATGTTACCCCCAACCTTTCATATTTCTGTTATGTGTCTGTGTTACCATGTATTAAATTAAAAAGTATCCTGTTCTCTGTGCATTGATTCCTATGTGTGAAATACCTGGTGATCCTGCCAGTCCCCCTGTTTTCCTATTTCAAACTGACCACACTAGGCAGGAGAGAGCACATCTATCCAAGCGTGGTCAGTTCACTTCTATGCATTCTACTTGGGATAATAGACTGTCTGTACTCCAGTGGTCAGACAACCCTCCCCCCGCACAGTTCTTCACTGGGAAGATCAGTGTACTGCTGCTTCTCTGCCTCCTGTTGACACAACCCCCCCCCCCCCCCCCACAGTCTCCACCTCCACCTCACTAAGCCCCTTATGCAGCTCAGAACAGAGGTTATGTGATCACTTATGAAAATAAATAAATAAATAAAAAGCTATTTATTGTTTTAACTACTGTAGGTGTTAGTGTAATTATATTCCCTGTGTTGTCCTAACATGTTGTGGCTGCAGTTTGAAGTGTCATCGCTGATTAACTTCCCTATGTCCATGTAATCATTCACCTAGCTTGCCCCTGTTCAGCAAAGGGACAGGCAGCATCCTGTTGTACACTCTGTGTTGCATTCCAAATGTGCTAATGTAATAAAAAAAAATATTCCAGCTGCATCAATGAGCTCTCTTTGTCAGATCCAATTACTGCTCCTGTGGCAGTGCTAGACCCAGGGATTGTGGGATATGTGGTTACTTCACAGAAGTGTAAATTCTTAGATTACGGAACAGAGGTCATTCATTAAAGTGTTACTAAACCCAGGAGCCTGCATTCACTATATCTAGTCTCCCACAGTACACAGAACATGGAAATGCAATTATTTTAATAAATATAACCTGCTAAATACCTTTTCTCATCAGCAGTATATAGCAGTCTTGTAAATTCCATTGTTGTCGAGCACTGGTTAAAGCTTGTAGGAGGAGTTTTCATTCTACTCTGATTGTCTTATGAGGGTGCATGACCCCCGACTTTCTGTCTGGAACGTGCTAAATGGCCCTGTGCTGATCACATGCACTCTCTAACAATACAAACCAAACGGAGTGCAGCTTGCCTCCAAGGCTCTATTCTATCAGGAGATGCACTGGGGACTGTGGAAGAAGGGGAGGATCTGTGCATACAGGATAAAAAAAAACTAAAATAAAAAACTCTCTAGCAATACACACCAAACTGAGCACGTGCAGAGTGCCTCCTAGGGCTCTGAGCTTTTAGCAGATGGATTGGGGACAGTGAAAGTGGGGGAGAATCAGAGAAGACATGATCAAACAGCTTTTTTACACAATGCAGAGGATTAACCCTTAAGGTTCCACAGTGACTATAACAAGTATGCTTTACTGCATATACAGACTGATTTTACTGTTGTGGGTTTAGTAACACTTTAACATGTGCAGTGCCATGCTGCATGCTTCACGTTTGAACACAAACACATTTCTGAAAATGGAATGTAAAGATTTACTCTACTGCATGGAGGGCTACAAATGAGGGTGAAAATCAAAAGGTGCCAGTTAGGAAGGCTTGCAATGTTTTTAAAAAGTAGGAGATGAGAAAGATAATCATATGGGCTTAACTAGTGTAATATATCTGAAAGCCACTGAGCAAATTAAACAGGATATTCCTAAAAAAATAAAAAAAATAAAATAAAAAAAAGGAAGTACCTTACATGCACATCATATATTACATTTTTGTTTCACAAAGTTTTTATTGAGTTTTTAGCTTTTTATAGTAAGGTGGTACAAAACAAACAAATGTGCAGTAAGGCAGCATACAAAGAACATGAAATAACCTCAAAAGGTGGGATTTTATGGGCAATAAAAAGTATATATATAGAGAATTTCACATATAAAAATTGTAATTTATTATAGAAAAATTATATTAAAAAGATCTCATGTTGATGATACAAAACATCATAAGAATAGCATTATCAACATTGCACACTATATGAATAAAATTTGCAAACATTGCACATTGACTGTTTTGAACCATGAAGTGGCAATCCCAATCGAATTGCTGTTCCCTTTAATCGTGGTTTCTAACAAGGAATGCTGCAGAGAGGGATATCCAACGTGTTTCAAAATTATTATTATGAATCTTCTTCAGGGAATGAAAAAACAGCTTATATTAGTAAAACATTAATACAAATTCATACCTATAAATATGCATCTAATTAGTCATAGAACATACACTTACAAAAAATGTGCATATTTAGCAGAGGCATTCCTCCAGAAAACATGGATGTCCTATCAGGGCCAATGAAGGCCTGCCCTATGTGGATTCCAGATGTTCCCGTCCAGAAAAAAACAAATATGGATTGCCTACAAAGAACATTGGAGGCAACAAAGAAAAAAAATTAAAATAATATGGTGGCAGCGCATGAAGTTCACAGTTCAACCCAAAGGTACTAACAATTGCATCAGTTAAACAAAGTTGCATTTCTAAGAGCGGTCCATTGGAAATAAAAGGCTGTTAGTAAAAACTTTTGTCTCGTTCAAGAAAAAGGAGAAAAGAAAGACAAGAAACAGGAAAAAAGGGAGAGCGATGATGTTCCGGGGCCTGAGAGGAAACACTGTGTTAAGGTAAAGGGGAAGAGGAATAGAAGAGAGTCACCTAGAATCCTTGGTGGGCAGTGGAGGGGAAAGAGAAAAGAGGAAGGAAAAATAATATTCCTGGGAGAGGGAAGGGGTCGGGGGGGGGGGGTTCCTGTGCGGTCCGGTCTGTTATGCAGCATAGGGGTGAACAGTTCTTGTATTCACATAGAAAGCAAGGAACTGTCAAGATTCAGGTGGTCATTTTAGGTTATCCATGGGTCCCAGAACTTCAAGAGTTTGGAATGTCTGTAAGGATTAAGGTGAGTTTCTCATGGACCATGGTCCCCATAAGCCTCTGCTTAACTTCATCAAACATATATTACATTTTTGGTATCTGAACTACATCAAAATACATACTGTACTATGGGGACTAACGGTCTCCTCAACTGGATATAGCAATCACTGGATAGGTCTCTCTCACTGACCTATCAGCCAGGTGCAATGCTTAAACACAGACTTGATGAAAAAAAACAGATAATCGTTGCAGTCGTTATACAATCCTCTGCCACAGGATAGTGTAACCAAATTTTGATCAGATTTTAAGTTTAGCTGCACAGTACCAGATTCTTTCAGCCGACCCAGCAATACTGCGAGTTAGATGATCCAGGTTGCATCCCCCGATTGAGTTTCCAGGCTCCTCCTGAGATACCAGCATACTTTGCTCGGTCACCTCTAGAGAAGTCCTCCCCTGGTCTCCTCCAATCGATCGGCTTCTCCCCGCAGGCAAGACAGCACAGGACCAACCTCTGGATCAGTAGGCCCCAGAACTCCTGGGCCTACTTCTGTAGTAACAAAGCCACGGGCCAGACGGCCCCGAGACAGCACACCCTGGGCCAGGAGGGCCTCCAGGTCGGGAACAACGAACCCCGACCAATTGGCGCCTGTACCTTAAGTACTCTTACCCAGAATGCACGGCGAGTGAACCACTCCCACCGGGTTATTTCTGAGTAAAAGGGGTACCCAATACATCCAGCCTGTTGCATTTCCAACACTTACCGGTGGCCACAGCGACACCCACAGCCAAATGGAAAATGACACAAACCAGCTGAACTGGTACAAATGCCAGGAAATTTACCATAATTAGTCTGAGCTAAACTACAGCTTCAGACAACTTAAATTTACATAGATAGCACCTGCCCATCAGGAGCAGGGCGCTACACTTACCTTAGAAATGCTTACCTCAGTGTCCTGACAGGACTTCCATCTTCCCCTGGTCCTCCTTCAGGAGTCATGGGGTCCGGCTGTATGAGAGGCCGAGGCCGCGATGATGCCATTCCCACACATGCGCGTGAAAGCCCTTGGCTCAGGCACGGAGCTCTGAAGGTCTGGTACAGAATGCGCCGGTGCTGTCTCCGGCTTCATCCAGTGTGTATATCTCCTAAACACCGCAAGTTTAGGAGGTAGTCACTGTACCTACAGGTAAGCTTTATAATATCTTACCTGTAGCTACAAGTTAGAAAAAAAAGACTTTACTACCGCTTTAAAAAAAAAAAACTTCAAGTTGAACTTGAAGCACAAACTGTGTAACTATATTAGGCTGTATCTATCTGTGCACATAGCCAATTAACCAGCGATTTTAAATAACGTATGGGTGTTTCTATCTATAGTGTAACTTTGGTGCTTTAAAATAGAAATCTAATACAAGGCAAGCTGCAGCTATTGTGTCTCTCTCAATTACGTCTGTGATGGATATGGGAGCACGCTGTCTGCGCAGGTTTTTCAGACTTGGCAAGGCATATGAAGGGTGATGATTTAGTGGCTGTTTAGAAATGTTTACTTTCTGTAAATTAACATTCCCCAGGGGAGATGCAATGATGTGTATGAAGCACAGAGCGACACTCCTCACCACTCCAAACGATCATGTTGGTGCTTTTTATGAATTAATTTATAACAGCCACGCCAGGCTCACCCATCATCTGCCAGAATACTGACGTAAAAACGTTTTGTGAATCAAGGCCTAAGCTACAATTCTTCTAATACCTCCGTCGTCGGACCTGGCACAATTCAAGCTGCCTCCACAAAACAGCTTATTGAAGCAAACACTTAGGCAATTATTTAATAACGTGATGAAGACAGCAATTAAGATCTGCACCCCACAGCAGCCAATTACATATTAGCTTTTACCAATGTGGCGTAGCCAGGCTAATGAATGCTTAGCGAAGATTGTTTATGATGAGTTCATCTTATACATGGCCATAGGAGTTAAAAAAAAAAAAAGCAGGTGAATGACCAAAAATGTCAAAAATGATCATATGCAATTCTCAGTCAAGCCATAAGTTGCTTTTAAAAATAAAGGAATGCTCAACAGGACATTGTCTGTCCCCCAAATTACACAAAGTTGAGGGAAGAGGCAACTAATTGCAGTAGCCATCCAGAATATACAGAGAAAAAAAAAAATTCACTAGTACTACCAACAAACGTTTGGAGCATTTTGCTAGGTTCTGCAATCGCTTACATCTCTGGTGCCCAACCTGTGGCCCAGGGCCTACATGTGACCCTTTCGTACTTTTTGTGCAGCCCCTGCAGACACTAATCTGCGTTTACCTATTGCCCTGGTAAAGCAGTGATCTCTAGCAGTCTCATGCAATGTGCCCCCAGTCTATGTCTCATGAACCTTGTCCCTTGTCTCTAGCAACTCCTATAGTATATTTGCAGTCTCTGACCATCTTCTGCTGCACATACAGTATGCACTCTCTGGCCATCTCTTGTATAATGACTGTAGTCTCAGACTGTCTCTTGTAGGATGTCTGGATGTCTGCAGCTTCTGACCATCTCTTGTATCATGCCTGTAGTCTCTGCCTGTCTCTTGTATCATGGCTGTGTAGCGCTACTACTAGATAGAATGCCTTGACCTTCTCAAGAACCTCGTCCCCTCTGACACACCAGGTTGAGCGTACAAACATACAATATCACAAAAATTCACTGAAAGTCATACTTACTACCAAATAGTTGTGCTATATCAAAGAAAACAGGCACCAAACCAGGTAGTAAAGGCAAATTTAATATACTGTCACCGAGTATGGTTGGTAACTAGGCAAGCATAGAATAGATTAACATTGGTAATAACACAAGTTAGCATACAAAGTGATTAACAGTAGGCACTCCGCATAAGACATTTGCCGTCCAGATAAGCATAAACAGTAGCAAAGCCGCCTCAAGTGTAGCAGCTGGCAGCAGTAAAGTTTAATCTAACAAGTGCTGGAACTATACTGCCAGAGTGCATTTATGGCAGCAATAGCCCTATTGGGTATGCACTGTCCAAAAGAAAAGGAGGAAGAATGGCGATGGAGGGGGCAAGGGAACAAAGGGGACTTGCAGAATAATCATTACGGAGCAGTCCTTTGAGTTCTTCTGCCAGCTACTGTTGGGGTGCATTAGGAGTGCCGGTGCACTTAACGACAGTCCCAGTTAACCTGCATGCAGTATAGGCATAGTCTTGGAACAGGTGCAAGGTATATGTGGTTCAGATGCGGTAAAGGTTCAGTATAATGCGGTAAAAGGTTGGTGTAGGTGCAATCTAGGTTTGGAATAAGTGCAGTATAAAGTGCAGTATGGTTATGGTATGGATTGGGTACACTTGGTGTCCTGTTCTCAGTTGCTCAGACCAGCTAGCAGTATCAGTAATGGGTGAATAGCCTTCTCACCAGTCCCTGGGATGCTGTCATGACCCCACGCTGTAGAAGGGTGGGGGCCCCTCGGTCTCTCCTGAAAACCTTTGGTGATTAGTGGGGGGAAGCAGAGGATGAGTGGATGCTCCAGTCTCCATGCAGCAGTGGTGCAGGTGCTGTGATGTGTGTGGAGCTGCGCTACCCCCTGGTGTCTTCACTCCAATTGCAGGCTCAGATCTGCGCTGGTGTGGTTTCCCAGTGGCTGGCAAGTTTTCAGACAGAGGTGCTGTCTTTCTAGCTCCCTTGGTTCCAACAGGAAAAACTTTCCTGGACAATTTAATAAAAATCATCTCTCCAGTCCTCCTACTGCACAGTGCCTATTGGGATCTGTAGTGTAAGGAGTCTATTTGTCCCATTATATGGCTGCCATCTCAAACTACAACTTCCAGGATTCACAGTGCTTTGCATAAAAGTCTATGGGCTCGCTTGGCTTTAGCTCTCTCCCTGTTGGCCGGAGGAGAATGGTGCAGCATAACTTCAGTATCTCAGTACAAGAAAAGAAGAATAAAAGGCAATGGAGTTGATTTACTAAAGGCAAATAGACTGTGCACTTTTCAAAATGCAGTTGCACCCTGCAAGTGCAGTTGCTCCAGAGCATAGTAAATGAGGTAAAGCTTCATTCTGCAAAGAATACCCAATCACGTGCAAGGAAAATGTTAAAATAATGCATTTTTGCTTACACATGATTGGATGATGGAAGTCACCAGAGATTCTCATCATTTACCAAGACTTACAGAGTGCAACTGCACATTGCAAAGCGCACAGTCTATTTGCCTTTAGTAATTCAACCACAATGTCTCCTTCTCCATATAACTGTAGACCAGCACCTGGCTATACTCTGACTATCTTTTGTAGCATGTCCACAGTCTCTGACCATTTCTTGTACCATGCCTGTAGTCTCTGATCATCTATTGTATCATGCCTGTACTCTCTGATCATCTTATGTATCATACCTATAGTCTGTGATCATCTCTTCTATTATGCATGTAGTCTATTTCTTGCAGCACATCCACAGTCTCTGCCTATCGCTTGTATTATGTCCACAGTCTCTGACCATCTCTTGTACCATGCCTGTAGTCTCTGGCTATTTCCTGTAATATGTCCCCACTCTCTGCCCATCTCTTGTATTATATCCACAGTCTCTGACAATGTCTCTGGCTATTTACTGTAATGTGTCCACAGTCTCTGACCATCTCTTGTATCATGCCTGTAGTCTCTGATCATCTCTTGTATCATGCCTGTAGTCTCTGATCATCTCTTGTATCATGCCTGTAGTCTCTGATCATCTCTTGCATCATGCCTGTAGTCTCTGATCATCTCTTGTATCATGCCTGTAGTCTCTGACCATCTCTTGTATCATGCCTGTAGTCTCTGACCATCTCTTGTATCATGCCTGTAGTCTCTGATCAGCTCTTGTATCATGCCTTTAGTCTCTGACAATTTCTTGTAGCATGTCCACAGTCTCTTCCCATCTCTTGTATCATGTTTGTAGTCTCTTACCATCTCTTGTACCACATCCATAGCCTTTGGCCATATCTTTTTGTGTATCTACTGTCTCTGAGACTAAATATTCACTGAATATTATGAGGGCCCTAAAACAATGTTGACCGCCACTGGCTTACATCATCACATGACTAATAGTTGCCAGTGGATTTAGACCAAATAAAAAGGAACATTATCCAAAGTAGGTGATCACATGAAAATGTAATCACAAAATGGAGCAGTTAACAATTGCTTGTGTAGCCCCTGTAATCTAAAGCATGAGAACACTATGGGGGTTATTTACAAAAGGCAAATCCACTGTGCACTGCAAGTGCACTTGGAAGTGCAGTCGCTCTAAATCTAAGGGGTAGATCTGAAATTAGTGGAAGCTCTGCTGATTTTATTATCCAATCATGTACAAGCTAAAATGCTATTTTTTATTTTCCTTGCATGTCCCCTCCGATCTACAGCGACTTTACTTCCAAGTGCACTAGCAGTGCAAAGTGTTTTTTTCTTTATTAAATAACCCCCATTGTCTGCTCCCATTTCAGGTGTCGCAGTACAGTATTTTTTTTTGGTGCATTTTGATGTGTTTTCTATGTACTGCTATTGAAGTCTATGAGGCCAAAAAATGTACCATGTCACACCAAAAGAAGTGCCTGCACCTATTTTCAAGCCACAATAAAGCACACTGCATAGATGTGAACAGGCCCAAAGATAATAACAGGATTCCTCATGCGTGCTATGGGGGCACTCTGTGTACAGCCCCCCCTGCTCCCTCCTCACAAGTTTTGACTGACAGCGCAGGATCCAAGGACTACCACAGCTCTCAGTAAAGCCAGTGAATGCGGGAAGGAAGGAGAGCGGGGCTGCCGGATGGGACAGCCCTGGATCGCGATTCGCGAGTGGTGTCAGGTAAGTGTTTGGGGAGAGGAGGGGAGGCACACACATTGGAATTTTTTTTAACTTTAATGCAGAGAATGCAAGCCTTTATCTTTTTGTGGTGTCCGTTTATGAAGCAGTGATCAGCGGTGATCCCGAGGATCGCCGCTGATCACAGTCCATAAACAGTTTATGAAACAGTGATAATCAGGGGAGAACATGTTTATCACTGGACATGGAGAATCCTCATTGAATGACACAGTAACGGCCAGTTTATGAAGCGGCGATCTCACCGCTTCACTGGCGATCTGTGTCAGAATTCACACTCCCAGGTTCACCATCTCAGAGGTGGTGAATCGGGGAGTGAAGAGAGAATCCCGGGGGATCTGAGGGGGAAGGAGGAAGATTTTTAACCCCCCAACACTGTAACCGTGTCCCCCTGTCATATTTATGTGTATACATATATATACATATATACATATAATGTGTATATGTATATATATATAATGTGTGTGTATATACATGTATATATAATGTGTGTGTGTGTATACATATGTATATAATGTAGGGGGACTGCTTATTTTATTAACATTAATCCACGCCGTCTGTCCGTGTATTGAGCGGTGATAATTTATCACTGCTTAATAAACTGACATCTCTGTATTTCTGGTACTGTAATCTTGTAAAGTCTCACGAGATTCCAGTATCAGGGGCCGTTCTCCATTGCTTTGAAGCGTTTGTAGATCTCTTCACTCCTCCAAAGGTGAAGCGATCTACACAGCTTCATAAACTGGCACACAGAGGAGAAAGATCTTCATTGTGAATGCCGGAGAATGAAGCGATGAATAGATTTCACTGCTTCATAAACGGACACCAGAATCACTTTAAGCATTAATATAGGTGTTAGGAAAAGGGTGAAGTGTAAGCCCTCATTCACACTTGAGCAGTTTTGAGAGTTTTTTTGCATGTGAAGTGCAATACAGGACCTTCTTTGAGGCAGGACTGTTCATTTTTTGTGTGCTCCCATTGAAGTCAATGGGGCAAAACACCTCATTTTGCTTCCAAAGGAGCAAGCTTCAGGCGCTCAGCTAAAGAGACCATTTTGGAGTTTCAAGTTACAAAATACTCAGTTGTGAATGGGGCTTAGGGTTACATTAAATGGTAAGAAATACATTTTAAGTGTTACTAAACCCAGGACCCTGCATTCACTATATCTGATCTCACACAGTACATAGGACATGGAAAGGCAATTATTTTAGTAAAAATAAACTGCTAAATACCTTTTCTCATCAGCAGTATATAGCAGTCTCGTGGCTTCTATCAGTGTCTGGTTAAGGCTTGTAGGAGGAGTTTTCATTCTCCTCTGATTGTCCTATGAGGCTACAGGATCCCTGACCCTCTGTCTAGACAGTGCAGATTGGCCCTGTGCTGATCACATGCAGTCTCCCAAGAAAAAAAAAAACTCTCTAGCAAACCAACCAAACTGAGCATGTGCAGCTTGCTACTGATAGAGCCCCAAGGCTCTATTCTATCAGGAGATGGATTGTGGACTGTGGAAGAATGCGAGGATCTGTGCATACAGGATCAAACAGCCCTTTTACAGAATGCAGATGATAAAACTTTTAGGTTCCACGGTGAGTATAACAAGCATGCTTTACTGTATATACAGGCTGATTTTACAGTTGTGGGTTTAGTAACACTTTAAGTGTTAGGTTAAATGTTGAGTGTTAAGCCTCGTACACACGATCGGATTTTCTGATGGGAAATGTGTGATGACAGGCTGTGTGTACGCTCCATCGGATAATTGTTGTCGGACTTTCCGCCAACAAATGTTGGCTAGCAGGTTTTCAAATTTTCCACGAACAATGTGTGTTGTCGGATTTTCCGAGCGTGTGTACACAAGTCCGTCGGACAAAAGTCCAAAGTACAAACACGCATGCTCAGAAGCAAGGACGAGCCAGAAGCGGTCGGTCTTGTAAACTAGCGATCGTAATGGAGAATTAACATTCGTGACGTGGCAAATTATGAAATCTCCAAATGCAGCGCACAATTCTCTTCTTCTTTAATGTGATAATAATGAGGCTGCTTTGCTGGTGATACTGATGGAGTTATTGCAAACAAATTTTCAAAGGCTTTTTTTTCTAGTGATATCAAGAATAATATTATTATGCTTTTTTTTCTTTTTTATTTGGGCAAGTTACCACAACACCATTATCCTGTAGTTTTTAAGATCAAAGATACAACTATGTTGGTGTAACTTGTTAACTTTACAGTGTAGTAGGAGTTTTAAAATGTAACTGCCTACTCCCAAACTGTCATTTGAAGTAAAACACATTATTGTGCATTAAAAAAAGAAAACTAAAACTAGACATGCTATCTGCCAATAGAACTTAACCAAAAAGTGCATTCTATGCATCCAAAATATAGAAAATATACCAAATCAAATCATTATTCAACCAAAAAAATAACGTCAAAGCAATAACTCCAAGGCCAATAATAAATAACACGTTATCTCCTCCGATTCCGCAACATGTCTGGTTGACGAACGGCCGTTCAGAAACGAACTGAAGAGCTCGAAATGAAAAAAAGAAAAGTGCGAAATGAAAAGTGTGAAATGAAAAGCGCGAATCAACGCTCACCAAACTTCTACTAACACGAAAATAGCAGAAGGAGCCCAAAGGGTGGCGCTAAAGAGCTGAAAAACAACGTAGTATGTCAGTACGTTTGTATTTGTTGGCCAACAATTGTGTGGCTGTGTGTATGCAAGACAAGTTTAAGGCCAACGCCCTTCAGACAAAATTCCACAGTTTTGTTGGCCAACAATCCGATTGTGTGTACAAGGCTTTAGGGGTCTTCTTTGACCCTAAAGATAGCTTAGAAATGAAGGATACTTAGGGCAACATTAGGAGTGTTTCTTATTTCTGGCAACAAATTCATGGGGCTATAACTACTGCACTGAGCTCCCAGCACCACCAAAAAAGTCACGTACAATTAAACTGCACAGTCCACCAGCTAGGAGCCATGTGTTTGAGCATGCGTTTGAGCTCCTCATAGTCTTGGAAATGTTCTCATCAGTATTTGCTGTCCTTGTTTCCTTCAGTTCAGCTGCTTGATTTATTAACAAATATCCAGCTAAAGAAGACAATATAATTAATTGTAATGTCATTAGTGGCATTGGTGCAGCACGTGGGACCCAGGTACTGTCCAGCAAGTACTTTTCTGGAAAATGCAGTCCTGCTCACTTTCTAAGATACTGTAAAAGGATATTAGAGGCAGCAAAAATGGCAAATTCGTGATGAAAGGCAAAAAAACACAGGAAAACGAGAGTAGATGAAAATCTAGTCGGAGTATTGTACAAGGAAATCATTCTGCCAGTAGCAGTTACAGTACATGATCTGAGGTTAGACAGCCGGAAGGAACTGGGCAGACTGTGTGAAATGCGGTATCAATCCCATATCACTTTCTCCTTCTGCCTAAGCTATATTTAGATTAGGCACAGCACCATTTGGCAATGTGATAATTATTAGGACAGATTATTGAAATCAATGAAAATAATGGATTTTTTCAGGCTGAATTTAGAGGCATATTGCTCAACAACCAAAACCTTTTAAATTCAATTTCATGGGCGATTAACCCATGTTTATGAGCGAAAACAGAGTTGTAACGTGGGGCCATTTAAACATTTTTCATTGAACACATGAAAACAAAACTTTTCGAACAAAACTTTTTTTCCTTTTCATTACACAAAAAGGTGGCCCCTTTTGCAACTTGCTATTAGTTGAGTCTTGTTGCATAGAATAAGCTTAGAATTAACTTGTAAGCAAATTAAAAATGTTGTCTTTTGATGGAATCTAGTCTGTTTGTGTTTTAGCTTCCATTACAGAATAATTCTAGGCATTGGTATTTTATATGTAGTTACATTGGACTAGCATGGACCAATGTAAGTTTGTAGATACCATAAATGGGTGATGCCCCTGGAAGCTTGAAAATGATTGAAGTAGACACCGATACAGCTACTGTGTTGAGCGCTTGGCCTGTTACATTCTAAACACAGGCGGTCAGCGGCTCTTCAGGGGCGTCACTTATAGATTGTTTTGCATTTTCTGAATGAGTTCAAAGTATTCGCTGATTGGACTACATAATAAATCTATAGAGAGAGGACACTCTAGACTTCAGCTGTGCTGAAAGATGAAGAAGCTAAAATGTATTTTTACCACCTTTATTAACAAAAAAATGTGTTAATTAAATACATGCATACACAATTAAAACAATTATTCTGATTAAAATCCCTCTTTGTTGTACTGCACTCCCTTTATAATTACCTATGTTACTTATGGCATAGCTTCTCTCAATGTACACTATATTACCAAAAGTATTGGGACACCTGCCTTACACGAACTTTAGTGGCATCCCAGTCTTGGTGCGTAGGGTTCAATATTGAGTTGGCCCACTCTTTGCAGCTATAACAGCTTCAACTCTTTTGGGAAGGTTGTCCACAAGGTTTAGGAGTGTGTCTATGGGAATGTTTGACCATTCTTACAGAAGCGCATTTGTGAAGTCAGGCACTGATGTGAATAAGAAGGCCTGGCTCGCTGTCTCTGCTCTAATTCATTCCAAAGGTGTTTTATCAGGTTGAGGTCAGAACTCTGTGCAGGCCAGTCCAGTTCCTCCACCCCAAACTCGCTCATCCATGTCTTTATGGACCTTGTTTGTGCACTGCTGTGCAGTCATGTTGGAACAGGAAGGGGCCATCCCCATACAGTTCCCACAAAGTTGGGAGCATGAAATGTCTTGGTATGCTGACGCCTTAATGCCCCGTACACACGGTCGGACTTTGTTCGGACATTCCGACAACAAAATCCTAGGATTTTTTCCGATGGATGTTGGCTCAAACTTGTCTTGCATACACACGGTCACACAAAGTTGTCGGAAAATCCGATCGTTCTGAACGCGGTGACGTAAAACACATACGTCGGGACTATAAACGGGGCAGTGGCCAATAGCTTTCATCTCTTTATTTATTCTGAGCATGCCTGGCACTTTGTCCGTCGGATTTGTGTACACACGATCGGAATTTCCGACAACGGATTTTGTTGTCGGAAAATTTTATCTCCTGCTCTCCAACTTTGTGTGTCGGAAAATCCGATGGAAAATGTCCGATGGAGCCCACACACGGTCGGAATATCCGACAACACGCTCCGATCGGACATTTTTCATCGGAAAATCCGACCGTGCGTACAGGGCATAAGAGTTCCCTTCACTGGAACTAAGGGGCCAAGCCCAACCCCTGAAAAACAACCCCACACCATATTCCTCCCTCAACCAAATTATTTGGACCAGTGCACAAAGCATGGTCCATAAAGGCCTTAGCTAATGGCTCATTGCTCAAGAAACCCCCGCAACCTCAGGAGGAACCCTGGTTGAGAATGACTGCTGTAGAGGGACTGGGGAAGCATAATTTTGAAGAAGGAATGAGACTCTAAAATAGGGTGAATGTGGCTGGAAATAATGCAGGGAGATCTCACTGATGGTATGTTCAAGATATAAGCAGGGCTGTCTTTAAGGCAGGGCAAAAGGGGCAGCTGCCCTGGGCCCCATCATTTTTGTGGGGCCCAAAGCAGCTGCCTTATCCTTGCCAACTATCCTGGTTTAAATTCCCTTGTCCCTTGAAGTTTTGGTCCTGTGCTGTGCTGTAGTGCTGCTACTAATGCTGCCCTCACCCAGCACTGCCACTGATCCCAGGAGTTCTAGGAACCCTATGAATTTTCTGTCTATTGATGGGTCCGCTCACCTCCCCAGTCCATGGTGTGCAGGCAGTGAGGAGATGATGTGCTGTAACCTCTAGCAACCAATCAGTGAGCAGTAATGATGTGTAGTAACCTCTAGCAGCCAATCAACAAGCAGAAATCATGTGCTGTAACATCTAGCAACTAATCAGTGAGCCATAATTGGGTGCTGTAACCTCTAGCAACCAGTCAGTAAGTGGTAATGATATGCTGTAACCTCTAACAATGTGTCAGTAAGCGATAATGATATGCTGTAACCTCTGGCAACCCATCGCAATCGCTGTCTGATATGATTCAGTAAACTGATTTTGAGTCTAGCTGGCATTTATTGTATGTCTCAAAGCAGGTGGAGAGCGAAATTACATGGGGGCCCCAAGAAAATGTTTGCCCAGGGTCCAATCTATATTAAAGACAGCCCTGGATATAAGCCAGCAAGCGAACCAGTGAGACCACCTATAAACCGGCATGACGCTTTTGGGGAGACTGACCCATTATGTAATCCAAACCTCCTCGAGGAATGAAAATTCCAGCAGGGAAAAACAATCAGTACTTCTGGTTTGTGAACAGGAAAAAAAAACTAACATCTTGTGATTAATCTTAAGGATTAAAGAAAAATATCCAACCTACCCCGATCAGACTCTCCATCCATCAGCTAGGATTCCCCCACATATAAATATTACAGATCTGTATATACGGCTCTTAGCAACTTCCCCGACATACAACACAGTCAGATAATTTTGCTATATCACACTTTCCCGGCCAAGAAAAACGCTCCTACGCAGCCTCAGATTTATTACGAAAGGCCTAAGCAACCACTCTTTACTTTGCAGAGATGGATAAACCTGTAACATTTGCCTTGGCTATAAAAATTATGTACGCCATCAAATTTTTAATACCAAACATGCATTATCGCTGAGTCTCCGCAGGCCTATTTAATTGGGGTTTATGTCTTATAATTAATTACACTCTAGCAAGGTTTTCAATCCATCCAGCAGTGTCTGTCTGGATATTGTAAGAACGAGCCACAGGTTGGCATGCACACTGGCCTAGTGTTCAGTATTTTTCTGTTAACCACTGCTTGAATTGTAACATTGCGAGCGACTGAGTGCAACGCAAAGAGGCATCTGTGATTTTTAAATTAGAATATAAATCATGAAGTGGGACAGTTTAAACTCTGCTAAGCATTATTTGCATACACAAACACAATTCGTTCATAGTAGGTGAGGTTGAAAAAAGGCACAAGTCCAGCAAGTCCAACTTATGTGTGTGATTATGTGTCAGTATTACATTGTATATCCCTGTATGTTGCGGTCATTCAGGTGCTTATCTAATAGTTTCTTGAAACTATCAATGCCTACCACTGAGACCACCGCCTGTTGAAGGGAATTCCACATTCTTGCCGCTCTTACAGTAAAGAACCCTCTACGTAGTTTAAGGTTAAACCTTTTCTTCTAATTTTAATGAGTGGGCCTTGAGTCTTGTTAAACTCTCTTCTGCGAAAAAGTTTTATCCCTATTGTGGGGTCACCAGTATGGTATTTGTATATTGAAATCATATCCCCTCTCAAGCGTCTCTTCTCCAGAGAGAATAAGTTCAGTGCTCGTAACCTTTCCTCATAACTAATATCCTCCAGAAAGCTTTGTTGCCCTTCCTTGTACTCTCTCCATTTCCAGTACATCCTTCCTGAGGACTGGTGCCCAGAACTGGACAGCATTCGAGTCTTGTAGAGTGGGAGAATTATCGTTTTATCTCTGCAGTTGATCCCCTTTTTAATGCATGCCAATATTCTGTTTGCTTTGTTAGCAGCAGCTTGGCATTACATGCCATTGCTGAGCCTATCATCTACTAGGACCCCCAGGTCCTTTTCCATCCTAGATTCCCCCAGAGGTTCTCCCCCCAGTGTATAGATTGCATTCATATTTTTGCCACCCAAATGCATTATTTTACATTTTTCTATATTGAACCTCATTTGCCATGTAGTTGCCCACCCCATTCATTTGTTCAGATCTTTTGCCAAGGTTTCCACATCCTGCAGAGAAGTTATTGCCCTTCTTAGCTTAGTAACGTCCGCAAATACAAAGATTGAACTGTTTACCCCATCCTCCAGGTCGTTTATGAACAAATTAAACAGGATTGGTCCCAGCACAGAACCCTGGGGGACCCCACTACCCACCCCTGACCATTCTGAGTATTCCCCATTTATCACCACCCTATGAAATCGCCCTTGTAGCCAGTTTTCAATCCATGTACTCACCCTATGGTCCATGTCATCTGACCTTACTTTGTACAGTAAACGTTTATGGGTAACTGTGTCAAATGCTTTTGCAAAATCCAGATACACCACGTCTACGGGTCTTCCTTTATCTAGCTGGCAACTCACTTCCTCATACAAATAGCTTCATTATTTTTAAAAAATCAACAATCTTCCCAGTGATTAAAGAAAAACACTTTACATGACGTTCCCACACTAATTACATATCAGAAAATATTAAAAGAGGGGGGTTGGTTGGGACTTTATATGA
The DNA here is from genome assembly GCF_042186555.1 of Aquarana catesbeiana. Lineage (NCBI taxonomy): Eukaryota > Metazoa > Chordata > Amphibia > Anura > Ranidae > Aquarana > Aquarana catesbeiana. Next base: position 198,261,061 of record NC_133335.1, read on the forward strand.
AGCACGGCTAAGAGAGTAAGGTATGCAATCACATGTTTGTTAATTCCAAACAGGTATACACAGACTGATAAAAATATAACATGATAAACAGTAATAGCACCTTAATGCCCCGTACACACGGCCGGACTTTATTCGGACATTCCGACAACAAAATCCTAGGATTTTTTTCCGACGGATGTTGGCTCAAACTTGTCTTGCATACACACGGTCACACAAAGTTGTCGGAAAATCCGATCATTCTGAACGCTCTGACATAAAACATGTACGTCGGGACTATAAACAGGGCAATGGCCAATAGCTTTTATCTCTTTATTTATTCTGAGCATGCGTGGCACTTTGTTCGTCGGATTTGTGTACACACGATCGGAATTTCCGACAACGGATTTTGTTGTCAGAAAATTTTATATCCTGCTCTCAAACTTTGTGTGTCGGAAAATCCGATGGAAAATGTGTGATGGAGCCTACACACGGTCGGAATTTCCGACAACAAGGTCCTATCACACATTTTCCGTCGGAAAATCCAACCGTGTGTATGGGGCATTACAGTTTAATGTACAAATTGACAACATGATTCACAGTATAATGGTAATAGATATATATAGTAAATTGTTCCAATTCAAAATGAGCATGATTATGTTAATGGTGATAATAATTGATTGTAAAATTCATATTATTAAATCTAGAAATCACATAATTGCGATGATGTAGCATAAGGCTGGGGCTCTACACGTTATATGTAGGTAAGAGTGCTTCGGAAATATCCTTTCACTCCTCTTCATATTTTTCTCCCTTGTGTCAACCATCTGCTTTTTTTGCATCATTTGTTTTGTTATACATTTATCCATTTTGTACTTGCTCCTGATGAGTGGACATCTCCACGAAATGCATAGAGCCCCAGCCCTATGCTACATCACTGCAATCATGTGATTTTCGAGATTTAATAATATGAATTTTACAATCGACTATTATCACCATTAATATAATCATGCTCATTATGAATTGGAACAATTTACTATATATATATATATATATATATATATATATATATATATATATATATATATATATATGTATTTATTACCATTATACTGTGAATCATGTTGTCAATTTGTACATAAAACTGTTAAGGTGCTACTGTTGTTTATCATGTTATATTTTTATCAGTCTATGTATACCTGTTTGGACTCAACAAACATGTGATTGCATACCTTGCTCTCTTAGCCGTGCTTCATATAAAGTCCCAACCAACCCCCCTCTTTTAATATATACATTAGAGATGGAGGCGAATGAACCTACCCACTTATTGCCTCATATAAAGTCCCAACCCCCTCTTCCCCTCTTCTTGTAAATATCAGAAAACATTGAGCGTGGGCATGAGCAGAATGATTTTGGTGAAACTGAATTCCCCAGAAAAATTACCAATTTAGCCAAAGCAGAATTTCTCGGTTTTGCTTGTACAGCCCCTTAGGCAAAATTTGTTTAAACTTTACCAATCAAGACACCTTACATGAGGTAAAAATTACTAACTCCACACTTAAGCAACTCAGTGACTGAACCCCAAAGTGCAAGGAAATACTATGGCACGCACTAGCAACCAGGTCACCAAATTATGGAATTATGTACTTACAGGACGTCTCCAACTTTCAAGCCAACCTAAATGCACTATTTAATTGGGCAACTATGTGTCATCTGAGGCTTAATGTTGACAAATGTAAAGTTATGCACGTAGGGGCTAAAAGCATGTATGCATCGTACATCGTAAGGGAAAAACAACTGAGGGGGTCAACAGTGGAGAAGGATTTGGGTGTTCTGGTAGATCATGGAGTTAATAATAGCATGCAATGCTAAGGTACAGTTTCTAATGCAAGTGAAATACTTTCTTGCATTAAAAGAGGTATTGACTCCAGGGACAGAGACATTATTTTGTCCCTGTACAAATCAGTAAACCCTCATCTATGCAGTTCACTTTTGGGCACCAGATCACAAAAAGTATATTGGAGAACTGAAGAAGGTGCAGAAAAGGGCAACCAAACTTGTGGGGAGGTGCAGGGTAGTGCGGCAGCACTCAGAGTCCAGTTGCAGTAATAGAACTGTATTGAAGTTAAAGTTCAATAAAGCACAACTATCTGGTGAAAAGACAACCTCACCGGGTGCACTTACAGAATGTTGCAGTAAAGAGTGGGTTTTCGAGTGCACCGACAGGACCGTCTTGAAGGGTGGAATGCCACCTGGCAGGTCCATACCTAAACAGGGAGGCTTCCAGAAAGGATGGTGTGCCCCTGCTCTCTCCTTACTCATCTGGAACCTCTCCCTGTCACTAGTTACTGTTCTTGGAAAATGGGTGACCTGTCCCTATGCTACTCACATGTGGAATGCATACCAAGCTTGGGAGCCAGGATCTTAAATAGACTCTATATAGAAACCAAAGGCCAAGAAGGTGGACTTTACAGGAACACAGGTAGACCATATAAAATTATATTTTTTTATTATTTTGTAGAAAATCATTAAAAGAAGGGGAAATTATTACATATAGATATATATAAAAGTCATGAAACTAATATTGTATAACCCACATACAGACTCTGACACCACTTAGCAAAATAAAGGATTACAATGTTACATCAAAAGGGCAATAGTTAAATAGACTCTGCCAGCCAGAACCAAGCTCAGTAATTAAAAAAAAATAGCTGGATGCATTCCTAAATGCACAAAGTATAACTTGATACTAACTTTTAGAGGCAATAATGCCAGGGGTAGTTTATCTAGAGAATATCTGATTGCCTCCTGGGGGGTCAAGAAGGAATTTTTTCCCCACTGGAGCAAATTGAACCATGCTTTATTGGGGTTGTTTTGCCTTCCTCTGGAGCAACTATGATTATATGATTGTGTATATGGATGCTTTCTATTTGTGTGCGTGTTTTAATTGGTTGAATTAGATGGACTAGTGTCTTTTTTCAACCTGACTAACTACAGTGGGGAAAATAATTATTTGATCCCCTGCAGATGTTGTAAGTTTGCCCACGTACAAAGTAATGAAGGGTCTATCATTTTTATCATAAGTGTATTTTAAATGATAGAGACAGAATATCAACCAAAAATCTAGAAAAAGTACATGATACAAATGTTATAAATTGAGTTGTAGTTCAGTGAGTAAAATAAGAATTTGATCCCCAAGAAAAACATGACTTGGTACTTGGTGGAGAAACCGTTGTTGGCAAGCACAGAGGTAAGAAGTTTCTTGTAGTTGGTTACCAGGTTTGCACACATCTCAGGAGGGATTTTGGTCCACTCTTTACAGATCTTCTGTAAATCCTTAAGGTTTCTTGGCGGTCACTCGGCAACTCGTAGTTTCAGCTCCCTCCATAATTTTCTATAAGATTAAGGTCTGGAGATTGGCTAGGCCCCCCTCCCTCTCGGCAATCATCTGGGACATGTCACAGGTCCCAGATGATTGCCTGGCTAGTCACGGCGCGTGGCGCGGCTCGCACATGCGCAGTGGGTGCCCGGCTGTGAAGCCACAGCCGGGCGCCCACACTTACAATGCAGAGAGGAGGGGGAGATGAGCGGGGCTTCGCTCCCCCGCACCGCTGGACCCTGGGACAGGTAAGTGTCCGATTATTAAAAGTCAGCAGCTGCAGTATTTGTAGCTGCTGACTTTTCTTTTCTTTTTTTTTTTTTTTTTTTTTGCAGAACTCCACTTTAAATTGACAGCACAAATTGAGCACATACTGTAGCCAGTCTGTGGGAGCCAGAATTATTGTTGGTTAGTAGGGGATCAAATACTTACTTAACTCACTGCAACTCAATTTATAACATTTATATCATGTGCTTTCTCTGGATTTTTGCTTGATATTCTGTCTCTATCATTTAAAAAATACACCTATGATACAAATTATAGACCCTTCATTTTGTAAGTTGGCAAATTTACAAAATGTACAGGGGATCAAATATTTTTTTTTCCCACTGTCCCACTGTATGTAACTATGTAAATTGTGTAATTGTGGTGATGCATCCAGCTGAGGAAAAGAAATGGCAGCCACTTGGGATCATGTACATCTAGCAAATACGGAAAGTATACCAAAGAAACACCGCCACACATAAGGTCCAGATAGGATCCCAAATCACTTGGATTTGGGATCCTATCTGGACCTTATATGTGGCTGTATCTTTTTGATGCAAGCAGAATATTTGTTTGGTTGTGGTACTTTGTGTTATACACATACTTATACATAACAACCTCACTTAGCACAGGTTCTTGTGACTCTGATAGCCTGGGTGTCCACTGACGGGATTACGTCGGATATTCTGGATTATCTATAGGTTAGTGAACCAAGTTTCTTCTCCCCTGAGAAAGAATTCTGAAATGCGTTGGAAGTGTCCCACAACTCGGCTCGAGTGAAAGTCAACTCTACATGATATATTTGTTTACATTTGGTGCAGTGGGACAATAGAGGCGCACTTGCATAGCAACATTATTTTATACGTAGATACTGTCAGCCCATTGTGTTTTATGGCATACAGTATGTATAACTGGTTACTTTTTTATTCGTAAGCATAACACATTTTTTTTTACTTGTTTGTGCATGCACATTGTGAAGGCCTACAAAGTCCCACACAGAAATTGTTATTAAGATGTTGCTAGTTTTAGGAATCATTTATACAGGTTTTGTTATGACTGTGACTAAAATTTAAACAGTTTGGTAAAGAAAATATAGTTTATTTATTATACTGTATATCAATATATTGCATGTGCCATGTGCGGTGAGACGTTAGAGCTCTATAGTCTACTAACTGTATGTTTTCTATATTTGCTTATTTCAATGCCGTAAAGTGTGTAATTTGTTCCCTGCTCTTCAGTTCTGTTCAGAAAAGACCCAAATGAGCCAAAATAGGGCTATATCCCCTTCAGTCTCTAGTTCATATGCTTTTGTAAATTTTAATTAGAAAAAGATAGCCAAAAGTAAGCAACTATTGCTAGACATACTGTAGAAGAACCCAATATTATATGTTTATTTCTCAAATACGGATTTTAAGCAAGCAATGAAAACTTGACCTAAAAGATCAGTTTACAATTTACAAACTAATAACTAGCTTAAACAATATTGGACTGGAACTGAATCATGATTTACAGGCTTCAGGGAAACTGTTTAATGTACATTCATAAACATTAAAGTAAAGTATTAAAAAAAAAAAAATTTAAATAATAAACATTTTATACTTACCTGCTCTGTGCAATAATTTTGCACAGAGCAGCCCGATCCTATACTTCTGGGGTCCCCCGCCAGCACTTCTGGCTCCTTCTCTGCTGCTTTCTTTGAGGGCACTCGTGCGGGCTCGCTCCCGAGTGTCGTTATGTTCGAGTCAATTGATGCAGATTAGGTGGCTTGGCCCTGCCCCTGCTCCCTCATCACAGCATTTGATTGACAGCAGCAGGAGCCAATCCCTCCCTCTGCTATCAATCTGCCCAGTGAGAAGGGAGACATTGGAGAGAGCCGCTGCTCTGGATCAAGATCGGAGTCTGGTAAGCATAAGAAGGGGCTGGGGGAATCCGGCAGCACAGAAGGTCTTTTACCTTAATGCATAGAATGCATTAAGGTAAAAAACCTTAAAGGGGTTGTAAAGGCTTGTGTTTTTTCACCTTAATGCATCCTATGCATTAAGGTGAAAAAACACCCTGCAAGTCACCGACCCTCTAGCCCCCCGTTTTACTTACCTGAGCCCTGAATTTCCGTCAGCGCGTCCCCGCCGTCCCTCTCTCCATGGGTTCCTGGCTCTTGATTGGATAGATTGATAGCAGCGCAGCCATTGGCTCCTGCTGCTGTCAATCAAATCCAATGACGTGGGCACCGGGGGGCGGGGCCGAGACCTGCATTCGGCGTCTATGGACGCCGAATGCTGGACTCGGGAGCATTTGGGAGAGCGCTTCTCCAAGGGGGTTATCTAATGCAGGGAGGAGCCGCAAGAGCCGCTGAGGGACCCCAGAAATGGATGTTCGGGGCCACTCTGTGCAAAACGAGTTGCACAGTGGAGGTAAGTATGACATGTTTTTTATTAAAAAAAAAATTAAAATGATCCTTTAGTATCACTTTAAGGATTTAGAACCACTTTAAAGGTGAACTCCGGGGGGGGGGGGATGTAACCCTTACCCTTGCAAGTGTTAACTGCTCATCTCCCTAGGGGGATGGTGAACAAGGTGGTATACTTACCTTATTCCCTGCTACTGCAGGCTTAACCCGTGGTATAGGAAAGTCTCCTAAAGCTGCTCCTCTTTGCTAACTGACTGGTTGAAGCTTGCTGATGCCATTGCCTACAATACAAGACCAGCTGTTCTGCATTGTAGACGAGGTTGCTGAGGGCCCATCCACAACCTGTGTCTTCAAACAGCAGAGAAGAGGGCCAACTCTTGGATTTTTTTAAAAATGTTGTATGTGGTTTTTAGAACTGACTTACAATATATTCTCAGTGAAGACTAATACAAAGCAATCACTCATTTTTCATTGCCATAACTGCTCTCATCTGGAAGCGATCTGATTGGTTGATTTGGTTTATTGCACATCATTCTTTTTTTTTTGCACTGCTCTGTGAACTAATAGTCTGTCTTGATATTTGTGAATTTTTTAAAGTGTCTTCAGGATTTCTGCTCAGAATTTTTGCGATTCTTTCTGGCAACTATTACTATGCTGCCACTTCTGCTCAGAAGCTCTTTAGGTAAACGTTTGATTCACAGCTTGTTTAATGGCTGTCTGTCTGTTCCCCTGTGGCGGGTCGAAGCTTCCATATCCCTCTGGAAAATTCCAGGGTCCCAATATGAACAGAACAACCGCAGAACATTCCAAGCATAAGAGATAATATGCTGTGCCTCATCCCATGGCACAAGAGGGATTGGGGGAATAGGACACCAGAGACAATTTTTATTTTCCACTTTCACAACCTTGAGGTCTATTCCGCTGGCACGACCAGTGTTAAGTTACACATGGCAGCCTGGAACATTTAATAACCCTTTCCTTTACTCTCCCTTTCTCTGAGAGGGCAAGCAAGGAATTTACAAAGGCAATGTTAACTTGAGAAATGAAAAGTGTTAAAACAATGATAGAAAAGGGAAATAATAAAAGAAAGAACTCGGAAACCCCAGAAGTGAGCCAATGTGTCTTCAAACAATTGCAGATCTTGAAACTTTTGAGCCTTTCCACGCTCTAGAGTTTCTAGATACAAAGCAGAATACTTTTGGGTCTGATCTGGAAGCAAGGCATCTCTAGTTAAGGATCTGCAAGGGCTAACCAACTGTTAGGTTACGGTTAGTACAATGCTGGCCTTTCACGCAACAATGAGGCTGTTTAATACAGCATCACTTTGATGAAGAATATAGTCTTTTTCTATACCGAGTTTCTAAATTAAAAAATGACTGGTTGTCAATAGGAATGACCTTTGAAATTTGGAACACTCAGAATCTGAATAATATTTTAGTAGCATTGAAATTATATGTTGCTGTAATTTTCATTTGAAACCAGAAGGCAAAGTTGCCACCATTGGCAATATGTTTATAGGCAACGTGTCACCTTATTGTGCTAAAATTGAGACCTATTGCCTCCTATTTAGGAACATTTATTACTAGAGGTAAAGTGTTAAAGTTAAGGTGATGATTGAGGTTGGGTTTTCTACAGGCAGACATGCAAAAACTTACCAATTAATGCAGTTTTATTATATGATTTATTTAATTTATAGTTAATAGCAGTGCAAGTTACTGCATTTGTATTGATATTAACCTCCTATAATCCTCTATACAGCAGCTCTTATGCCCCGTACACACGGTCGGATTTTCCGACGGAAAATGTGTGATAGGACCTTGTTGTCGGAAATTCTGACCCTGTGTAGGCTCCATCACACATTTTCCATCGGATTTTCCGACACACAAAGTTTGAGAGCAGGCTATAAAATTTTCCGACAACAAAATCCGTTGTCGGAATTTCCGATCGTGTGTACACAAATCCGACGCACAAAGTGTCACGCATGCTCAGAATAAATAAAGAGATGAAAGCTATTGGCTACTGCCCCGTTTATAGTCCCGACGTACGTGTTTTACGTCACCGCGTTCAGAATGATCAGATTTTCCGACAACTTTGTGTGACCGTGTGTATGCAAGACAAGTTTGAGCCAACATCCATTGGAAAAAATCCTAGGATTTTGTTGTCGGAATGTCCGATCAATGTCCGACCGTGTGTACGGGGCATTAGAAGGAGGAGCACCATTAGGAGACAATCAGGCTGTGCTGCACTGCACATGTGCTGCCGGTAAACATTCTGACAGCAGGAAAAAGCAGAGCATGCTGCTGAGGCTTCACCATCCAATCAGCAGCCTGGAGTGCATTCTTGACCAAGCTGTGCTGCTAATGCAACAGTGGTGGTTGAGGATCTGTTTGTGCTGACTGTCAGGGGTTCAATTAAATTGATGAAAACTGTTTAAAAAGTCACTTCCTAGAGTACATCAGTTTTTTGTTTCCTTTATCAAGCAAACATGCTTTACAGATTGCATGACCTACAGCAGCACACCAAGAAAACAACTGGAAAAGATGGCCTCAGTAACAAAATCTAATTCTTCGTAGGAATAAAAAGATAAAGCTGCAGTAATCTGTCCTTATGGCCAAGCTCTCAATTTCTAAGAACATTTCCCTGTTTTTTTATGTTGAAATAATCCCATGTGTGGTTATGAAGATCACCTACAGACCTCCATCCCTATGACCTACAATTTCTCTCCCAACTCTTAGCCTTTCAAATTAGTAAACTTCATGAATAACTCCAACTTTGTTTCCTGCGCATGGCAATAGCCTATCTATAGAGCGGTGGTCTCTGAACTGCGGGCAGGGGCTGAATGCGGCCCTTTGCTTGCCTATATCTGGGCCTTGGGGCACTTTTCCTCTCACTGATACAAAACACTATTCATCCCACTGACGCCAATATTTGGGCATAATTCTTGCTTGATATCACCAATGGGGCACTATTTCTACAATTGAGGCAAACAATGGGGTACTATTCCTCCTCCTGACACCAACAACATGGCAATATTCCTCCTCCTGGCACTAACAATGGGGCACTAATTCATCCTCTGTGACCAACGATGAGGCACTATTTCTCCCACTGACACCAACGATGGGGCACTATTTCTCCCATTAATACCAAAGATGCATTGTTTACCCCCACTAACACCAGGACAGTTTCTACTCCCAATGGCCACAGTCTGCCCCCCCTAAAGTATGAAGCACAGTAAACTGGCCCTGTGTTTAGAAAGTTTGGAGACCCCTGCTTTAGAGGAAAAAGGGGAACTGATAAATGTGTATTGAGATAGCAACCGTTAGTACTACCAATTACTGCTGTCTATATGAGACACCCACTGTATTGAAACACTGCAATGTACTATTTTTGTATTAAAAACTATAACGGATGAGAACAAGATGCACCGTGATGAGCGGTGAAGGCTTTAAACTGCTTTATGGCATCAGCTCTGAATGAACCCACAAAGTGGCTAAAACTCCAATTTAAAAAAATAAAATAAAAAAAAACTTGGGGTCAGTAAATTTTGAAAAAATAAAACTTTTGGTAGATCATTTATGCCAGAAAAGTTTACTAGCATGAGAAAAGTCCTGGAGGAATGCAAGAGAAGAGCTGACCATTGAAGAACTAAATAAATCAGGTTTTAAAACGTGCTGAATAATGAAGAGTTAAGCCAGCTTGGTTAAATGTTCCTCATGAATTCACCTTAATTCAAGAGCCAGTAGAGAAAAAAAACAGAATTAAAAACTGCCAAATCCAAACATTTACTTCAATGCCGTGGTCTAATTGGAGCCACGAGGCTGTTGTTAACGGCCCTATAAAATATAAAACTTTCGGACAAAACTGTTATTTCATGTTTCAAGAATGCAGTGTGCAGCCTTTTCCCGTAGAACAGAATATGACTTAATGAGATATTAAAGATTTCCAATAGAATGTGTCGGATGTTCCGAGATTTATAAGGTTCTCCGCCCAGAGGGGGTTAGGAAAGGAGCAGAGTGTGTGGAGTTCTTGAAATATATGGCTATTTTCTGCATGAACAGAAAGATTTACATATATTATGGGAGATTCAAATCCAAAAACCTATGTCGCCTCCACAGCCACAATTACAGCATTTCTGTATTTATTATTTAGACTCTGCCAAATAAGGCTGTACTTTTGCATATCAGCAACACTGAAAAAATGCTTAAGATTCAGCCATTTTGACTTCTGGAGACATCAACTGCAGTTTTCATAAATCTGATTGTCCACTAAGGGAAGTTTAGAAGATTAAAGAACAAAAAGAAATCAATGTCCTGATGATACATTATGCTGAAGTTTACTAAATACACAAAACCATTCACATCAAACCTTTTCTAGAGAAGCTTATGTAGCGCTACTCCTGTAGGAACCTCAGGAATTACTGTCCAGATCTTTCCAACTTCTGTCCCATAGTCAGGCACACAACAGGCTTATTCACTTTTTCTTCAAAAACCATTCAAGAGGATGTTGTTTTTATTTTTAGTGAACTTGATAGGGATGAGGGATGTAGTGGGGTACTCCAAAAATAAGAACTATGTAAGCTGAGGACTTGGTTTTCCATTCTGAGCAGGCTTTAGTGAAGTTCAGGCTTGTAACTAACAGTAGACTACATGTTTAAGTAATAGTAGAGCCATTAGGGCAAAGTCCCTTTAACTAGGAAAGTGTCTGGATAGAGCTCTTCGGGAAACCAGCTGGTGTCCCCTTTAATAGACCCACAGCTGACTATAACTAGGCACCAAAGGGGTAGCTAAAGCACAAGGTTCCCTAGATCTTCCCATGTCTGCACTCACAAGGCTAAAGGACAGATGGATGCCTCCTTTCAATTTTCCAAGTGATGCCCTCCAGTGATACCAGACAGGTTTATGGCAGACAACTCCCCTCAGTCAGCTTCTTTCAAGCACCTGGGTTTCTGCATTCCTTCCTCAGGTTGCTCACCTGAGGCCTCCTCACTGCAGCCTGTGCCTGAGTGGGACAAGACCCTGATCTCCATGTGCTCCCAGGATAAATACAGTCTCCCAGCATGCCTTCAGAACCTGCCTCTCTGGGATAAACTTGGGTTGTATCAACATTCATCATGCCATCTGTATAGCTCCACACCTATCATCCAGAAACTTCTCAAGTTGCCTGGATACGGAGAGAGCTATCCAGCAGACTGAAAAAAGCGGCAGAGCACACAGATCAGGCCTAACTAAACAATCACAGCTCCACTGCATACAGTACCTATCAAAAACACACTCTAATGCCCCGTACACACGGTCGGATTTTCCGACGGAAAATGTGTGATAGGACCTTTTTGTTGGAAATTCCAACCGTGTGTAGGCTCCATCACACATTTTCCATCGGATTTTCCGACACACAAAGTTTGAGAGCAGGCTTTAAAATTTTCCGACAACAAAATCCGTTGTCGGAATTTCTGATCGTGTGTACACAAATCCGACGCACAAAGTGCCATGCATGCTCAGAATAAATAAAGAGATGAAAGCTATTGGCTACTGCCCCGTTTATAGTCCCGACGTACGTGTTTTACGTCACCGCGTTCAGAATGATCGGATTTTCCGACAACTTTGTGTGACTGTGTGTATGCAAGACAAGTTTGAGCCAACATCCGTCAGAAAAAATCTTAGGATTTTGTTGTCGGAATGTCCGATCAATGTCCGACCGTGTGTACGGGGCATAACACTTATCTAACCATCCTAACACCTACCTAGGAAGATGCTGCACCTACAATCTAATACCACAAACATCTAGGGTTTTTTTTAGAAGACAGGTAACTCATTACTCTTCTTTTTTGGGGTTGTCAGAGAAAAATAGAAATATAGTGAAAAAAACATGGTGAGAATCTGCAAACATAGATGGTGTCCCTAATGTTTGATCTCTTTGCCTTTGTTTGGGAGTCTATTTTTTTATAGTTGTCCTTGTGGGAACTGAACCTAAGATCTCAAAGCAGGAAGGCCACAGCACAAATTAATAAGTCAGATTAGTGCACATATACATGTAAGTGGTGTCCTTTTAGGGGTCTGCTCTGTTAATAAAGGGAGAATTTTATCAATGGAAGGAAAAACCTCCTCCTTCGTGGGCACCTGCCTTTCTATGAGGCTTACATTATACTCTTCCAACTGGCCCTCCCTCTGGTGATTTAGACCCCTGTGAAGAAGCACGTGCTGCACTGCATTTTGACATTTTGGCTGTACACTAGAGCTATCTTTTCATAATAAAATCTAGTAAGGCCAGATGAGTTTAACTGCAGCATAAATACTGGATCTGTGCATTTAAAGAGGAGTTCCCATTAAAAAAAAAAAAAAAATTAAAAGTCAGCAGCTACAAATACTGCAGCTGCTGACCTTTAATTGGACACTTACCTGTCCCAGGGTCCAGCAATGCGGGGGATCGAAGCCCCGCTCGCCTCCCCCTCCGTTCGGCGGCACCGGCATTGCAACAGTGGGAGCCGGGCTGTGGCTTCACAGCCGGGCCCCAACTGCGCATGCGCGAGCAGCGCCGCGCGCCGCGATTGGCTGCTCAGCCACCTGGGACCTGTAATGGGTCCCCGGTGATTGACAAGAGGGAGGGAGCAGAGCCGAGTCCTTCCTGTGCCGAGGGGGAAGTGATGTCACCAGCCCAGGCACTGAAAGAGGCTGACTACGAGGGACCCCCTAGCAACAGGCATTTAGAGATGAGTTAAAAAAAAAAAAAAATTCCAAATGTTTTTTTAAATTTTTTTTTTAGGAATTTTCATGTATTTTTTATTTTTTGGGTGGAACACCACTTTAACTTTTTTTTATCAAAACTGGTGCAGCTCTAAATAGAAACCAAGCAGCTGCACAGCACAGCTGCACCAGATTTTGCACTCTCCAGTTTTAGTAAATTAACACCAAGCTGTCACTTTTTTGGATCAGGAGAGAGCCCATAACCATGCATAAGGACCAATTTGGAGCTTAAACAGAGATTTTCTCTTTATTCCAGCAAGTGAACAGAGCTGAGGGGGGAGGGTTGCTATTACAGTGTTGATTTGGCCTGCATTTCAAGCAAATAGCTAATATCGCTGGCCCATGGGTCAGCGCCTCCTGCTTCCCACATTGCCATTTTATATATTTTTATATTTTTGTGATCACTTTTTTTATACTATATGGTATTTTACCTTCAATAAACCTATCTTGGTTGACCTACGCCATGTGGAGTTCCCTTTTTTCTTTTTTCCTCATGCTTGAGCATTGTTGACAATCTTTGGACCATCTTCCTTTTTGGAACGGTATGGCGGCCTATAGCTTTGGGACTTTCGTTTGGAATCATCTCCCAACCTCGTGTAAATTGGAGTCTGCGGCCTGAGTGACACCGTCCAGTTTTGGCATCACCTCACTACTGGGGATCCAGTATCCCAAAGCCTTTTAGACGCACTGCCGTGCGGTATGTGCGTCCAAATGTTCCGGTAAGAGTACCCATCCTTCTATCTGAATGTCTTCTCCTGTTTTTTGGTGTATTTTCTACTTCGGTTGAAGATTGAAGAGAAAGTCCCCCTACCATTGCACACTTTATATGTGGACTTCTGGTCTTTTTTATTGCTATTACTCCACAGCACTTTGGGGTTTACTTTGTTGTTATACACTATTTATTTTTCACCATTTTTTGTATCCATTTCGCCTTTGTGTTTGAGGTGTTCTGGATGCATATATATATATATATATATATATATATATACATTTTTACTGATTCACTTTGACGCTATTATTTAGCGCTACACTTTTTTTTTGGCACTGTATAGTACCATATAAAATTACATGCATTTGCGCAACACAAAGGTCTGAAGAAGTTCCCGTTAGGCTCGATTCACACAGGGGCAACACGACTTCAGCGCGACTTTGTACCGCGGCTTCAGCGCGACTTCAGCGCGACTTCAGCGCGACTTCAGCAAATTACAAGGCGACTTGAAGTCGCCTCCATGACAGGCGACTTCGGCTGTGGCCAATCACAGGGCAATCAGCTCTCTGGGAGGGAGGGGGGGAGGGAGGGGTTTTCCCTGCAAAGTCGCTTGACTTTACAGAGAGATCCGACTTGGAGGCGACTTCCATTGATTTCTATGGTACAGGTCGCCTATCAAGTCGGATCAAAGTAGTACAGGGAGTACGCTCTGAAGTCGGAGCGACTTCAGTAGTGTCTATTAAGACGCTAGCGTTCACTCCCATTGAATCTATTTCTGGGGTGACTTGGGGCGACTTGAGGGCGTACAAGTCGGATCCCAAGTCGCCCCAGTGTGAACCGACCCTTAGAGGTGGCTGCTACAAGACATACAGAGATAGAACTGTTGCTTTGTTAATATTGACTTTCTCTCTGTTTTTCGTTTGAACCCTTCTAATAAAGTTAGGAAGGAATCCAGATATGTCAGCAAAGAAGATGTCCTGGTAAGAATAACTACAATTATAATTCTTTGTTACTTCACTGCTAACATACAACATTTAATATTCTTGAATTGCTGATCATAAAATATTTAGAATTGGTCTACAGACTGTAGTCCAGAGTGTTAAAAGGTTTCCTTGGTTCCTACCAGAAAACCATGGAAACAGCTTTGAAAACCACCGCTTTTTTAACTGTAGGTTACATCCCTTCAAGCAGTCTTATCAGGAGGTTGCAGACAAATAACTGAAGTACCAACACACAAAACATTGTCAAAAAACCAAAGACAGGTCAAAGGTCAGGGGCAAGTGGCAATGAAACATAATCAGGAACAGTTGGAGGTCAAAGCAGGAGGATACTTGGGATCCTCAGGAAGCAAAGAGTAAATCCAGGAACAGGAACAAGAAAAAACAAGCCTTTTGTCCAGAAAGATAATCTGTTCAGGCAAAGAAAGTGAACGAAAATAAGAAAATATAACAGGCAAGCAATATTTTTGATTGGCTAACAGAATATCTTATAGGGTATTTAACAATACCAGCCAGTCACCTCTTCTCCTGCAATAATAATGATCCCAGCTGTGGCTGCCTATGCCCATATAATTATTGATCCAGCCATCTAAAATTTCACATTTCCTAAGAGAAAATTCAAGTGGTTGACATATAAGGGACAAAACACTACCACCTTTAGTTGTAGAATAAAAATATCTCTGTTTTACTCATCTAAAAGATTATGAAGACTCCCCAAAGAGATATGCTTATACCATAGTCAATGGGTGGAATATACAGTGTGCTTATCTTTAAAGCAAATGACATTTGAACAAGAAACTATTTTTTTTTAAAAAGGCATGGAAAAACTGCAGCAGTTTAATTCTCCACTTTAGAAATGGGTAATTCAATTCTGTGACCAAAATCTGATTAGACATATCACAAGCCAAGGACTGACTCAGCCCACCAGGCTTCACCTATAATTAAATATCATTTTTGGAAAGACTGGCTTCTTAATAAGGCATAAAGCAATATGCAGCAAAGCAGTAACCCAAAACAGCTAATTACCAATCATCTTTCATTGATCCAGCTATTGTTTGCACAAAGCATGTTCCAATTGTCCTTTGAACCTATAGTAGCATGCAATAAAATCTTGCAAATTAGAATGTGGGAAATTTAGCTTGCAAAAATTGTCTTTTGTGAGGAAGTCCATGCAAGGCAAAGCAAAAGGTTCGCTGTACTGCAGGCCCTGCCAGCTGCACATATTGAGGTTCCCTGCAATGCTCCATTCTGAAATGAAGAGGGAACTGAGTAAGCCCTTTGTAAGCCCCAAGTCAAGTCTTTAGCTCCGTACACACGGTCGGATTTTCTGACGGGAAATGTTGGATGTCAGGCTGTTGCGGAAAATTCGACCGTGTGTATGCTCCATCGGACAATTGTTGTCGGACTTTCCAACAACAAATGTTGGCTAGCATGTCTTCAAATTTTCCGCCAACAAATGTGTGTTGTCGGATTTTCCGATCGTGTGTACACAAGTCCGTCGGACAAAAGTCCAAAGTACAAACGCATGCTCGGAAGCAGAATCTGTCGGGCTTGTAAACTAGCATTCGTAAGGGAGAATTAACATTCGTGACCTGGCAAATTTTGAAATCTTACAAATGCAGCGCACATTACTCTTCTTCTTTAATGGGATAATAATGAAGCTGCTTTGCTGGTGATACTGATGGAGTTATTGCAAACTCATTTTCAAAGGCTTTTTTTTTCTAGTGATATCAAGAATAATGTTATTATGCTTTTTTTTTTTTTTTTTTTTTTATTTGGGCAAGTTACCACAACACCATTATCCCGTAGTTTATAAGATCAAAGATACAACTATGTTGGTGTCCCTTGTCAATTTTACATTGTATTTTTTTAAATGTAACTGCCTACTCCCAAACTGTCATTTGAAGTAAAACACATAGCCAAGTATTATTCTACACAATTTTTTTATTGTGCATTAAAAACAAAAAAAAAATAGACATGCTATCTGCCAATAGAACTTAACCAAAGAGTGCATTCTATGCATCAAAAAATATAGAAAATATACCAAATCAAATCATTATTCAACCAAAAAAAAAATGTCAAAGCAATAACTCCAAGGCCGATAATAAATAACACGTTATCTCCTCCAATTTCGCAACATGTCTGGTTGACGAACGGCCGTTCAGAAACGAACTGAAAAGCACGAAATGAAAAACGCAAAAAGAAAAGCGCAAATCAACACTCACCAAACTTCTACTAACATGAAATTAGCAGAAGGAGCCCAAAGGGTAGCACTAAAGAGCTGAAAAACCACGTAGTATGTCACTACGTTCGTAATTGTTGGCCAACATTTGTGTGACCGTGTGTATGCAAGACAAGTTTGAGCCAACGCCCTTTGGACAAAATTCCATGGTTTTGTTGGCGGAAAGTCCGATCGTGTGTACGAGGCATTTGACCTTACACAAAGTTGAATATCCTCTTCCTGCCTCCATGCGACAGTGCCGGGATCGCCAAGCCCCAGCTCTGATACATGCTTACAAACAATGGGAACTGGCGCAATGGTTGTTAATACATTGTCTCTTTTACCATCTCTATGAAACTAGAAAACCAAACGCAAGATCTAAAGAAATAAAAAAGTCACATACAAATAGTCCATTCAAACATGGGGTCTTTGGGCTTATTGCTGTCCATAACTCAGGGCTAGCCTCAGGAAAGCAGGTAGAAGCAATCCCCAGTTATCATGTTAAAGAGAAAAGATGCAGTGGCGCCTCTAAGTGCAGACTGATTAAAACTTTATTTGCCACAATATAGGAGAGTAACTCAGATTTTGATCGATAAAATAGGCATATAGGTATAGTCCACTGTCCACGGGACAACTGTTAAGCTGTGCTGCTGATGTCTCCACTAAGCTGGGTCCAGAGGCTGGCTGCAAGTGTATCCACACAGGACCCAGGAGAGAGGGCTGGGACACTCTTGGAGCGCAATGTCAAGTGTGATGACGTCACAGGATGTGCTGCAACGCATTTCTGAGCATATGCACAGGCGGTGGCCGGTCAGTGTGCACTCCTTTGTGAAGCGGCACAGCGTGACAGTTGTCCCACTGACAGTGGACTATACATTTGCCTGTTTTATTGATCAAAATGTGAGTTACTCTCCTATATTGTGCCAAATACATTTTTAATCAGCCTGCACTTAGAGGCGCCGCTGCAATTTTTGTGTTTTTTATCTAACACATGCTCCCCCATGCCTGGGAGGTCTTGATGGTGACCAGCAGCAGGGAATGGAAGGTCAGTAGATGCTGGAGGTGCCATCATAAACTGAACGTCTTGCTCTGCCCTGCGTTGGCAAATTCCAGTAGTCGTTAATGGTGATATAGTAGCCATATAACTGAAAGACCCAAAAAGAGAAAACAAATCAGCGCAGTAAAATGTCACAAAATGAAAGCTGCTGAACACCAAGGGTCAAAATTTCAAATCCCTGAGATAAAGTCATAAAGCGGGTAGTACAGCACTAAATAAGTCCAGATTAAAAAACAAAAAAATGTAATAAAACAATCCGTGCAATCTTCCGTGATGAACTACAAGTATTAGCATGCAGGTGACTTAGTGGGAACATCAAAACCTCCACCAGAGTAGAAGATGGCCGCTCACCTCACCGAATGGACCCTTTGGTTATAGAGGGTCTCATACGTCTTCCCACTTGGGATATCAAATGATGAAATCAGCACACATGTCCTAGGCAATCACCTCTTGGAAGGATGTGATAATCAGCACTGTCCACTCCAGAGTCACATATATCAAGGAAATAAAAGGCAATAGATAGTGCTCTCAACATATATAAATTTAATAGCAATAAAAATGAATAAAAACCCACAAGAATAGCACTTAGACCAAGTGCTAGGCAATACAGCATGTAAACAAACGATCTGTAATGACTGCGGGTGACGTCACATTCGTCTGTCCTCTGTCGAAGTCCATCCGACTTCGACAGAGGGCGTCTGTCGGATATGACGAAACGCGTCAAAGGGTGACCCACGCGAACTCGGAAGTGACACGAGCGTTCCACCGCTGCTGGATCCGGAACAAGGAAGTGTTTTGTCTTATCCTTGTGTATACAGACAGAGAGACCGGACGGCTCAGATGGTGAAATGCACGTATGATTGCACTTTCAAAGCTTCATTTGACTGGTATATTTGTACGTAGATATTTATGAGGGGATATTTGGTGTGAGGGGCTCTTGTTGTTACCAATAAACGGGATTACGCTATGTGTGCTTTTTTCTGTTTTATGGCTTTTATTGGAGTGCCTATCACCTATTGATCTCCTGGAACAGTGGTGACGGCAGTATATGGTACAGAGGATTACTTCTCTTAGAGGCTGTTTTATTAGAGTGCTCTGGTGAGTTTAACCCCCTGAGGGGAGTGTGTTCTCACGTGGTGGAATCTGAATGAATCGGTGGAAGGTGCACACTGAGAGATGCTTTAAGGATCACCTATGAATATTATCTGAACTATTTCACACTCATCACTGTTCTTAAAGAACTTTTCTGTGAAGTTGGCCACAAACCTTATTGCTCAACAATAGCGCTGTTTATAGTATCTGACTCACACAGTCTGTTTTTGGATTGTCTATGTGTTTTTATATACTATTTTTAAATTTTGTATTGTTTTTAAACAGCTGCTGAGATAGGAATTAATCCCTTTTTATTTGATAAAATAACTGGGTTCTTTGTTATTAATAGTGAGTTTCTGGGTTACCATTTTGGTACTTTGGGAACAGTATCTATTTTTTTTTTACACTGAGCGGTGTACTGTAGGCCTTTAGTTACACCTATATTGCTTTGATTTTTATAGCACTGATGGCTGTATAAATGCCAGTGGTCCCAAAATAGTGTCAAAAGTGTCCGATCTGTCTGCCGCAATGTTGTAGTCACAATAAAAATTGCAGATCGCCGCCATTACTAATAAAAAAAAATTATAATAAAAATGTCATAAATCTTTCCCCTATTTTGTAGACGCGATAACTTTTGTGCAAACCAATCAATATACGCTTATTGCGTTTTTTTTTTTACAAAAAAATGTAGAAGAATACATATTGGCCTAAACTGTGGAAGAAAATAGTTTTTTTATATATTTTGGGGGGCTATTTATTATAGCAAAAAGTAAAAAATATTTTTCAAAATTGTTGCTTTTTTTTGTTTATAGCGCAAAAAATAAAAACCGCAGATGTGATCAAAGAAAGCTCTATTTGTGGGAAAAAAAGGATGTCAATTTTGTTTGGGTACAATGTCGCACGACCGCGCAATTGTCAGTTAAAGTGACGCAGTGCCACATCGCAAAAAAGAACTTGGTCAGGAAGGGGGAAAATCCTTCCGGGGCTGAAGTGGTTAATGACAGTTGTTCACATCTATGCGTTGCGATTGTTATGCAAATGCGATGCGGCAACTAAAACGGTCCTGTGAGAGTTTACTGTGTTGCGGTGTGATTTTCCTCTCCATTGACATATTTCTTTTGCTGTGTAGATTTTTACATATTTCCCTTCTCACAGAAATCGCAGCTGCGCCCAATTCCATCCGGAAATGCATTCAATTCGTATTACAATCACACTGTCATTAGCACAAATCGCAACACAAAATCGCACTGAACCCCAGGAAAAAACTGCATGAGAATCGCACCCATTCGCATCGCATAAGTGTGAACCCAGACTCAAAGTTTTAGCTGTCTGTTAGGATGTATTACCTCTTTGTGATATTTACATGAATGAGGCCGAAGATGATTGAAAAATTAGCAGATGTGATTAGGGTTGCCACTTGTTAGGGATCCACCCGCACAATGTGGGTTTTGGCGCATGTGTCTGGGTTTCAGTCTGCCCGAAACCCGGACACATATTTCAGACAGGAATGTGGCTCGGAACAGGGCCTGACAGGGGGGTGAGGGGGCTCTATGTATTACACATTACTATTATCTTTGGAGTGCCCAGAGGTGTCCAAGTTCTGTTATAATCCTATAGTGTATGCTAAAAAAAGAATGCTGTGCGCCGCTAAAGTTTTCGGGTTTGAAGAAAAAGTGGCGACCCTAGATGTGATGTAATGAGAAATGCATATATTGCAGTTGTTCATGATCATGGTTTTGAAGGGTGGCAAGAGATGTCCGGCCTAAGCATGAGTGTCTGAGTTTAGCTTTCTGAACAAATTCATTCCTAAGCCATTTGTTCCAGGCCCCCATCTGAGTGTTTTCTTTTCCTCCGCTTTCCATTAATAATGTACTTTCTTCTAATTACCTTCTGCGGTGTACAGATAACCGAACAGGAGAAAGCGGTGCTTGTACATGAAAACATTAAAACTTGTTTAATAGTTAATTAGTAGGCTTTGCACTGAATATTTGTAATCAGGAAAGGCAGAATGTAAACCGTACAATGATGACTTTTGTTTACAGACCAAGACCCTGAACCTAAAAGCCCCTTTTCATGATTTACATTTTGTTTTATTTTATTAGATTGAAAAAAAAAAAAAAAAAGATTGCCTAATGTGACCTGCGCTTAATTTTCAACTTTTAAAAGTCTTGCCAAAAATCAGTCACCACAGGATGTCTTCTCGCCATTATTCCCTAGAAAAGTCTCGTCTGTGCCCCTCTCTGGTTTAATTAAACTTTGTTAATGAGACCTGACTTTTTCCGACTTTGTGGCTAAGCTTTATCAATTTCCTTCCTCCTGTTGAGTCACAACACCCTTACTGATGCTCAGGCTCATTAAAGAATAGAATAGACCAGTGGTCTCCAAACTGCGGCCCAGGGGCCAGATGCGGCCCTTTGCCTGCTTTTATCTGGCCTTTGGAGCACTATTTCATCCACTGATACAAAAAATGGAACAATGGGCCATAATCCCCCCCTTCCCCCAATGAAGGGGCAAAGTTCCTCCCAATGACGACTACAATAGGGCACAATTCCTCCCAATGACAGGGCACCATTTCTCCCAATGACACCAACAATGGGACCCAATGACTCCAATGATGGGACACAATTCCTCCCAATGACACCAATGATAGGGCACAATTTCTCCCAATGACACCAACAATAAGGTCCAATGACACCAATGATGGGGCACAATTTCTCCCAATGACACCAACAATAAGACCCAATGACTCCAATGATGGGACACAATTCCTCCCAATGACACCAATGATAGGGCACACTTTCTCCCAATGACATCAGCAATAAGGCCCAATGACACCAATGATGGGGCACAATTTCTCCCAATGACACCAACAATGAATGTCCAATGACTCCAATGATGGGACACAATTCCTCCCAATTACACTAATGATGGGGCCCAATGGTACCAATGATGGGGATGCCCCCACTGACACCAACAATGGGGCACAGTTCCTCCCACTGACACCAATGATGGGACATTGTTTTTTCTCCCCCTGACCTTTTCTACTACCAATGGCCATAGTTCAACCCCTCAAATGTCTGAAGGACAGTAAACTGGCCCTTTGTTTAGAAAGTTTGGAGACCCCTAGAATAGACGTTGGTGTATACATATGTGCATGCATTAGGGCCAGTTTTAAGTGAAGTTAAAGTATATCTAAAGGCAAAACTTTACTTTCAGATGGAATCGTAAGGGGTTAGAACTTCTATCAGGTTTTCATTACTTTCAGTGCTCCCGCTGGGAAGATCCACTCTCTCTATTTGGCTGAGCGACCGCTGTTACCATGACTGAAAGTGATGGGCAGTCCAAAATTTTATTTTAAAAAAAGTGTTGAGCTATAATAAACATAAACTGATAGAGGTGAACACAGTTAATTAAATTAAAGGGGTTGTAAAGTCAGAAGGTTTTTTTATCTTAATGCATTTAGATAAAAAAACCTTCTGTGTGCAGCAGCTGCCTTAGCACCCCCTAATACTTACCTGAGCCCCATCTCCAGTGATGTTCACGAGTTACTCGGCTGTCCGATACTCTCCTCCTGATTGGCTGAGACACAGCAGCGGTGCCCTTGGCTCCCGCTGCTGTCAATTAAAGTCAGTTAGCCAATCAGGAGAGAAAGGGGGCGGGTGAATTGGGGTTCTGTGTCTGAATGGACACAGGGAGCTGTGACTCGGCTTGAGTGCCTCCATAGCAAGTTGCTTGCTGTGGGGACCCTCGACAGGAGGGAGGGGCCAGGAGAGCCAAAGAGGGACCCAAGAAGAGGAGGATACGGGCTGCTCTGTGCAAATCCACTGCAACAGAACAGGTAAGTACAGTGGGGCAAAAAAGTATTTAGTCAGCCACCAATTGTGCAAGTTCTCCCACTTAAAAAGATGACAGAGGTCTGTAATTGTCATCATAGGTTTACCTCAACTATGAGAGACAAAATGCGGAAACAAATCCAATCACATTGTCTGATTTTTTAAAGAATTTTGCAAATTATGGTGGAAAATAAGTATTTTGTCAATATTAAAAGTTCATCTCAATACTTTGTTATATATGCTTTGTTGGCAATGACAGAGGTCAAACGTTTTCTGTAAGTCTTCACAAGGTTGTCACACACTGTTGCTGGTATGTTGGCCCATTCCTCCATGCAAATCTCCTCTAGAGCAGTGATGTTTTGGGGCTGTCACTGGGCAACATGGACTTTCAACTCCCTCCAAAGGTTTTCTATGGGGTTGAGATCTGGAGACTGGCTAGGCCACTCCAGGACCTTGAAATGCTTCTTACGAAACCACTCCTTCATTGCTCGGGCGATGTGTTTGGGATCATTGTCATGCTGAAAGACCCAGCCACGTTTCATCTTCAATGCCCTTGCTGATGGGAGGAGGTTTGCACTCAAAATCTCACGATACATGGCCCCATTCATTCTTTCGTGTACACGGATCAGTCGTCCTGTTCCCTTTGCAGAGAAACAGCCCCAAAGCATGATGTTGCCACCCCCATGCTTCACAGTAGGTATGGTGTTCTTTGGTTGCAACTCAGCATTCTCTCTCCACCAAACACGACGAGTTGTGTTTCTACCAAACAGTTCTATATTGGTTTCATCTGACCATATGACATTCTCCCAATCCTCTTCTGGATCATCCAAATGCTTTCTAGCAAACCTCAGACGGGCCCGGACATGTACTGGCTTAGGCCCTTTTCACACTTATAGGACTTGTCCCATGATTTTGTACTGCAAAATTGTATGACAAGTCATTCTCCATGACTTTCAATGACTACCATTCATATTGGCACGACTTTAAGTCGTGCCGACTTCACAGTAGTCCCTGCACTAATTTGGTCCAACTTCCATGCGAGTTGATGTCCATAGACCTCAATGTTAAACCCTCAAGTAGCATGCAAATCGTACCTGAATAATATAGACACAATTTCAGTACGACTTTGTAATCACAAGCTGAGAATGGTTAATGCCACAGTTGTGGCAAAGTCGTACAAAGTAGTACTGCTCCCAAATCGCGGTAAAATCGCGGCCACGAAATTGCAGTAAAATCGCGCGACTTTGAAGTCGCACAAGTATGAAACGGGCCTTAAGCAGGGAGACAAGTCTGGAACTGCAGGATCTGAATCCCTGGCGGCGTAGTGTGTTACTGATGGTAGCCTTTGTTACGTTGGTCCCAGCTCTCTGCAGGTCATTCACTAGGTCCCCCCATGTGGTTCTGGGATTTTTGATCATTTTGACCCCATTGGGTGAGATCTTGCGTGGAGCCCCAGATTGAGGGAGATTATCAGTGGTCTTGTATGTCTTCCATTTTCTAATTATTGCTCCCACAGTTGATTTCTTCACACCAAGCTGCTTGCCTATTGCAGATTCAGTCTTCCCAGCCTGGTGCAGGTCTACAATTTTGTTTCTGGTGTCCTTCGACAGCTCTTTGGTCTTCACCATAGTGGAGTTTGGAGTGTGACTGTTTGAGGTTGTGGACAGGTGTCTTTTATACTGATAACAAGTTCAAACAGGTGCCATTAATATAGGTAATGAGTGGAGGACAGAGGAGCCTCTTAAAGAAGAAGATACAGGTCTGTGAGAGCCAGAAATCTTGCTTGTTTGTAGGTGACCAAATACTTATTTACCACCATAATTTGCAAATAAATTCTTAAAAAAAATCAGACAATGTGATTGACTGGATTTGTTTCCACATTTTGTCTCTCATAGTTGAGGTATACCTATGATGACAATTACAGGCCTCTCTCATATTTTTAAGTGGGAGAACTTGCACAATTGGTGGCTGACTAAATACTTTTTTGCCCCACTGTATAACATGGTTGTCATTTTTAGAGAAAAAAAAAAAACGAGACTATACTAACACTTTAAAAGTAAAAATAACAATGTGACCAGTTCAAAATATTCCACAGTTATAAGTGATCTCTCTTCATCCAATATCACCAGTGAACCCGCCACCACAGTGAAGACAAGAATGTAAGCTTACCAAATGGAAAGACCCTGTTATTCGGAGTGGTCTATAAACACTTTGAATGCTTGGCCACAGCGGCAGCTTTCCACTCAGATTACAATGCTGTTCCTCTCCACCGCTCATGAGATAGATAGCAAAGGCAGCACAAGCAAGTAGGAATATGTGAAGGCAAGCAAAAAAACACTCCTCATAGTGTGGATGTCATCAGTACCATTTATTTATCCCAAAACTGCACTTACAAGTATAAAAACAACATGCGCATATCAATATATTCACCAAGCCTGCAACTATCACAGCAACTTCCGGGTCCTGTACACAATGACGTCACGGGGGAGGCTCCACCCCACGTGTTTCATCATAGACAGACGACATACAGGGCATCATAAACAGACAGCTAAATTGTAATGCAGCATTCAGAGGATCACGTACAATGAACCTGTATCTCCTAGCACTGTTCTAGATCTTCCTAAGCATTTTTAATGGCAGTGCAGCAGAGGTCCAAGGAAACTTACACATTTGAGCAAATAACAGTGGCCTCTACATACTTTAAGAGTTATACTGTGGAGAAAAAAAGAAGTTTTGTGGTAGTAAATGCAGAACCGTATTGGCTTAGAATTCCAGTGCAGAGGTCTTGATATGGGAGTCTCCGACAAATGTGATATATTTGTGATTCAACCCACTAGGATTTACGCAAAAATCAGTTGCAATTGGACTCATATATCAGTTATATATACACTCACTGACCACTTTATTAAGTATAACTGTTCAATTTCTTGGTTACACAAATTTCTAATCAGCCAATCACATGGCAGCAACTCAATGCATTTAGGCATCTAGACATGGTGAAGATGACTTGTTGAAGTTCAAACGGAGCATCAGCATGGGAAAGAATAGGGAATTTAGGTGACTTTGAACGTGGCATGGTTGTTGGTGCCAGACAGGCTGGTCTGAGTATTTCAAAAACTGCTGATCTACTGGGATTTTCACGCACAACCATCTCTAGGATTTACAGAGAAAAAGAGAAAATATCCAATTGGCGGAAGTTGTGTGGATGAAAATGCCTTGTTGATGTCAAAGGAGAATGGGCAGACTGGTTTGAGATGATAGAAAGGCAACAGTAACTCAAATAACCACTTGTTACGACCAAGGTATGCAGAATACCATCTTTGAATGAACAACACATCGAACCTTGAAGCAGATGGGCTACAGCAGTAGAAGACCACATCAGGTGCCACTCCACTCAGCTAAGAACAGGAAACTGAGGCTACAATTCACACAGGATCACCAAAATTGGACAATAGAAGATTGGAAAAACTTTGCCTCGATTTCAGCTGCGACATTCAGATGGTAGGGTCAGAATTTGGCTCAAACATGAAAGTATGGATCCATCCTGCCTTGTATCAATGGTTCAGGTTGGTGGTGATGTAATGGTGGGGGGGGGGGGATATTTTCTTGGCACACTTTGGGCCCCTTAGTACCAATTGAGCATCGTTTAAAAGGGTTGTAAACCCTTGTGTTTTTTCACCTTAATGCATCCTATGCATTAAGGTGAAAAAACACCTGGCAGTCAATGGCCCCCCAGCCCCCCATTTTACTTACCTGAGCCCCATCATCTTCTTGGCGGGGACGCGCTGTCCCTCTCTCCACAGGGTCACGGCTCTTGATTGGATAGATTGATAGCAGCGCAGCCATTGGCTCCTTTCGCAGGATTTATTTTGTGAACTTTATAATATCAGTATTGAGCTTGCTTTTAGTAAGTGTTTATGGCAGCAGCTGTTTATTATAGATCTGTAATTGGATTTGGTGTATCATACATGGTTTAACCTATCAGTTGTCAGTGATCTGATGATATTGTTATACATATTTTTATTTATTTAGCTGCACCCAAGAGCGCTCAGTGTTTGTATTCGTTGACGCTTTGGGGTATCTACAATTTTTATCTATATAATTTGTATTTTTTAATCTGCCCAACAACAAATTGGCCAAAAAACGGCATTTCTCTTCTAATAGTGTATACAGTATATCTCCTCTAATAGTGTATACAGTATATCTCTTCTGTCTGTTATTCTCAGAGTGGATTCAATATTTTGCTCCCTAACCATATAATTGGTTGTTTATATTTACCACTGCATAGAGATATTTAAGAATAAATTGCTTTTTTTTAAAAACTTTACATATTAACTAAATTATACACCACACTTTTTTTTTAAGGTTATTAACCGATTAACGGAAACAGTAATCGACTAACTAATCGATTATGAAAATAATCGTTAGTTGCAGCCCTAGATCAGACTTTTTGACAACAAACATGCAAATTAGCTGTTTTGGAGCAACATCCGACCGTGTGTACGCTCCATCGGACAAACTTTTTCTGTTTTCATCGGACTTTTGTTGGCTGTGTGAACGCACAAACTTTCCAGCAACAAAAGTCTGATGGAGCAAAGTCCGATCCTGTGTACACAAAGCCATTGGACTTTTGTACAAACTACAGTACGCAGCCGCGAGAATGTTTCCAGCGCAATCCTATCGCGCTGATTCTTGGCGACAGGGTACTGTAAATCTCGCGCTGGCTGCAATAGGAAAAACACATTTTCCTATTGCAGCGAGTGCGAGAGGGAATTCCCCTCTAGGATCATACCAGGCCCTTAGGTCTGGTATGGATTTTAAGGGGAACCCCCTACGCCGAAAAAACAGCGTGGGGGTCCCCCCCAAAATCCATACCAGACCCTTATCCGAGCACGCAACCCGGCCGGTCAGAAAAGGGGTTGGGACGAGCGAGCGCCCCCCGAACCGTACCAGGCCGCATGCCCGCAACATGGGGGGTGGGTGCTTTGGGGACTGTGATGTCATAAGGGGGCGGGGTCACTGACAAGGTGCTTTGGGCTGGGGGGCCCGCAGGGCGTCCCCCTCCCCCAAAGCTCCCACCCCCATGTTGAGGGCATGCAGCCTGGTACGGTTCAGGAGGGGGGGGCGCTCGCTCGTCCCCACCCCCTTTCCTGACCGGCCAAGCTGCGTGCTCGGATAAGGGTCTGGTATGGATTTTGGGGGGGACCCCCACGCCGTTTTTTCGGCATGGGGGTTCCCCTTAAAATCCATACCAGACCTAAGGGCCTGGTATGCCCCTGGAGGGGAACCCATGCCGGTTTTTTATTTAACATTTGGCGTAGAGTTCCCCCTCATGATTCATATCAAACACAGTGCCTGGCATTGGCGGGGATCCAAGACGGATCCCCAAACCAGTGTGAACCCGGCTCGCAAGGTGTCAATCTCGAATGATAAAAGAGATTGACACAATATCAGACAATACAGAAGTTGACCAAAGGGTGGTGGTAAAGAGCTGAAAAACCACGTGATTTGGTGAAAGTTGGCTGAAAAAGTTCTGCCGTGTGTATGCAATACAAACTTATGGCCAACGCCCTTTGTACAAAATCCACAGGAAAGTTTGTAGAAAGTCCTATCGTGTGTATGAGGATTTAGCCAACAATTGTGTGGCCGTGCATATGCAGGACAAGTTTGGGCCAACGCCCTTCGGACAAAATTCCACGGTTTTGTTGGCCAACAATCCGATCGTGTGTACGAGGCTTTAGTCAGCACAAAACTATGAAGCCACACAGCCACCTCAAAGCACCTTTGCAAAAGCATCCATTCTAAAGCCTCGTACACACGATTGTAATGTAAACAAACTTTTCCGTAAATTTCTGTCCAAATGCCGTTGGCCATGAACTTGTATTGCATACGCGCGGCAGAACTTTTTAGGCAACAAACACAAACGTAGTGACGTTTCAACGTACTGACGACACTTCAAAAGAGGAAGTTCAATTCTCCGGCGCCACCCTTTAGTCAACTTCTGTATTGTTGTCTGATCTTTTGCATTGGTTCTGAGCATGCGTGTTTGTACTTTGGACTAAAGTCCGATGGTTTTGTGTACACACGATCGGACTAGCTGACGTAGGACTTTTGTTGCCGCCAAGTTTGTCTGTTCGCGCAGCCAACATTTGTCCGATGAAAACCGAAAAAATTTGTCCGATGGAGCGTACACACGGTCGGATGTTGCCTTAAAACAGCTAATTTGCATGTTTGTTGTCAAAAAGTCAGATCGTGTGTATGGGCCTTAACTTTAAATGATCTTGTTATAAAAAATATTTGTTTTTGTTATATACATTTGCCCTGCCACCCTACGACATGACCCAGGCTGGCTGTGAAGGATTCAGCCCACTTTACTACTAAAGTGCAGTAATTCTGTCAATGATCAGATAATTATCTAGTAAAGAGAAGTTCTTTTGGGAATGGGACTTTAAAGGTGCTTCATGTATACACAGAAAAACAATTTAATAAAAAAATGAATCATTTATGCAAAGAAAAAATATACACATTTGAGACCCAATAAATATATGCAACTACAGTAACAGTCATGGTCCTGGGTATGCACACCTATCTAAACCCTGACCTAATGAAAAAACTGTGAACAGTGGATGGTGACACAGACTTGGTGGAAGGAGACAGCCAACCCACATCCCTGTGTACATATACCAATAGAAAGTTTTTTCCTCTTAATTGGGATTTTAAAGGGTGGAGGTCTCCAAAAAGTATAACCAAAATTTATATAAAATATCAAAATTTTATTATCTCAAAAGGTTAAGAGCATAGCACATACTAAATAGGAGTCATAAATAACAAAAAATAATAATATGGATGCCAGAATGTACAAATGGTAATAGTACAGCGAAAATATACAAAGTGTACAAAACAAATTGACGGAACTACACTTAACCATAAATTTGAAGAGCACATAATTTATCAGAAAAGTTATAGGGGCAAAAGATTGTACTTAATATGTATTCAGGATGTATATATATCTCCTGCCACTCCAAATAGTATTCAAAGTACCCCTTAGATAAATAAGAAAGAGACCAAGCTTCTTTACCTTGCAGGAGGTATATATACATCCTGAATACATATTAAGTACAATCTTTTGCCCCTATAACTTTTCTGATAAATTATGTGCTCTTCAAATTTATGGAGGAGCCGGTACTTATCATTTTATGCTTTTTCCCTTTTTTTATAGTCGCTGACCATAGGGGCCCTATCACTATCCCCTCTTCGATTACAGCTCTGAGGTTTACTAGCCATTATTGATAACCCCCTTAGGTATGGTTACTTGAGTTCCGTAGATTTGTGTATATTAAGTGACAAACACTTAATTTAATAATACTCTGTACCATGCTGCTCTCTTTCTTTTCTTTTTTCTTTTTGTCTTTAGTCCAACATTTGTATACTCCAATCATCCGGGGTGTTACCACTTGAGGGCTATCTATCCTTTGGAGCCTGAGTGGGGATATTTTTAGTTTCCATAAAGTGATAGGTATGTATGAGTAAACACCTGCCAGAGCCGCTTGCCTTAACTTTCAAATTTTCAACCTTACCAATAGAAATGATGTCCAACAAATTACGAAAATACATTACTTGAGATAATTTTTCTTTAGGTATATCTTGATATTTTGCTCAACTCTTAGTTAATAGGATGATGTACTATCATTTAGCTGACAGACGTGACGCCCTTTGTGTCCGGTTCCGACTTGTTGATGATATCGTTTCCGTGGCGGTGGCGCCTCCTTTCGGTTCTGGACCCCGGTGGCTAACCGTTTTTATCTCTCCCCCTCTCCTGAATTGGATGCCATGTGATGATGTCCCTATAACATCATGGTTAGAATCTACTTTTGTCACTACTCTATAACAAATTCTATTATGTAAATAAGTGATGTATATGCATTATTTTTGATATATAACATGTTTTATTGTGTGTCTCTTTTCTTTTTTTTTTTCTCTTTTTCTTTATAAAATTGTTCCTTAGACGGATATACCCCTCACCACTAGCCCCTAAAGAAGAGGTCGCAATCATTATAAAAATACCTCGAAACGCGTTGGGCCTGTACTGTTAACTAGCTTTTTGCTTAAACAGCTTCCACGGTTAAGTGTAGTTCCGTCAATTTGTTTTGTACACTTTGTATATTTTCGCTGTACTATTACCATTTGTACATTCTGGCATCCATATTATTATTTTTTGTTATTTATGACTCCTATTTAGTATGTGCTATGCTCTTAACCTTTTGAGATAATAAAATTTTGATATTTTATATAAATTTTGGTTATACTTTTTGGAGACCTCCACCCTTTAAAATCCCAATTAAGAGGAAAAAACTTTCTATTGGTAATGAAAAAACTGTAATTGCATGTACAGAGTTCCTGCGTCCTAGAATTTCGACAAGTTTCGCCGGGTCGGCTTCATCAGGAAAAGGACAAAGGCATTCAGGTACTAAATATTAAAACCAATGATTTGTATAGAGCCTTGGTGGGTCCCGGAGTGAACACCGTGGGGGGGGGTCACACGCCCCCACTGCCTGGACCCCAAACCAGTCCCTATAGTGTCAGACTTCCCGAAGGGGGGGATTGGTTTTCACTTAGATCAAACAGGTAAGCAGTGCAGCAATATCACACTCCCACATCTCTATAAGTATAATGGTGTACACGCCCAGAGCTCATGCGGACAGGGCAATCATTGACGGCATCAATAAATTCACTTCGTATGGTAAACTTCACGTCATCTATACAACTTAAAATGACTGATGCTTAAGCTAATCCCGTCCTCAACAAGCACATAACATGAGAAAATACATGGGGGTGGCAGAGAGGCACAAAGCCAAATTGCCAAAAAGGAAAGAAGGCTGGAGGCGATCTCTTACAAGAACCCCGCCGTAGAATGCCATGAGCTCCTGGGCTGTGTCTGAATGCGTTCGTCCTTTTCCTGATGAAGCCGACCCTTCACACAATATTTTTATTGTGTCTCAAATGTGTATATTTTTTCTTTGAATAAATGATTCATATTTTTATTAAATGATTTTTCCTGTGTATACATGAAGTACCTTTAAAGTCCCATTCCCAACAGATCTTCTCTTTACTACTATTTTTCAGGGATGTTGGTACACTTGTATTATATGTTTTTTGTATGGTGCTCACCTCTTTCCATATACATTCAGATAATTACCTAGTGACGAGTAGGGATGAGCCGAACACCCCCCGGTTCGGTTCGCACCAGAACCCGCGAACGGACCGAAAGTTCGCACGAACGTTAGAACCCCATTGACGTCTATGGGACTCGAACGTTCGAAATCAAAAGTGCTCATTTTAAAGGCTAATTTGCATGGTATTGTCCTAAAAAGGGTTTGGGGACCCGGGTCCTACCCCAGGGGACATGTATCAATGCAAAAAAAACTTTTAAAAACGGCCGTTTTTTCGGGAGCAGTGATTTTAATGATGCTTAAAGTAAAAAAAAAAAAGTGAAATATTCCTTTAAATATCGTACCTGGGGGGTGTCTATAGTATGCCTGTAAAGTGACGCGTGTTTCCCATGTTTAGAACAGTCCCTGCACCAAATGTCATTTTTAAAGGAAAAAATCTCATTTAAAACTGCTTGCGGGTTTAATGTCATGTCGGGTCATGGCAATATGGATGAAAATCAGTGAGA
Organism: Aquarana catesbeiana; assembly: GCF_042186555.1. Lineage (NCBI taxonomy): Eukaryota > Metazoa > Chordata > Amphibia > Anura > Ranidae > Aquarana > Aquarana catesbeiana. Next base: position 198,293,413 of record NC_133335.1, read on the forward strand.
CAAATGGCATGGGTACCCCCCAGTCCATTACCAGTCCCTTTGGGTCTTGTATGGATATTAAGGGGAACCCCGCACCCAAATTAAAATAAGGAAAGGTGTGGGGCCACCAGGCCCTATATACTCTGAACAGCAGTATACAGGCGGTGCAAACAAGACAGGGACTGTAGGTTTGTTGTTAAGTAGAATCTGTTTGTAATTTTGAACATTTTTAACGTGTTTAGCTCCAGCCAAAAAATCTTTTCTAAGCTTTTTGGAAAACATAGGGAAGGGTTATCACCCCTGTGACATTTGTTTTGCTGTCTTTCCTCCTCTTCAGAAGATTTCACCTCACTTTTTTGTCCCAATGAAAAATGTTTTTTGAAAATTTGGGTTTTTTTGTGGAACAAGGATTGGAAAGCATCAGTGGAAAGGAGAACTTGTTTTCCCATATTAACTCTTACAGGAGAGAATTTCCCTTCCTAGGGGTAGATTTCATCTCACTTCCTGTTGTCTCCTTCCGTTTACAAGTAGGAGTCGTTTGTAAGTTAGATGTTTGAAAGTAGGGTCCTGCCCTATATACTCAGCAGAAATTTGGGCCTTAGGTGTTGCTGTGGCCACAACACTGTAAGCCCTCACAGGGCCCTGCTGTGAAATATTAGATCAAGAATTGTAATTACATGCCCCTGTTGAACAGGAGCTGAAAAATTAGGCCTTAGGCACTGGTGCTGGTGCCACAACACTGCAACCCCTCACAGACACTCTAGTTGGAACGCAGGAACGAGCCCTGCTGCAAATTATTGCTTCAAAAATTGTAATTACACGCCCCTGTTAGACAGGGGCAGAAAAATTGGGCCTTAGGCACTGGTGCTGGTGCCACAACACTGCAACCCCTCACAGACACTCTAGTTGGAACGCAGGAACGAGCCCTGCTGCAAAGTATTGCATCAAAAATTGTAATTACACGCCCCTGTTAGACAGGGGCAGAAAAATTGGGCCCTAGGCACTGGTGCTGGTGCCACAACACTGCAACCCCTCACAGACACTCTAGTTGGAATGCAGGAACGAGCCCTGCTGCAAAGTATTACATCAAAAATTGTAATTACACGCCCCTGTTAAACAGGGGCTGAAAAATTGTGCCTTAGGCACTGGTGGTGGCGCCCAGAACCAAAAATGTTCTTACAAGCTATCAGCGTGATGATTGAGGAGGAAGAGGATAATTACTCAGGGATAGTCACTCAGCATCAGCATAGGCAGTCTTTGAAGGGATCTGAGATTTCAAAAAAAATTATTCGGTTACATCAGCATCAGGTGCTTGGTAGCTGGTGGTGATCCAAGACTCATTCATTTTTATGAAGGTCAGCCGATCGACCGAGTCGGTGGACAGACGCACCCTGTGATCGGTTACCACGCCTCCAGCAGCACTGAATGTGCGTTCCGAAAGAACGCTGGATGCAGGACAGGCCAGTAGCTCAATTGCATACTGTGCAAGCTCTGGCCAGTGATCCATCCTCAAGACCCAGTAACCCAGAGGATTTTCGGTGGGAAAGGTGTCCAAGTCTGATCTTGCCCCTAGGTATTCCTGCACCATGTAAAACAGACGCTGGCGATGGTTGCTGGAACCGATCATACCTTGGGGCTGCGGACCAAAAAATTGTCTGAACGCATCGGTCAGACGGCCACCTTCTCCACCGCTCCTTCTTTGACTGACCGAAGCCTCAGCAACACGTTGTCCAGAAACAGGAGTTTGTAACCTCCCAGTCTCTGGGAACGCGTTGCACAGACCTTTCTGCAAGGCCTCCCGAAGATGTTTCATCCTCTGCTCCCTCTGCGATGGCAAGATAAGGTCCGCAACCTTACCCTTGTAACGTGGATCAAGGAGGGTTGCCAGCCAGTATTGGTCCTTCTCCTTGATACCACGAATACGAGGATCCTTACGCAGGCTTTGCAGGATCAGGGAGGCCATGCAGCGTAGGTTTGCTGAGGCATTCGGTCCGGAGTCCTCTGGGTCACTAAGAACGACATGGTCCGCAGCCACCTCCTCCCAGCCACGTACAAGTCCATGTGTTTCTTGGGACTGATCCCTTAAAGACTGCTGCTGATGCTGAGTGCCAGGCTCCACCTCCATACTGACACAATCTTCCTCCTCCTCCTCTTCCTCCTCGTCCTCTTCCTGTGTGATCGGCGGGCACGCAGGAACACTGTCTGGATAAAGGGGGCCTTGAGAGCTAAGGAAGTCCTCCTCTTCCTGCCTCTGTTCTGCCTCAAGTGCCCTGTCCATTATTCCACGCAGCGTGTGCTCCAACAGGTGGACAAGGGGGACAGTGTCACTGATGCATGCACTGTCACTGCTCACCATCCTCGTGGCCTCCTCGAATGGTGACAGGACAGTGCATGCATCCCTGATCATGGCCCACTGGCGTGGGGAAAAAAAACCAAGCTCCCCTGACCCTGTCCTGGTGCCATAGTCGCACAGGTACTCATTGATGGCCCTCTGCTGCGTGTGCAGCCGCTGCAGCATGGCCAACGTTGAGTTCCACCTGGTGGGCATGTCACAGATTAGGCGGTTCTTGGGCAGGTTAAACTCCTTTTGGAGGTCCGTCAGCCGAGCACTGGCATTATATGACCGGCGGAAATGCACACAGACTTTCCTGGCCTGCCTCAGGACATCCTGTAAGCCCGGGTACCTGCCCAAGAACCGCTGCACCACCAAGTTAAGGACGTGAGCCAAACAGGGCACATGGGTCATTTGTCCCTGTCGGAGGGCAGAGAGGAGGTTGGTGCCATTGTCGCAAACCACCATTCCTGCCTTAAGTTGGCGTGGCGTCAACCACCTCTGAACCTGCCCCTGCAGAGCTGACAGAACCTCTGCCCCAGTGTGGCTCCTGTCCCCCAAGCACACCAGCTCAAGCACCGCATGGCATCTTTTGGCCTGCGTACTTGCGTAGCCCCTTGAACGCCTACGGAGCACCGCTGGTTCCGAGGAAGAGGCCATGGAGGAAGAAGAAGAGGAGGGGGTGGAGGAGAGAGGTGTGTCACAATCAGCATTTTGGAGGCGTGGTGGCGGAACAACCTCCAACACTACTGCACCTTGTCCTGCATCCTTCCCAGCTGCCAGCAGAGTCACCCAATGCGCCGTGAAACTTAGGTAACCTCCCTGTCCATGCCTGCTGGACCATGAGTCAGCGGTAATATGCACCTTACCGCTGACCGCCCTGTCCAGCGAGGCATGGACATTGCCTTCCACATGCCGGTAGAGAGCCGGAATCGCCTTCCGTGAGAAAAAGTGGCGTTTGGGTACCTGCCACTGAGGAACCGCACATTCCACAAACTCACGGAAGGGGGCAGAGTCTACCAACTGAAAAGGCAGCAGTTGAAGTGCTAGCAATTTTGCCAAGCTAGCATTCAACCGCTGGGCATGTGGATGGCTGGGAGCAAACTTCTTTCGGCGGTGCAGCAGCTGGGGCAGGGAAATTTGCCTGGTACAATCTGACGTCGGTGTACCAAAAGCAGATTGCCCACAAGTACTTGGTTGTGACACACCTAATTCTACACCTTCATTCCTCTCACTGCAGGTCTCAGAGAGGACTGAAGGTCTAGTGGGGTTGGAAATCTCAGCTGATGAGGAGCAAGGAGAGATCCTCTTTGTTCTTTGGTGTGGGTCTTTTAGATACGCTTGCCAACGAACTGCATGGCAGGTCAACATATGTCTGGTCAAGCATGTGGTACCCAAGCGGGAGATATTTTGGCCACGCGAGATACGCTTGAGACATATGTTGCAAATAGCAGCGGTGCGATCTGATGCACTCGTCTCAAAAAAGGCCCACACCAAAGAACTTTTTGAATAACGCGCAGAGACTGCAGCGCCCTGCACATGTGGAGCTTTGGGGTGTGATGCAGTCAATGTGCTGCCCTTAGGCTGGCCCCTGGAGGGCATCCTGCCTCGTTGGTGATGTGCTGCCGCCTCCTCCTCCTCCTCCTCCTCCTCCTCCTCTCTCCTATCAGGCACCCACGTTGAGTCAGTGACCTCATCATCCCCTCCCTCCTCATCACTGGAGCAAACCTGGCAGTATGCTGCAGCAGGGGGAGCATGACTGCCAGATTGCTGTCCTTCTTGGGCACCCCCTCTGTCCGCGCTCATGTTACTGCCTTCATCGAGCTCAGTATCGTCATCAGAGCCTTCCAAACGCTGGGCATCCTCCTGGAGCATGTACCCAACACTGTGGTCAAACAGTTCGAGGGAATCCTCATGAGGACATGGTGGAGCTAGGGAAGGAGTCACTGATGACATTGAGCTGAGGGAAGAGGCCGCTGCTTTGCCAGACAAAGCACCCTGGGCATGGGTGAGAGAGGATGAGGAGGATGAGGACGGCTTGGTCATCCACTCGACCAAGTCTTCCGCATGTTGCGGCTCAACATGGCCAGCTGCCGAAAAAAAGGCCAAGCGTGTCCCATGGCCACGTGCTGATGAGGATGCACCGTCTCCACGACCAGCACTAGACACAGAGCCTGCTTGCCCTCTCTTATTGGCTTGTGACTGTCTGCCTCTCCTTCTTGGCCTTCCAGACATACTAATGGCCTGTAGCTGCACTAAGCTGGGATAGAACACCTGTAATTTTCTTCAAGTAGCTTTATATACTGTAACCAGACAAGCCTGCCTGTCAGTAGGAAGATAACAGGAACGGATCTAGCTGAACACTGTGAGCAGGACGCACTGTACTAAATGTAAATAGTCTAGCTGCCTGACCGTGGTACTAATAGGATCAAATAGAACACCTGTAATTTTCTTCAGGTAGCTTTATATACTGTAACCAGACAAGCCTGCCTGTCAGTAGGAAGATAACAGGAACGGATCTAGCTGTACACTGTGAGCAGGACGCACTGTACTAAATGTAAATAGTCTAGCTGCCTGACCGTGGTACTAATAGGATCAAATAGAACACCTGTAATTTTCTTCAGGTAGCTTTATATACTGTAACCAGACAAGCCTGCCTGTCAGTAGGAAGATAACAGGAACGGATCTAGCTGTACACTGTGAGCAGGACGCACTGTACTAAATGTAAATAGTCTAGCTGCCTGACCGTGGTACTAATAGGATCAAATAGAACACCTGTAATTTTCTTCAGGTAGCTTTATATACTGTAACCAGACAAGCCTGCCTGTCAGTAGGAAGATAACAGGAACGGATCTAGCTGTACACTGTGAGCAGGACGCACTGTACTAAATGTAAATAGTCTAGCTGCCTGACCGTGGTACTAATAGGATCAAATAGAACACCTGTAATTTTCTTCAGGTAGCTTTATATACTGTAACCAGACAAGCCTGCCTGTCAGTAGGAAGATAACAGGAACGGATCTAGCTGAACACTGTGAGCAGGACGCACTGTACTAAATGTAAATAGTCTAGCTGCCTGACCGTGGTACTAATAGGATCAAATAGAACACCTGTAATTTTCTTCAGGTAGCTTTATATACTGTAACCAGACAAGCCTGCCGGTCAGTAGGAATTTAACAGAAACGGATCTAGCTGAACACTGTGAGCAGGACGCACTGCACTAAATGTAAATAGCAGGAACGGATCTAGCTGAACACTGTGAGCAGGACGCACTGCACTAAATGTAAATAGTCTAGAAGATAACAGGAACGGATCTAGCTGAACACTGTGAGCAGGACGCACTGCACTAAATGTAAATAGTCTAGAAGATAACAGGAACGGATCTAGCTGAACACTGTGAGCAGGACGCACTGCACTAAATGTAAATAGCAGGAACGGCTCTAGCTGAACACTGTGCGCAGGATGCACTGCACTAAATGTAAATAGCAGGAACGGATCTAGCTGAACACTGTGAGCAGGACGCACTGCACTAAATGTAAATAGCAGGAACGGATCTAGCTGAACACTGTGAGCAGGACGCACTGCACTAAATGTAAATAGCAGGAACGGATCTAGCTGAACACTGTGAGCAGGACGCACTGCACTAAATGTAAATAGCAGGAACGGATCTAGCTGAACACTGTGAGCAGGACGCACTGCACTAAATGTAAATTGCAGGAACGGATCTAGCTGAACACTGTGAGCAGGACGCACTGCACTAAATGTAAATAGTCTAGAAGATAACAGGAACGGATCTAGCTGAACACTGTGAGCAGGACGCACTGCACTAAATGTAAATAGCAGGAACGGATCTAGCTGAACACTGTGAGCAGGACGCACTGCACTAAATGTAAATAGCAGGAACGGATCTAGCTGAACACTGTGAGCAGGACGCACTGCACTAAATGTAAATTGCAGGAACGGATCTAGCTGAACACTGTGAGCAGGACGCACTGCACTAAATGTAAATAGTCTAGAAGATAACAGGAACGGATCTAGCTGAACACTGTGAGCAGGACGCACTGCACTAAATGTAAATAGCAGGAACGGATCTAGCTGAACACTGTGAGCAGGACGCACTGCACTAAATGTAAATAGCAGGAACGGATCTAGCTGAACACTGTGAGCAGGACGCACTGCACTAAATGTAAATAGCAGGAACGGATCTAGCTGAACACTGTGAGCAGGACGCACTGCACTAAATGTAAATTGCAGGAACGGATCTAGCTGAACACTGTGAGCAGGACGCACTGCACTAAATGTAAATAGTCTAGAAGATAACAGGAACGGATCTAGCTGAACACTGTGAGCAGGACGCACTGCACTAAATGTAAATAGCAGGAACGGATCTAGCTGAACACTGTGAGCAGGACGCACTGCATTAAATGTAAATAGTCTAGATAGAAGATAACAGGAACGGATCTAGCTAAACTGAATACAGTGTATATATATATATGCAACACCTGGGATGCATATATATACACAATACACTGTAAGTGCAGCTAACTGACTGACTGTTCTGCCTAATCTATCTAACTCAAATCAAATGACACTGTCTCTCTCTCTCTCTATCTCTCAGCACACCGGAACACACACTACACAGGGCCGCCGTGCAGGCGGCCTTATATAGTGTGGGGTGTGTACTAAATCCCCTGGGCCATAATTGGCCAAAGCCACCCTGGCTTTGGCCAATTACAGCTCTCTCTACTGACAGCGCTGTGATTGGCCAAGCATGCGGGTCATAGTGCATGCTTGGCCAATCATCAGCCAGCAATGCACTGCGATGCCGCAGTGAATTATGGGCCGTGACGCGCCACACGAATTTAGCGCGAACGGCCCATAACGTTCGCAATTCGGCGAACGATCGAACAGCCGATGTTCGAGTCGAACATGGGTTCGACTCGAACACGAAGCTCATCCCTAGTGACGAGCCAAAGATCTTCATATATTTTGGCTTTAGCATCTACTAGTGGGAGGCACAGTGGTGTAGTGGGTAGCACTCTCGTCTAGCAGTAAAAAGGGTCGCTGGTTCGAATCCCAACCACGACACTACCTGCCTGGAGTTTGCATGTTCTCCTTGTGCCTGCGTGGGTTTCCTCCCACAATCCAAAGACATGCTGGTAGGTTAATTGGATCCTCTCTAAATTGTCCCTAGTAGATGAATGTTAGTTAGGGACCTTAGATTGTAAGCTCCTTGAGGGTAGGGACTGATGTGAATATACAATGTATATGTAAAGCACTGCGTAAATTGAGCGCTATATAAGTACCTAAAATAAATAAAAATAAATACTAGTGCAGAAACTGGTGGTTGTAAAATAAATTTGCCTGCACAGCACCGATGTCACACAAGGTAGGGATAGTGACAGCATACCATAATAATCATCATTAATATTTTAAAGTAGAAAAGCTACTTATGAAACAATAGCACTGATTATTGTCCTGAAAGAAGTGGAGCTGAATAGGGTGAAGAGGTAGGCTTTAGCAGCCCCCATGAAATATTACCGTTGTCTCCGTCTCTCTCCCATGACCAAAGACAGATACATTTACCAGCCAAACACATTAACTCCTAAAAGTGTTTGGCACAGTCATCTTTTCACCCACAGCTTTGAGAGATTCAGATAAAATCCGGGACTCTGTAGCACAAAACAAGAGACATTTCCAGCTAAGTAACTGAAAAATAACACCAGTCAAGCATGCAAAGGAGACCACTAGAGCTTGGGTCATATAGAGACATCGCTGAGATCAGGTGTTTTATCAATACAGTAGAGACATTAATCACACTTCCGCCCCCACACTGGTGAAATATAAGGTTGCACTCAACCAAAACTAAATGTGGTAATACATTACCACTTTGGGAAAAAAATGATCACTTGCTATAATATCGATAGCAAGCCAGACACATTAAATGCCCAGTTCTATAAAAAAAAGGATGTAAAAACAGAAAATATGTAGTTCTCCTTGACTTTTTAGCCACTTGACCTCCAGAATATTTACCCCTCCTTCCTGACCAGGCCATTTTTTGCGCTACGGCACTGCTTTACTAGCAGTGCCGTAGCGCAAAAAATTGGGCGGTCATGCGACGCTGTACCCAAATAAAATGTATGTTCTTTTTTTTCCCCACAAACAGAGCTTTTTTTTTTTGGTGGTATTTGATCACCTCTGCGGTTTTTATTTTTTGTGCTATAAACAAAAAAAGACCGACAATTTGGAAAAAAAAAAAACTATATTTTTTACTTTCTGCTTCAAAACATCCAATAAGAAAAAAATGAAAAATCTAATTTCTTCATCAATTTCGGGCAATATGTATTCTGCTACAGAATAAAAAAGTAAAAAAAAAAAAAATCCCAATAAGGCTATATTGAGCGTCTACAAACTATGGGATAATTTTATTTATTTATTTTTTTTACTAGTAATGGCGGCGATCTGCGGCTTATATCGGGACTGCGATATTGCAGCAGACAAATTGGACACTAACTGACACTTTTGACACTTTTTGGGGACCAGTGACACTAATACAGTGATCAGTGCTAAAAAATATGCATGGTCACTGTACTAATGATAATGGCTGGAAAGGGGTTAACATCACAGGTGATCAAAGGGCTAACGGTGTGCCTAGCCGGTGTGCCTAGCCAGTGTTTTCTCACTGTGGGGGAGGTTCTTTTACTATGGGAAGGCATTGATCCATGTTCCTGCTTTACAGGAACATCAATACCTTCCCCACTGACAGAACGGCAATCTGCCTTGTTTAAATACACAGATCGTCGTTCTGAGGGTGTACCGTACAATCAGTGGGTGCCGGCAGACATCGAGTCCGTGGTGCCCGCCATGTGTGCCCCAGACCCGGAAGTGTCAGATCACGTACTAGGTACGTGATCTGGCACACAGCGTCCGCCCTGCCATAGTATATCTGTGGTGGGTGGTCGGGAAGCAGTTAAAGTAATGCCCAAAAACTTGGCTTGCAAACTATCACTTGGTAAACCTAAAATAAGCAGAATCTAAAAAAATCTATGTCCAAGAACAAAAAAAAAATATTATACTGTAGCTGTTTTTTTTTTTTTTTTTTTTTTTTAATCTGGCAATACTGCAAGTAATAACTCCTGTCCTACAGTGACAACTCTCACTCACTATACTGTATTTATGAAGGATCAGCATTGTCACCCTGTGGTGATCTCCTGAATTGGACTACAAATCTGTAGTTCACAAAGAGCTGATAACTTTAATTTTTTTTTCATAAAATGCACTTAGAAATAGTAACAATTTAAGGCCAGGCACTAGCAGAAAAAGGTTAAAGTGTTACTAAACACTCAACAGGAAAATCAGTCTGTATATGCAGTAAAGCATGCTTGTTATAATCACTGTGGAACCCAAGGGGTTAATCCTCTGCATTGTGTTAAAAGGCTGCTTGATCTTGTATGCACAGATCCTCCCCTTCTGCACTGTCCCCCTGGACAAGTCCAGGAAAGACAGAGCCTTTGGAGTCAGGCTGTACATGCTCAGTTTGGTGCGTATTGCTAGAGAGTGTTTTTTTTTTTCTTGGGAGAGTGCATGTGATCAACGCAGGGCCAATCAGCACTGTCCAGGCATGTTCAGAAAGAGCATTAGTAGCCCTGCAGTCTCATAGGACAGCTCAATGCAGTATAAAAACTCCTCCTACAAGCTTTACCGGGAACTGATAGAAATCACAAGACTGCTATGTATTGCTGATGAGAAAAGGTATTTAGCAGTTTATTATAGCTCCCAACTATCCCTGATTTTGAGGGACTGTCCCTGATTTGGACCAATGTCCCTCATTCATTCTCATTTGTCCCTCATTTTGGTCTGATCTATATTAGATGTATATAAAACGCACCTATTATCTATCAAAAAGTGTTTTCCAGCGCTAAACCTTTCATCTGATTTCTAAATTGCTGAATTTGTAAATTCCAAAAGCCAATATAAAGGAATAGTAGTGGTAAAAAAAAAGCACTTGTGGGTTTAACCAATCTTGTTTTTTGTGCAATGCTCCCTTAAGGGGGCGTGGCAAGGGGTGTGTCCTGTGCCTGTATACTTTTGCTGATAGGTGTCCCTTATTCCCATCTCAAAAAGTTGGGAGGTATGGTTTATGTTTACTCAAATAATTGCATTTCCATGTTCTGTGTACTGTGGGAGACTAGATATAGTGAATGCAGTGGGCTGGGTTTAGTAACACTTTAAAGTGTATCTAAACCTAAAAACAAACAATTGATATATTGCATCTTACCAGTCAATAGATGTGATTATTGCATTAGTTTCCTTTTTTCATTTTTTCCCCCCTTAATTTTACTTGTTGATTCTGCCAATAATATAATTGCTGTTCTGTACTTGCAGAAAATGTACTTAGCTGTAAAAAATAAAACAAATGCAGCCACTACATCTAAGGACTTGTAATCTGCAATATATTACATTTTTGTTCTTGGGTTTAGATATATCTTAATTAAAACATTTCAGTGTGTCTTATGGGCCTCAAGCATTTCGATCCATGTAGCCCTGTGCTCGGCCTAGGTAATTAACTGTGTTAATTAAAAGCATGCAGAAACTAACTTGGAAATAAAAAAGAGCTGTCCAGAAGGTTACAACATACAAGGTTATAGAGAGTGGCACAATTAATGAGACTTCACTTACATTTAATGGTACTGTATCTCTGAAAGCATGGGGTTATCTTAGACAGGAAAGTATATTGTATTCTTAGTGAGCACAAAATATTATTGTTTACCTAAGTAATGTTTTTTTTACAACTTTCGTGTTATTCTTTTAATAATACGCTTGCCCTTTAACCACTTCAATACCGGGCAATTTGACCCCCTTCCTGCCTAGGTCAATTTTCAGCTTTCAGCACTGTCGCACTTTGAATAACAATTGCGCGGTCATACAACACTACACCCAAACAAAATTTTTATCATTTTTTTTCACACAAATAGAGCTTTCTTTCGGTGGTATTGAATAACTGCTGGGTTTTTTATTTTTTTGCTAAATAAATGAAAAATAAAAACAAAAACGAAAAGTTTAAAAAAATAAATAATCCTTCTTCATAAATTTCAGGAAAAATGTATTCTGCTACATTTCTTTGGTGAAAATAACCCAAATCGTTGTACATTATTTAGTCTGTAGGAAAGTTATAAAGTCCACAAACTATGGTAAATATATCTGAAAATCCATCAATCCTGATGTACTGACGTCCAATCTCATTTCTTGAGGCCCGAAAATGCCAGGTCAGTACAAATATCCCCAAAATGTCCCTTTTTTGGAAAGTAGACAGTCCAAAGTCATTCGTAAGAGGCATGGTGAGTTTTTTGAAGTTGTCATTTTTTGTAAAAAATTTGGGGCGTTCACGGCAAATTCGAGCGCCACGGAGCGTTTCTTAATGCCATGCGAGATCGCAGTGAATTGACGGCTGCTGATTGGCCAAAGCATGCACCTGACCTGCATGCTTTGGCCAATCACAGTGCGATCTGCTGTGAGAGCCATGATTGGCCAAAGGCAGGGTGCCTTTGGCCAATCATGGCTCAGGGGGCTAAGATCATGCCCCAAACTATATAAGGCCATATGTAGTGTGATTACGTGGAGACTGATTTGAGCTAGATTAGGTAGGTTAGTTAGTGGCGTGCAGGCAGTTTAGTGTATATATATATATATATATATATATATATATATATATATATACAGTGCAGTCAGTGTAGAATATATATACAGTGTAGGCAGTGTATTTATATATATATATATATATATATATACAGTGCAGTCAGTGTAGAATACAGTGTAGTGGGTATATATATATATATATATATATATATATATATACAGTGCATTCAGTGTAGAATATATATACAGTGCAGGCAGTGTAGTATATATATATATATATATATATATATATATATATATATATATATATATATATATATATGGCAACTGTGGTTCCCTCCATAAATATAGTGGAGGAGCTAGCACAACAGCCAGGGACGAAAAGTGGATAGCATTAATGGGTGAAAATGAGAAATTAAAGCCTGAAGAAGGAAAACTTCTAAACCTCATCTAAGGACTGATAACCTGCAAAATATTAAAATGTTTGTTTTTGGTTTTAGATACACTTTAAGAGTCTGCGACTGCTTTGACTACCTGTATGTTATCAGTAGGTTTTATGAGTTGTAACTTTTAACAACAAATCTATTGTTATTGCAGAGGACTGGGTCATGTGCACAAGGATGACAGCACCCTATAAACACACATCAGGTTAGTCTTATTCAGGCTACACATCCCCTGAGGGATTTTCACAACTTTGATGTGGCTTATCAAGGAGAGAAAATAATTACGGTCCCAAACCTTTATGGTTCCCTACAGGTTCACAGGACATCTTGTAAGCTGGTAAAAATGATGAGCTAACATGGTTCCTCATCACAACCACTAATTTCAAAGGAACACAACAAAGTTTGGCCATGCCAGAAGAAAACACCTGCACTTCAATGCTGGAGGCAGAAGTGTGCAACGCCTACTACTCCTTCACATTTGATCACACACAATGTATATATGATGCATGCATGGTGTGAGAGTTGAAATGTCAAATGAAACACATTTCAGGGCATGAAAGTTATACGGCAGCCTTTCTCAACCTTTCTTAGCCCAGGGGAACCCTTAAATTTATTTTCAGGTCTCGGGGAAGTAGGTGTCTAGTAGGGACACCTACTAGAAAACGTATGTAGGCATAGGACACGCCCCCTGCCACAACCTTAAAGGGGACATAACCAAAAAAAAGGTTAAATAAATCCACAAGTTTACTTTTTTTACCACTAATATTCCTTTATATTGGCTTTTAAAATCGACAAATGCAGCAACTTAGAATTTGGATGAAAGGTTTTTGAAAGATAAATAGTGCATTTTATATACAGCTATATAGATCATACCAGAAGGCTACGCGCTCGCGTAGCCTTCTCTCAACCTCCCTGCAAGCCCTCCTCCCTGGACGATCCCTCCCCTGGATACCGAACCCGGAAGCGGACGGACGACCTGTGACGTCATGCACGCTTCACGTGCGCTCCACGCCGGCCCCTAGTCTCTTCCTGATGGCCACAGAAGGAGTTCCCGGCTGGTAATCCACCTTTTGCAGCCCAGCATCACCACCAGCGTCAGCAGCGTCACCACCACAGGATCAGAGGGAACACCGAGGACCACATACCTATACAGATTAGCCTTTTACATGTTTTTATCCTCTAAGTGTGTTTTTACCTGCTGTCATTAAACATTATTTGTTAATACTACACTTAGGTGGCGCTTCCTCCTCTACCCATCTCAAGATGTTGGGAGGTATGGGTAAGTGCCAATTGACCTACCGGCAGACAATGGGGGGAGGGGGGATGGGGGGGTTTGAGGTGCCATGGAGGGGGTTGTTTGCCACCCCCCCAAACAAAAAAACCACCAGCCGCCACTGCTTTCAGGAAGCTGTCACTTCATATTGACAATCATTAGTGGTCAAGGTATTCCCTGTCCCACAGCCACCTCTTATATACTATTGGCTGCAGAGCATGGAATGCCTCTGCTGCTTATAACTGGCAGGGCACTGTGATGGGGGGGCCCTGTCAGGTAGTCTGTACAGGGCCCCAAGATTTCTAACAGCAGCCCTGGGACTGAGTACCCTGTAATGAGCACTTTTAATTATTATATCTTGTAAAAACCTATACTATAATACTACACTCAGGTGGCGCCCCCCCCCCCCCCCTTATTTCATGCCGTTTTAGACTTGGCCACACTCTCAGGATGACTACATCTACATTATAATTCATGTACTTATGGACTGAGCTTGGCTTTTTTTCCTCAGCAATTGCTTAGAGATTTCCTTTGATTGGGGCATACACCCTCTGTGTGCCAGAACCTTTCTTTTTTTTTTTTTTTTGCATAAACCTAGGACCCTGCATTCACTATACAGTACACAGATCAAGGAGATGCAATTATTTTAGTAAATATAAACTGCTAAATACCTTTGCTCATCAGTAGTATATAGCGGTCTTGTAACTTCTATCTGGTTAAAGCTTGTAGTTTTAATTCTTTTTTGTAGTTTTAATTCTACTCTGGTTGTCCTATGAGGCTGCAGGACCCCTGACCCTCTGTCTGGAAAGTGCTGATTGGCCCTGTGCTGATCACATGCACCCTCCCAAGAAAAAAAAAACTCTCTGTAACTCTGCAAAACTCTGTACTATTAGAAGATGGATTAGGGACAGTGGAAGAAGGGGAGGATCAGGGAAGACAGGATCAAACAGTCTTTTTACACAATGTGGAGGATTAACCCCTTCTACAATGAGTATAAGAAGTATGCTTTACTGCATATACAGACTGATTTTACTGTTGTGGGTTTATTAACACTTTACGGTTCTGCAATGCAAAGATCTCCCAGTTTTTGTTTCAATTATTCTGTGCTTTCTGAACATCTTCTGCTGACTGCTGAGAGGACCAACCCTAACAGTGTGCCATATTGTTAAAGTGCTTAGTGCAGCCAGGAGTCATGTAAGACAGACAGGCGTTGTACTCATTAACCAGGAGAGTACAGTTGTTGTGCAATGTAGCTTGCAATTTGTACAGAGCAGCCAGAAACCTAGCAGTCCACAAGTTCTAGAGTTCTACAGTTCAGGGTATCCCATGCTCCCAACCCAGCAAGTGCAAGAATGCTGAAAATGCCATGTGCCTGGCTGTGCATGCTGTGAGTGGGAGAAATAGGCCCAAATTACCAGCTGCTCCTGTAGGGAAAGAGCTACAAAAAAAAATCTGCACTTTTGCTTGCACATAATTGGATGATGGAAGTCAGCAGAACTTCATCCAATTTATTAAGCTCGGGGGATAATTCCCTTGCAACGTGCAACTTCCATTGCAAAGTGAACAGTCCCTTTTCCATCACTGAATCAATCCCAGAGAGTAGAACAAGACATGATAAGTCAAAATTGGGGAAAATATCAGCTGTAGGGAGCCTACAGTGATACTGGTGACTAGTCCTTTATCCTCTGTTTGCCTTTTATGAGCACAGCTTCCAAAGTACAGGTCCTCTTTAAGAGCAATCACCAGAAGGTCTCAGCTATTAACTTGTTAGCCAGAAAACCTCTTCTGTGTGCAGTTTAGATGCTGGTTTCAGTTTGCTACAAGGTGCTCAACTCCCATAAGGACCAAACCCCATCAACTGCCATCCCTCTTTTGGATGGTGGTACCTCAGTGGCAAATAAGGGCACACTTAATGGAAAGGGGGTGACAACTGGTGCAGGTTAGCCCAGAAATCAGGGAAACAAGCCCCTAGTATTGATTTGAACAATTATCAGAGAGGCACACAGTAGAGGCAACAATAGTATAAAGCTGACGTTTTTGGTGCAAAGCTGGCAATGCACCGTACAAATTTTGTCCTATTCCTGAGGAAGCGGCTGAAACATGCTTAGTGGGTGGCCCTGCTAACCACCTCAGTTGAAAAACT
The DNA here is from genome assembly GCF_042186555.1 of Aquarana catesbeiana. Classification (NCBI taxonomy): domain Eukaryota; kingdom Metazoa; phylum Chordata; class Amphibia; order Anura; family Ranidae; genus Aquarana; species Aquarana catesbeiana. The sequence goes on from NC_133335.1 coordinate 198,309,218, forward strand.
GAAAGAGTATGGGCAGAAAAGTGTTGACTGAAAAGCAGCTGCTTCCAATCAGATACAGCAGCTAATTTAGTAGTTTGACAGCTGACATGTTCTACAGGTTACATAGCATGGTGCACACCAGAGTGAGCAAAATAGTTCTAGGGTCATTATTTATAGTTACTTCTACACTGATAACCTGTAAGGGTTTTTAAAGGGTTACCTATGGAAAATTTGGTGTACTGAAGTTCACCATCATTTTACAGGCATGTGCAATTTTAGGGCTTGAAACGTTGGGCATCCATTTACTCAGCACAACCTCATGTTTCATATTTGTTGCACCCTCCTAGCTCAGTAAGGTATGTAAAGGGTTTGGGTTTTGGCTCATTCTGTAATCAAGGGGGCAGCGATTGTTTGTCCTGTTCTGTTCAGGGCTTCACAGCATGGAAGTTTGATTGCTTCCTCCAACTTTGGATGATGTTTCCAGAGCTTAGGAAGGGAGATTAAGAAACCAACCTGAATATTTATCATGCTCCAGCCTATCCCTGAAGAGGAGAGGTGATAAATAGCCTGAAGCGCTGGAGACCTGGATTCCTTCCCAGGAGGGTTCCAAAGCCTGAGAGGCTGCTGTCCATAGGCAGACCATGGACTGTGTAGCTGTTCTCGAGGCCTCAGCAGTGTCAGGGCTGAGGGCCTGGACAGGTCCTCCTAGAAACTGGGTGCAGGAACTTACCACAAGGGATCTGGTCTAGAGAAGGACTGTCTCACTCACTGGACAATGTCCAGAGTAAGCTGGAAGGTGACAATGGTCCTAAGGACCCTAAATTGATCCCTGTGACTGTACAGTGTTCTAGAAATCGCATGGGCTACCAATAATTGTGCTGTGGTGCATCCTAACCAGATGCCAGAGACTTGCTTTCATGGTCTTCAGCTTTGAGACCTTAGACTGTCTAATAACCACAATTACCTTGGGAGAATATTGTTCTCTAATAGTTATTTGCTGTTCATTTTGGAGCATCTCATGCCCTAACTCCCCTCCTGTTTAAATTTCTTAAAGCAATACATTTCAAAAAGGCATCCCCTAGAATGAGTTATTGGAGCTGGTATGTGTGGACTGGTGCTTGTGGTGGGAAGCCTCTGTACTATTAGGGAAGAACCAGCTATTACCAGTGGCCCCTGCTGTGTGCCCTAAAATTAACGTTAGTGTATTATTTACTCCAAGGTTTCTGCTTTCAGAAGGTATGTAATGTTTGGGGGTTTAATTATGGTTATGCAAAAATACTCAAAATGTGTGCAAAAAACACAAAAACAGCTCTTCCAGTGAAAAATTTAAATGTATTTGTGATTTGTCTTTAAAACCTAAAACATTTATAAGGGACTACCCTGATAAATTATGTTTGCAAAGCATTTTTCTTCCAATTTTTATCTATCCAATGCAAATTTTCCTACTGAACAAATGAAGCATCTGCAGGAAAATATCAAAAAGAGTGCTTGCGTGTGCTGAAAGCTTTTGCCCACCACCCAACCACAGCAGAAGTGAAGGATGTTGCCACCCTCCAATTCCCAGCATGATATTGTAGAAACTGTTGCTTTCTTAGCAAGATCTGCTTCTCTTCTTCTACATTTTTAATTCCTACAAATACATGGAAGCTTGCTACATGTTCCACTTCCTTTAGAGGTGAGCAGTGCCTGCCAGGCACCTCTCTGCCAGGGTGGATCAGTCATCTGGTGAGAAGGTCACTGACTCGCAGGGTATTTTTAAAGGTTTGCATTCCCCAAACTTTCTTGTGGTTTTCCTTGCTCTGCCAAGGCTGCGGGTTTTAGCATGCCCTCAGGAGACCAACCAGAGCGGTGAGTCAGGCCTTTCATCCCAGGTGAGGTGGTCAGTCATCTTTCGAAGAGGTTATGGAGAGGGTACCAGGAAAACTAAATCAGGAGAGATGGTCAAAAGATCCCCTGCTGAGCACACAGCTCTGTATGTGAGACAGGAAACCAGACCACAAGCATGACAGGGAACAGCACTCCTCATACTGACCTGAGAACAACTCCCACAGCTGACACTTCGTGTGTACAGCATACATTCACACTACCTTGTGTGATACAGATGAACTGCCAGTAATGCAGAAACACATTGCTCAGCTTTCATTGTTTTCTTATAAGTCAGTTACATTGTAGAAGTATTTCCAGCAGCATTTTAAAGCCCAACTCCAGTCACAAAAAAAATACCCTTGCAAATGTCCTCAACCCCCCCCCCCCCCACACACACACACACACACACACACACACACACACACACACACACACTGCAAGGATTAAATCAAGGTGGAACTTCAGTAAAAAAAAAAAAAATGGTGAATGGGCAGAATTTTTAATGCAGAAAAGACACATGCAGCTTAGTGTACAATTTTGGCAAGATAAATGAATCCCTGCGCATGTACAGGAGTGACGTCACCTTGGCCCAGCCAATAAAAACAGCCACAAATCAGGAACCTGGAAGAAGATGGCAATGAGGGAAGCTCCAGGACAATACATTACTGTAGTAGAGGTATGTATAGTTCAAGTTTATGTCTAATGGGTTGCAGAAGAGGATGTGTTACTTATCTTTTTTCCCTCGCTCAAGCAAGATTCCTCCAGTGGTTTGACTGGTCCCCCATAGTCTCCTTTCTAAGCTGCTCGTGGCCACGGTCACACACACGTACGTCTCCACCATGTACAATACAAGGTTAATAGCCCTTCATTATACATGATGATGCGGAGGGACCACCCACAGACCAGAGCTTCGGGGAGGGAAGACGGAAGCATCTGACCGGGTAAGTAAGCCTGTTCTTGTACCTACCCCTTTGACACCTAACAAGCATTTAGCTTTTGGAGTGCAGATGGGGGGGGGGGGACTGTAGGGGTATTTTTTTGTTGTGCACAGTTGAGCTTAAAATGGAATTCCACCCAAAAGTGGAACTTCTGCTCATTTGTCTCCTCTCCCCCTCCGGTGCCACAATTGGCACCTCTCTAGGGGGAGGGGGGACAGGATCCCTGTCTTTGACAGGGATCCTGTTCCCACTTCTGGGAGTCTGGGCCGCGGCCCATGACATCACCGCGGGGCTCCCTCCTCCTCTCCCTGTCGCCGGGCCAGTAGGAGAGAGGAGCGGGGCCTCACGCATGCGCAGTAGGGTTCCCGGCGTGAAGCTGTAAAGCCCCGTACACACGACTGGATTTTCCAACGGGAAATGTTGGATGTCAGGCTGTTGGCGGAAAATCCAACTGTGTGTACGCTCCATCAGACAATTGTCGTACTTTCTGCCAACAAATGTTGGCTAGCATGTCTTCGATTTTCCGATCATGTGTACACAAGTCTGTCGGACAAAAGTCCAAAGTACAAACACGCATGCTCGGAAGCAAAAGCGGTCGGACTTGTAAACTAGAGTTTGTAATGGAGAATTAACATTCATGACGTGGCAAATTATGAAATCTCGAAATGCAGCGCACAATTCTCTTCTTCTATAATGGGATAATAATGAAGCTGCTTTGCTGGTGATACTGATGGAGTTATTGCAAACAAATTTTCAAAGGTTTTTTTTTTCTAGTGATATCAACAATAATGTTATTATGCTTTTTTTTATTTTTATTTGGGCAAGTTACCACAACACCATTATCCCGTAGTTTTTTTAAAATCAAAGTTACAACTATGTTGGTGTCCCTTGTCAATTTTACATTGTATTTTTTAAAATGTAACTGCCTACTCCCAAACTGTCATTTGAAGTAAAACACATAGCCAAGTATTATTCTACACAATTATTGTGCATTAAAAAAAAAAAGTTAGACATGCTATCTGCCAATAGAACTTAACCAAAAAGTGCATTCTATGCATCCAAAAATATAGAAAATATACCAAATGAAATCATTATTCAACCAAAAAATAATGTCAAAGCAATAACTCCAAGGCCAATAATAGATAACACGTTATCACCTCCAATCCCGCAACATGGCTGGTTGACAAACGGCCATTCAGAAACTAACTGAAAAGCGCTAAATGAAAAACGCGAAAAGAAAAAAAAAGTACATTCTTTAGGGTACTGTTGAGGCACAAAGAACATTTCTAAATGTTCCCTATTACCGTGGAAAATCTTCACTTTTTTTAGATGAACTGTAAATTGTCTGTAGGTGTAAGATAGTTATTACATGCAATATTAATGCCCCTTTACATACTCGCACCCCTCCGTCTGGTACCTGACCTTCATATTTAAACATGTAATAAAGTAGTACAGATGTACATATAATTTCTTAAAAAAAACTAAAGTTTTGATCCCTGGCTCCTCCACCCAGTCAGCACAATGTTGTAGCCGTAAATTAGTATGTTTTCAGCCAAGTTCAAAGCCCTCAACAAGATTGGGCCTACCCATTAATTAATAAAACAATCTGCAGTTCGTTGACAAATTGTACTTGTTGCCCTCCTAGAGTTGCTTTTTAGTTATATAGTTAACCACTTCCCGCCTTCATATGATGTCGTGGACTTGAAGTGGTGATATCTGGATGATGCCTTCAGCTACAGGCATCATCCAGATATCTTTCTTTTCAGCCAGTCATTCCCTCTAGTGTAAAAGCCATCCTAGCGGCTGATTATCCGCTGGATTGCTTTTATAGACAACAGTAGGGGACGTCACCCCCCCTCCTGCCACCCATCAATGCCTCTCTGGGCTCTTCCATGCGATCAGAGAGCCCAAAATCTAATCCATCAGCAGCGCCGGGTCCCCGGCCATCTCCGTGATCCTGGGAGTCCGGAAGCGAAGTCATGACATCACTTCTGGCTCTGGCAGATATAAACCCTGCCATTTTCTTTCCTAGAAAGCAGAGATCAATGTTTTTTTTTTATTATCTCATGCTTTCCAGGGTAGAGGAGATATCTGTGGTACTAAAGAACGCAGATGTCTCCATAAAGAGGACCTGTCATGCCTTATTTCTATCACAAGGGAGGTTTTCTTTTGATAGGAATAAAAGTGAAAAAAAAAACATTTAAGGGACAAAGAAATAATAAAAAGAAGTTTTAAAGCACCCCGTCCCCTCGTGCTCGCACGCAGAAGCGAATGCATGCATAGATCATGCCCGCATATGTAAACGGTGTTCGCACCACAATGTGAGAATGTGAGATTTGGGCACGAAAGTTATACCGAGAGCAATAACTCTAGCACTAAACTCCTCTGTAGCTCTAAATTGGTAACCTGTAAACATTTTTAAAGCGTCGCCTATGGACATTTTTAAGTACTGTCGTTTGGTGCCATTTCACAAGCGTGCGCAATTTTAAAGCGTGACATGTTAGATATCTATTTACTGAGCGTAACATCATCTTTTATATTTTTCCAAAAAATTGGGTTATACATTACATTGTGTTTTTTTGCATTAAAATTCATTAAAGTGTATTTTTACCAAACAACATTTTGTTTGAATTGCTGTGCAAATATCGTGTGACATAACAAATGGCAATGATGACCATTTCTATACTCTAGGGTCTCTGCTAAAAAAACATAATGTTTGGGGGTTTTGAGTAATTTTCTAGCAAAAAATTATTAATTTTACATGTAGACAAATGTCAGAATTGGCCTGGGTGGGAACTGGTTAAAGTATGGGGGGGGAGGGGGTTAATGAGTATATTCACTATATTACCAAAAGTATTCTGTAGGGTTCAATATTGAACAGCTATAACAGCTTCAACTCTTCTGGGAAGGCTGTCCACAAGGTTTAGGAGTGTGTCTATGGGAATGTTTGACCATTTTTCCAGATGCGCATTTGTGAGGTTAGGCACTGATTGTACGAAAAGGCCTGGCTTGCAGTCTCCGCTCGAAATTCATCCCAAAGGTGTTTTTTTCGGTTTGAGGTCAGGTCTTTGTGCATGCCAGTCAAGTTCCCCCACCCCAAACTCGCTTATCCATGTCTTAATGGACCTTGCTTTGTTCACTGGTGCGCAGTCATGTTGGAACAGGAAGGGGCCATCCCCAAACTGTTCCCACAAAGTTGGGAGCATGAAAGTGTCCAAAATGTCTTGGTATGCTGAGGCCTTAAGAGTTCCCTTCACTGGAACTAAGAGGCCAAGCCCAACCCCTGAAAAACAATCCCACACCATAATCCCCCCTCCACCGAATAATTTGGACCAGTGCACAAACCAAGGTCCATAAAGACATGGATGAGTGAGTTTGGAGTGGAGGAACATGACTGGTCCTGACCCCAACCCGATAGAACATCTTTGGGATTAATTGGACTGCGATCCAGGCCTTCTCCTCCAACATCAGTGCCTGACCTCACAAATGCGCTTCTGGAATAATGGTCAAACATTCCCATTGACACACTCCTAAACCTTGTGAACAGACTTCCCAGAGGAGTTGAAGCTGTTATAGCTGTAAAAGGTGGGCAACTTAATATTGAAGTATATGCAAAATAATTCTGCGCTGCTCACAAGAAAGACAAAAAGAAAGCAGCTAACACAACCAACAAAGTATATATGCAAGAAACAACAAAAAGTGTAGCGCTAAACAGTATCATAAATGACAATAAATTGGTAGATATACAGTGAAGGGGATCACCTATGCAAAGACCTATTCATGGGTAGGAAGTCCTGATATAGACGTTATAATCTAAAGGTAACAATAGTTAGTCCTTAAGTAGACATTTTGTAAACAGGTAAATCCAATGTCCCAAAGAGGCAGATCAGCTCACTACACTCCCGGTGGTAGTGAGCTGATCTGCCTCTTTGGGACATTGGATTTACCTGTTTACAAAATGTCTACTTAAGGACTAACTATTGTTACCTTTAGATTATAACGTCTATATCAGGACTTCCTACCCATGAATAGGTCTTTGCATAGGTGATCCCCTTCACTGTATATCTACCAATTTATTGTCATTTATGATACTGTTTAGCGCTACACTTTTTGTTGTTTCTAACTTAATATTGAACCCTACAGACTTAGACTGGGATGCCATTAAAGTTCATGTGCGTGTAAAGGCAGGTGTCCCAATACTTTTGGCAATATAGTGTATATGCCCTCCCACATCAAGGAAGCGGTTAATGGGTTAGTTCACCTACTCAAAAAAAAGGTGAACACCATACATCCTCCCCACCCCTGGTCTCTACTGTACTTACCTCCATGGGTGATGAGCTGTCAGTGCCCACACAGCTGGCACAGAGGTTTGGGGATTTGAAATCCCTGCTCTTCTCCCTCTTCTCTGTGCAGAGCTTCCAGGACAGATCAGAGCAATGCTCTGTACCAGCGTGGACCAATCTGAATTGCTGTGATCCCTCCTGGCATCCTGCAGAAAGAAGAGTGGGGTTTTAACATTTCTGGACTACTGCACCAGCTGAGTGGGCACTGACAGTTTCCTTTCTCTTAAAAGGTGTAATGATGAACTTACACATTAAATAAGTCAGTGGGTAACCCATCTAAACAATATTTACCAAAAGCAATATCAGTGGGGGAGGGGGGGTGTATTACCTCATTACAATCAAGATAAAGTATGAGGCTCCTCTTTAAAGTGGTTCTAAAGACAGAAGGTTTTTTACCTTAATGCATTAAGGTAAAAAACCTTCTAGGTGCAGCTCCCCACCCCACCTCCTTATACTTACATAAGCCCCATCTTGATCCAGCAATGTGCATGAGAGCAGCCACTCTCCCAGGTCTCTCTCTCCTCATTGGCCCCCACAGCAATGGGAGCCGTTGGCTCCTCCTGCTTTAATTAAAGCCAGTGGTGCAATGAGGAGAGAGTGGGGGCGGGGCTGAACTGCATTCTGTGTGTAAATGGACAATGTCTATTCACAGGAGTGTGGCTCCGAAGCGAGTCTGATCGGGTGCCCCCATAGCAAGAGGCTTGCTATTGGGGGCACTCGGCAGGGGTGAAAAGCCAGGACTGCTTGCGGGGAACCCAAAAAAGAAGAGGATCAGAGCTAATCTGTGTAAAACCACTTCACGGAGCAGGTAGGTATAATATGCTTGTTATTAAAAAAAAAATACCTTTAAAAACCACTTTAAAGTGATTGTAAAGCTTCAAATAGTTTTTTTTTTAAAAATAACAAACATTTCATACTGACCTCCACTGTGCAGTTCGCTTTGCACAGAGTGACCCCAATTATCGTCTTCTGGGGTCCCCCGACGGCTCTCGCGGCTCCTCCTGGAACACTGCAGCACCGCAAAGGAGATCCCCTCTCCCCCTCCCTCTCGGCAATCATCTGGGACACGTCACAGGTCCCAGATGATTGCCCGGCCAGTCACAGTGTGCCGCGCGGCTCGCGCATGCGCAATGCGTGCCCGGCCGGGCACCCACAGTAACAATTCTGGCGCCGCAGAGAGAAGGAGACAAGCGGGGCTTCGTTCTCCTGCATCGCTGGACCCTGGGACAGGTAAGTGTCCGATTAATAAAAGTCAGCAGCTGCAGTATTTGTAGCTCCTGACTTTAATTTTTTTTTTTTTAAGCGGAACACCGCTTTAATGCATAGGATGCATTAAGGTGAAAAAACACGGGGGGTTTACAACCCCTTTAAGCTTAAAATGCTTATTTTGAGTTGCAAAGTTACAATTAAAAAAGCAACATGAGCATTTCAACTTATATTAACAGATGGGAATGTTTACCCATATTTTACTAATTGTTATTAATTTAGATTAAGTCTATTGAACATGGGAAACTGACATTTTAAAATGCAGTGTCTTTATAGCAGCTCTGGTGCCATCTGCACCTGCCCACCCCTTACCTTAGATTACAAATCCCAGAGGCTGCGTAGCGTCTCTGCACCCTGCAACCACCACACCGCACCCACGTGTGGGAACTGAGGTCCGCTGAAGTCATTCCTGGCACCAAGTTCATATTAAGCTTTGATCTTCAAACGCTTGGCATCTGCTGGAGATAAACTGTCACCCAAGTGACACCTCCTAGGCCACTTTGTACTGTAATTGACATGGGTGATTAATGTGTTTTGAGAAAAAATAAAGTAGGATTGCTAATATTAAACTGCCAGATATTAAGCTGAAACCCACTTGTCCCACCCTCTGTGCCCATATCCTAGCGGCTGTGAAACCTCAGGGCTTGTTTGATCCTCGTCCACTCATACCAGTATTTCAGTCCGTCTCAAGTGAATTTAGTTTGCCTACAGAAATTCACAACATCAGATCATATCACTGCACAAATAAAAGCACCTAGCTCTCATAGCAGGCACACCCAAAAGCCGTGGTAAGAGAAGTAAGTGTACGGAGAGGAAGGAAAAAAATAGCAATCCACAAAACGTATCTGCCTTTGCTTGTTAACATGACACGTATGGGGCTGACATATCAAAGGACTTCAACAGAATGTTTTGTTACCCTTAAGCTGAAGATTAGTTAAAAAAAAAACACTTTTTTTTCCCTAAAGATTTAGGCCTTATTCACACGGGTGTACTGCAGCATGCAAATGTATGAGGGCCATGTTTGCTCTGCGGTACATCCCTGTGAAAGAGGCCTTAGTTACATTACTGTAGCACCCTCTAGTGTGCTAGAAAGTGTATATAGTTGTTAGAGTAGGTAAATTGTTTTTCTTGGCTGGCAGCCAAGCCTGAGCTGAATCTGGATCAGGGTGAGTGACTTCGGGAAGCTGGGTGACTCATCAGGCAGCACCTCTGGTGCATCCCCCTACTTACTGGAACCTTGGAGAAGCTTCCAGAAGAATGGGTGGGAGGTTAGGAGGAGCTACCTGGAGTATTGAGGAGGGTCCCAGCCAATCCCTAGCAAGTGGGCTGGCAGAGGGTGGGCTACTCTTAAATACTCTGGGCCATGCCAGCAAGGGGGAATTGGGGGGGAAGATGGAGGAGGAGTGCTGAGGAGGCTGTCGGTGGCCCTTGAGAGTGCCCCCTAGTCTAGGGGGGGTGACCTCGGACCTGGGAGCTCGGGTGCTAGAGGGATCCTCTACAGCAGTGGTCATCAACCCTGTCCTCAGGGCCCACTAACAGGCCAGGTTTTATGTATTACCTTGGGCAGTTGCAGACTAGAATACTGCAATCACTGAGCAGCAAATGATATCACCTGTGATGTATTTCAGTTATCTTGCAAACCTGGCCTGTTAGTGGGCCCTGAGGACAGGGTTGATGACCACTGCTCTACAACACACAAATGAGTCCTATCCTGGATGCATGGGAACAGGTGTGAGGACAATGGGAGAGAGTTAGCATGTCCAGGAGAAGACAGCTGGGTGGGCTAGCGAGTGTGCAGCCTGGGAGGACTGTGGAGAAGTAGCCAGGTGGGCTAGTGAAAGGGGCAACTGCAGCTAGGTAGGCTGGCAGTGCCTGAAGAGGGGGTGATGGGATCAGTAGCCACAGAAGTGTAAGCTGGACACTGTATTTAGCTACACAACCCAGGGGGCCCAAGGTCCCTGCTTGTAAAGGGCTTTTGCTTCAAAATCTGACTGTTGCCTTATTGTCAGATTAACCATCAGTGTGCCAGCTGGAATTCTGCAAGCAAGTTTAGTGCTGAAGGAAGAGAGGTGTATATAGCTGTACATAGGAAAGTTGTCCCTGAAGAGTTCTAAAGTCAAATGGGCAGCTCATAATTTCCCTAATCTCTATCCAAGTTTTTTCACTCAATAAAACAAAAAAAAACAAAGTGCCGGACTGTTCACCGACTCTAATGCCCCGTACACACGGTCGGACTTTCCGACATAAAATGTGCGATTGGAGCTTGTCGGAAATTCCGACCATGTGTAGGCTCCATCAGACAGTTTCCATCGGAATTTCCGTCGCACAAAATTTGAGATCTGGTTCTCAAATTTTCCGACAACAAAATCCGTTTGCGTAAATGCCGATCGTGTGTACACAATTCCGACTCACAAAGTGCCACGCATGCTCAGAATAAATTATGAGACGGAAGCGCTCGGTCTGGTAAAACTGGCGCTCGTAATGGGCATTGCACATTCGTGACGCTGCAAATTTTGAAATCTTTTAATGCAGAGCATTCTCTTCTTCTTTAGAATGCTAGAATAATGAAGTTGTTTTGCTGCTCATATTCACACAGAGTTCTCACAAACTTCTTTCTTTATAATTTCTCGTGATCTCATGAATAATATTAATTTTTTTTTCGTCAGATCTCCATAATACTCTTTTTTTTTTCCTTTTTTTTTTTTAATTTGTTTTTTTTTATCAAGATCTGCATTTTTTTAAATTTTTCTAGTGCTCTCCATAATATTATTTCTGGTTTTGTGTGTCAAGTTACCACAACACCATAATTATCTTGTATTTTTTTTACCTCAAGGAGGTTGGTTGGTGTCCCTTGTTAATTTGACCTTGTATTTTAGAAATGTACCTGCCTACTTACAAACAAATTGTCCTTTTTGAAGTAAAACACATAGGCAAGTATTTTTGAAAAATAAATATCCATTTATTCTGGGTCATAACAAAATAAAGAGGAAGGCAACGCTGGAGAAACTGCTGAAATTTGCAAAGCCTTTGTGCCCCAGGGCAGACGTCAATAATTTTACAGTCAAAATTGGTGGCCTGAGGAGTCCATATAATAGTCAGCACAATCCGGTCCAGGACTACAAGAGATCAGAAAGGATAGTAAGGCCTCAGTTACAAATCAGTAAAAAGCTAGTATGGGTACCATCATCCCGAAGTTGTATAGTAAAAGGGGATATGAGGGTGGAGACGTGACGACAGTTGCTGCTACTATCTCTTCACGTGTGCACCCCCAAAATTTGGGAGTTGGGACTATCACGGTACTCGATAATGATATTAACGTTACAAAAATCTAAAAAAAATTGTATACATTTTAATAATTGAAAATACAGGATTACAAATAAGATAACTACATACAGTCATAAAATCAAAGAAATATACCACACTGAATACAGCGAGTGGAACCCGCAAACTTTTACGGGGGATGCATATAAAGTTTTTATCTCGACCGGTTTCGCAGTTGGAAGCGCTTCTTCAGGAGAAACAAATCTATAAAGTAATTTAGGATAACTTTAATATATACATACATATATTAGACAAATGCAGCAAACATAATTAATCACAAGGGTAGTCACAAAGCACAATACATAAAAGATAAAATTGAGGACAAGCTCATCCGCCCAAGCGGAATCAGTGGGACAGCAGAACCCAACAAAATTCCCCCCCCGCGGCAGACACGGGGGATTGTGAACGGACTCTAGTTTGGTAAAAAATAGGTAAAGATGATATAATGATAGGGGTAATAACAACGTGATGTGGGGTGCAGGGGAGTGCAATTCAATGAAAGCGGAGTGAACCCAGGGTGGTGACATTGGGAAGGGGAGAAGGGAAACAGGTAGGGAGGGAGGGGGAAAAAGGTGAGAACAGGGATGGGTAAGATGGGGAGGGAGGAGGGAGAGGGGAAAGGGAGGAAGGAGGGAGAGGGGAAAGGGAAGGGAGGGGGGTGAAGGAAAAGGGGGAAAAAGAGGAGGGGAAGGACGAGGAGGGGGAAAAAGGGGAGGGGGGGAGGGGCGAAGGGGCAAAACTTTCCCCCCTCCCTTTTGCCCTTCCCCTCCTTGCCCCCCCGTTTTGCCCCTTCACCCCTCCCCCCCTCCCCTTTTTCCCCCTTTTCCTTCCCCCCTTCCCTTTCCCTTTCCCCTCTCCCTCCTCCCTCCCTTTCCCCTCTCCCTCCTCCCTCCCCATCTTACCCATCCCTGTTCCTCCCTCCCCATCTTACCCATCCCTGTTCTCACCTTCCTACCTGTTTCCCTTCTCCCCTGTCACCACCCTGGGTTCACTCCGCTTTCATTGAATTGCACTCCCCTGCACCCCACATCACGTTATTGTTACCCCTATCATTATATCATCTTTACCTATTTTTTACCAAACTAGAGTCCGTTCACAATCCCCCGTGTCCGCCACGGGGGAATTGTGTTGGGTCCTGCTGTCCCACTGATTCCGCTTGGGCGGGTGAGCTTGTCCTCAATTTTATCTTTTATGTATTGTGATTTGTGACTACCCTTGTGATTTATGTTTGCTGCATTTGTCTAATATATGTATGTATATATTAAAGTTATCCTAAATTACTTTATAGATTTGTTTCTCCTGAAGAAGCGCTTCCAACTGCAAAACCGGTCGAGATAAAAACTTTATATTCATCCCCCGTAAAAGTTTGCGGGTTCCACTCGCTGTATTCAGTGTGGTATATTTCTTTGATTTTATGACTGTATGTAGTTATCTTGTTTGTAATCCTGTATTTTCAATTATTAAAATTTATACAATTTTTTTTAGATTTTTGTAACGTTAATATCATTATCGAGTACCGTGATAGTCCCAACTCCCAAATTTTGGGGGTGCACAAGTGAAGAGACAGTAGCAGCAACTGTCGTCACGTCTCCACCCTCATATCCCCTTTTACTATACAAGAGATCAGGAACAGCAGCAGATGACATATCTGTCCCCAGGCTGTGGTCTTACCACAGCCTGCATCTTTTGTCAGACCAGACTGAACCCAGGCCATCACTCTCTGGTCTTCCTTACACGCTTCCTTCCAGGCTGTGGCTCTGGTGTTGGAGGTGTGGCAGGAGGTGGAGGAGGAGGACCTGGAGGAGGGGGAGGAGGACCATGGTTCAACTCACAAATGTTGCTTTGGCTTGTGAGTTCGCCCCTCAACCCCTTATTTAGGGCATTTTTCAGGCTGTCATGTAGGCATAGTCCTCTTGAACACTGGGGGGGGGGGTTCTGAGGGCCGCAGTAGCCTTCAGAAATAGGCCAATTGCTGCCTCCTTCAGGTTACTCCTCTTTCTGGCACTTTTTTGTGGAAGGCCGAGGGGAGGGACCTGGGATTCGGGCAGGCTACTGGGCCCGGCCACCTCCTGGCTGCCACTTTCCCCCTCCACCTCCTGGCTGCCACTTTCCACGGCCTCCTCCTGGCTGAGACTTTCCTGTGTATGAAAAAGGGACATAGTTTAATTTTTTGTTCATCAATCACACACAATTTTCAGCTCATGACTGTTGCAAATTGAATGTTAATAAATAGAAAAGACTATCATTCTGACCTTTAGCATTTTTCATTCTTGTCCCAATCATTTGTGGCTAATACTGTCTATTGATATGTAAAACACTTTGAAAAATCAGAAATTAGTTATAAAAACTAACATATATTTAACATCATTAATTTGACAACAAAAAATGCTATTCCTGACTCAAGCTTGGCTCCTCCACATGTGGCTGCCTGGAAGGCCCAGGTTGGTTGTTGGAAGCCTCAGCTGGGGGGGGGAGGAAGCCTTGAAGGAAGACTGGAGAGTGCTCTTCTGGGTTCAGTCTGGCCTGCCAGAAAATGCAGTCTGTCATAATACCACAGCCTGGGTACATAAATGTCATCTGCTGCAGCTCCTGATCTCAGGGAATCCTGGACCTTCTTGCACTCCCTAATATAAGTGCTCCTCATGCCACCAATTAGGGCCTTCAAATAGGGGATGTCTGCTGTAGGGATCACCGGCTTTACAAATTCCAGCAATTGATCCAGCGCTGCCTTCCTCTTTGGTTTATTGTTATAAAAGGGGTGGTTTACCTGCCACAGACAGGGCAGCTCCCTATACATATCAATGAATATGGTGATAAAGTCCTCATTGTTGAATAGATCCATTTTCTCTGAAAGACACAGCACAAGACAAATCCTAATGTCAGGTGAAACTCTCCTAATCTTGACCCATTATAGGCCTCAATCTATAAGCAGTATAGGCCACTGATGCACCAAATTAAAATTGTACCTTTGTTATAACGATCGTCGCTTCCATTACTTTGTCCCCACAGATCGTACATATGACGCACGCGTGTTCCGCTTTGTATACACTGCGCATGCGTGAAAATCCGGCCGCCCCTGACATCCTTTCTAGTGTATTCCCCGCCCCTTCTCTTTCGGCGCAGTGGGAGAGAACATGGTGGAGAGACAACAGGTGAATGCAGAGAAAAGCAGCAAAGACAAAAGGCCGGAGCCCCGAACCTCACGATCCTGGAGGAAATTGAAGGCCTCAAATATGTTTTGTGGAGATGGTGGACATCTTGAAGAGGGCCGACTATGATGGGAAGCATGGACCTTACCCAAACCCAGGGGCGGAATGACAACTCATGGGGCCCCCGGGCAATAGGGGATCATGGGGCCCCCTTTGTCCCCACCCACACACAAGCCACACCCTCACAAAGCCCCACGTATATATAGCACTGCTACATTACATGCATTGGTCACAGAATTTCTCTACTGTATGTTCAAAATAAATGTTTAAAGAGTTAAGAAAATAAAGAAAAATAAACTCACATTAACCACATACATTTACTGCGGGGCTGCGTCTCCTGTGAGCAGAATCACGTACAGGTACTTGATTCTGCACTTGCGGGTCTGCGTCCTGTTTGACCCACTGCCACTGTGACTGGACACACCGAGAGCTAATCAGTGGGTCCGGAGGACCCGATGTCGGCCGGGCCCGACGATCGTTTCCAACAGAGGCAGAATGGTGGTCTGCCGATATAAATAAGTCCCCAGAGAGCCTCCCCCACTTACATCAGGTTCCCCAGAGAGCCTCCCCTTACATCAGGGTCCCCAGAGAACCTCCTTACATCAGGGTCCCCAGAGAGCCCCCTCTTTACATCAGGGTCCCCAGAGAGCCCCCCCCCTTTACATCAGGGTCCCCAGAGAGCCCCCCCTTACATCAGGGTCCCCAGAGAGCCCCCTCCTTACATCAGGGTCCCCAGAGAGCCCTGTTTTGCTTGCGTCTATCTAGCAAGGTTACTCTGTGGTATAAGCAAGGAAGCTGAGATTTCTGCAGTGTGTAAATTGTGCTTTTACTATACAAAGATGCTGTACATACAAAACTATTACAATATTAGGAATAAAATACAAGACTGACATATATCTATAACAAGCAAAATGCCTAGCAAACTGAACAGCCTATGGTCTATAATAGTACAAATACACTTAAAGGTTACTTATCTTCTGTTACTGTATGTTCGTGATCTCCATTGGCAACGATTCTCCTGGAGCATCAGGCAACTTTCTTCTATCATGAGTAGCGTCCGATGTTACAGCATGATGGTGTGTGTCTGTGTGTGTGTGTCTCTACTCACCCCTTTTATGTGTCAGGCTGTTTACCATAGTTACCAAACAACAGAAAACATACCTGTTTACTGTAGCTGTAAAAACAATGGACTGTTGAAAACTGTCAATTGAATACAAAAATGCTATCTACGTACCATTGTCTACTCAAACCAAGACAGTAATTTAACAGTCATTCTTTCAGTTTGAAAGCTGAAAGAATCTCAAACAAGTAATGTCTTACTTGTTTACTGTAGCTATAGAGACAATAGCCTGTCAATTGAACTGTCAATTGAACACAACAATGATATCTACCCCATTGTATAAAACGGCATTTGTTTGAGAAATCTACTCAAGCCAAAAAACTGACAGTAATCTGACCAACTCACTATTGTAATATTGTCCCATTTATCTTATGTCTGATTAATATAAAAAAATCATAGTTTTAACAAACGCAACACAATATCTGAAGTCAGTAATTCTTCCTCTGGTCTCTGCACCATAGCAGCTAATTTTGGATAGATTAGATTTACATTTTTATTGGAATTTCCTTTCAAATTTGGCTAAAGTAACTATAATGCCCCGTACACACGATCGCACATTGCGACAACAAAATCCATTTTTTTTTTTCCGACGGATGTTGGCTCCAACTTGTCTTGCATACACACGGTCACACAAAGTTGGTCGGAAATTCTGAACGTCAAGAACGCGGTGACGTACCGTACAACGGCACTAGAAAAGGGAAGTTCAATACCAAGTTCGCCACCCTTTGGGCTCCTTCTGCTAATCTCTTGTTAGTGGAAGTTTGGTGACAGACGATTTGCGCTTTTCAGACTCATGCTTTTCCGATCATTACTGCTCTTCAGTTTGTGCTTGTGGGTTCGTATTTCTATTATGTATTTGATCTTCATTGCGTTCTTGTCCGCTCGTTTCTGATTTTCAGCTCCGGCCTTTCTGTTTTTCAGTGCTTTCTATTAGTTTGTTCTGACCAGCCAACCGTTTTGAAGCCATGAGGACCCTCACCCTGGATCAGAGGGTTTATAACTACCGTCTGGCCAGAGCCAGAAGAGTGGTGGAGAACGCTTTCGGGATAATGGCCAGCCGGTTCCGCCTATTCCTTATGCCAATCAACATGGCGGAATATAAACTTAACCATATAATCCTTGCATGCTGCATTCTACACAACTATTTAAGGAGAAATTCAATGAACTATGTGGCCTCAATTGGGCCTGAGGCCGGACTTCAACAAGAAACCCTGACGGCGCTTTAAGCTGGCCGTCTTAGCTTGCCCCCCCCAAAGCGCCCGCGAAGTAAGACAGAAGTATGTCGAGTACTTTGCGGGTAGGGGGGCCATTGATATGCCAGAAACTGCTTAAGAAACATTTTATCTAAAATGTTTTAACTTAAACCGAAAGAAGATTTCCTTTGATTTACTGCATGGGTTTCTTTTAGCTGTCTCCTAGGTTCTCCAATGGGCTTTTTTTTTGGCCATTTTCTTCAATAGTGCAAATGTAATTTATTTGATAAATGAGGTGACAATCTCTTCTTCAGAGAAATTTTATTATTTTGTGGGTCTGCTACACACACCTTGTTTTTGTTGTTAATGTATGTAATGCATTACTGAGAAAAATATTCTTCATTTTCAGCACCATGAATGAATTTTGGGGAGTCTCGAAAATGGCGTGATTGTGGCAAATTAAAAAGCACTGTGGGTGTTATTTACTAAAGGAAATTCCACTTTGCACTCCAAGTGCACTGCAAAAGTGCACTTGAAACTGCACTGAAACTGCACTTGTAGTGCAAAGTGGATTTGCCCTTAGTAAATAACCCCCATTGTCACTGTATACACCAACTTTTACTCCAAAAACTGCTTTTGATCATTGAAAGAAGAAGCCACACATTGTTGAGTAGAAAACATTTTACTCAAAGCACATTCACATGTGCGTTAGAAAAGGGTTTTAGAACAAACCAACATCTTTGGTGTAGAACATTTTTTTGTTTCACATTCGAAATATCCTTTTTTGGGTTAAACAGGCATGTTTTAAACCATAACATACACAACTCAGGAACTTACAAAGTTCAACTTTGATAAAGTGAAGGCAATATCAGACATGAATATGTCCAAACTGTGTTGATATTGCCTTCATCAGATGAGGTAATGTCACCCCTGTAAAAGCCAAATTTTGAAGATGCACACAAATTGTGTTTCAAACTAGGGATTTCCCTCCTGATCCCATGCCTATTGTCAACATGTGCTAGCTCCCATCATGGGGGGATCAATGGACGTGTTTTGGGGGTGCAACCCCTTCCTCTCACCTACTTGAATTGCGAGGAAGGGGTTGCATTGATATCCCATGATGGCAGATACACATGTTGACACACCGTGTGCATCTTCAAAATTTGGCTTTTAAAATACTTTAAAACTTGTTTTTAAAAGCAAAAATACAAGATAAAACTGTACAATTTTTGTGCATTTTATATTCTGCCTAAAACATCAATGATGTTCTTCATTTTTTGTTGAACATCATTGATGTTTTAATTTCTATTTTCTAAATCACGATTGCACCCCATTATCTCCCCGATGAGGATCTGGGCACTTTTACTGGTGAAATGAGATTCTTCTTCCACAACATCCACATCATGGCAGGCATCCATCTATTACCTGAAGCTGTCTCAGACACTCACCTG
The DNA here is from genome assembly GCF_042186555.1 of Aquarana catesbeiana. NCBI lineage: Eukaryota > Metazoa > Chordata > Amphibia > Anura > Ranidae > Aquarana > Aquarana catesbeiana. The sequence goes on from NC_133335.1 coordinate 198,327,904, forward strand.
TTGTGGTGACAATTTCGTCCACTTCATAAACGTCTCCCTCCTCATCCTGTGCTTGTGGTTTTTGGGATATCCCCTTTGTTAGGAGGTATGGGGTTCGTGGTGTCTTCAGATGTCCCAAGTCTTTTCTCCCCTATGTGAATAAAAAAGGTATACTTAGCACTAGGGATGAGCTTCGTGTTCGAGTCGAACCCATGTTCGACTCGAACATCGGCTGTTCGATCGTTCGCCGAATTGCGAACGTTATGGGCCGTTCGCGCTAAATTCGTGTGGCGCGTCACGGCCCATAATTCACTGCGGCATCGCAGTGCATTGCTGGCTGATGATTGGCCAAGCATGCACTATGACCCGCATGCTTGGCCAATCACAGCGCTGTCAGTAGAGAGAGCTGTAATTGGCCAAAGCCAGGGTGGCTTTGGCCAATTACGGCTCAGGGCATTTAGTACACACCCCACACTATATAAGGCCGCCTGCACGGCGGCCCTGTGTAGTGTGTGTTCCGGTGTGCTGAGAGATAGAGAGAGAGAGAGACAGTGTCATTTGATTTGAGTTAGATAGATTAGGCAGAACAGTCAGTCAGTTAGCTGCACTTACAGTGTATTGTGTATATATATGCATCCCAGGTGTTGCATATATATATATACACTGTATTCAGTTTAGCTAGATCCGTTCCTGTTATCTTCTATCTAGACTATTTACATTTAATGCAGTGCGTCCTGCTCACAGTGTTCAGCTAGATCCGTTCCTGTTATCTTCTAGACTATTTACATTTAGTGCAGTGCGTCCTGCTCACAGTGTTCAGCTAGATCCGTTCCTGCTATTTACATTTAGTGCAGTGCGTCCTGCTCACAGTGTTCAGCTAGATCCGTTCCTGTTAAATTCCTACTGACCGGCAGGCTTGTCTGGTTACAGTATATAAAGCTACCTGAAGAAAATTACAGGTGTTCTATTTGATCCTATTAGTACCACGGTCAGGCAGCTAGACTATTTACATTTAGTACAGTGTGTCCTGCTCACAGTGTTCAGCTAGATCCGTTCCTGTTAAATTCCTACTGACCGGCAGGCTTGTCTGGTTACAGTATATAAAGCTACCTGAAGAAAATTACAGGTGTTCTATTTGATCCTATTAGTACCACGGTCAGGCAGCTAGACTATTTACATTTAGTACAGTGTGTCCTGCTCACAGTGTTCAGCTAGATCCGTTCCTGTTATCTTCCTACTGACAGGCAGGCTTGTCTGGTTACAGTATATAAAGCTACCTGAAGAAAATTACAGGTGTTCTATTTGATCCTATTAGTACCACGGTCAGGCAGCTAGACTATTTACATTTAGTACAGTGCGTCCTGCTCACAGTGTACAGCTAGATCCGTTCCTGTTATCTTCCTACTGACAGGCAGGCTTGTCTGGTTACAGTATATAAAGCTACCTGAAGAAAATTACAGGTGTTCTATTTGATCCTATTAGTACCACGGTCAGGCAGCTAGACTATTTACATTTAGTACAGTGCGTCCTGCTCACAGTGTTCAGCTAGATCCGTTCCTGTTATCTTCCTACTGACAGGCAGGCTTGTCTGGTTACAGTATATAAAGCTACTTGAAGAAAATTACAGGTGTTCTATCCCAGCTTAGTGCAGCTACAGGCCATTAGTATGTCTGGAAGGCCAAGAAGGAGAGGCAGACAGTCACAAGCCAATAAGAGAGGGCAAGCAGGCTCTGTGTCTAGTGCTGGTCGTGGAGACGGTGCATCCTCATCAGCACGTGGCCATGGGACACGCTTGGCCTTTTTTTCGGCAGCTGGCCATGTTGAGCCGCAACATGCGGAAGACTTGGTCGAGTGGATGACCAAGCCGTCCTCATCCTCCTCATCCTCTCTCACCCATGCCCAGGGTGCTTTGTCTGGCAAAGCAGCGGCCTCTTCCCTCAGCTCAATGTCATCAGTGACTCCTTCCCTAGCTCCACCATGTCCTCATGAGGATTCCCTCGAACTGTTTGACCACAGTGTTGGGTACATGCTCCAGGAGGATGCCCAGCGTTTGGAAGGCTCTGATGACGATACTGAGCTCGATGAAGGCAGTAACATGAGCGCGGACAGAGGGGGTGCCCAAGAAGGACAGCAATCTGGCAGTCATGCTCCCCCTGCTGCAGCATACTGCCAGGTTTGCTCCAGTGATGAGGAGGGAGGGGATGATGAGGTCACTGACTCAACGTGGGTGCCTGATAGGAGAGAGGAGGAGGAGGAGGAGGAGGAGGAGGAGGAGGAGGAGGAGGAGGAGGCGGCAGCACATCACCAACGAGGCAGGATGCCCTCCAGGGGCCAGCCTAAGGGCAGCACATTGACTGCATCACACCCCAAAGCTCCACATGTGCAGGGCGCTGCAGTCTCTGCGCGTTATTCAAAAAGTTCTTTGGTGTGGGCCTTTTTTGAGACGAGTGCATCAGATCGCACCGCTGCTATTTGCAACATATGTCTCAAGCGTATCTCGCGTGGCCAAAATATCTCCCGCTTGGGTACCACATGCTTGACCAGACATATGTTGACCTGCCATGCAGTTCGTTGGCAAGCGTATCTAAAAGACCCACACCAAAGAACAAAGAGGATCTCTCCTTGCTCCTCATCAGCTGAGATTTCCAACCCCACTAGACCTTCAGTCCTCTCTGAGACCTACAGTGAGAGGAATGAAGGTGTAGAATTAGGTGTGTCACAGCCAAGTACTTGTGGGCAATCTGCTTTTGGTACACCGACGTCAGATTGTACCAGGCAAATTTCCCTGCCCCAGCTGCTGCACCGCCGAAAGAAGTTTGCTCCCAGCCATCCACATGCCCAGCGGTTGAATGCTTGGCAAAATTGCTAGCACTTCAACTGCTGCCTTTTCAGTTGGTAGACTCTGCCCCCTTCCGTGAGTTTGTGGAATGTGCGGTTCCTCAGTGGCAGGTACCCAAACGCCACTTTTTCTCACGGAAGGCGATTCCGGCTCTCTACCGGCATGTGGAAGGCAATGTCCATGCCTCGCTGGACAGGGCGGTCAGCGGTAAGGTGCATATTACCGCTGACTCATGGTCCAGCAGGCATGGACAGGGACGTTACCTAAGTTTCACGGCGCATTGGGTGACTCTGCTGGCAGCTGGGAAGGATGCAGGACAAGGTGCAGTAGTGTTGGAGGTTGTTCCGCCACCACGCCTCCAAAATGCTGATTGTGACACACCTCTCTCCTCCACCCCCTCCTCTTCTTCTTCCTCCATGGCCTCTTCCTCGGAACCAGCGGTGCTCCGTAGGCGTTCAAGGGGCTACGCAAGTACGCAGGCCAAAAGATGCCATGCGGTGCTTGAGCTGGTGTGCTTGGGGGACAGGAGCCACACTGGGGCAGAGGTTCTGTCAGCTCTGCAGGGGCAGGTTCAGAGGTGGTTGACGCCACGCCAACTTAAGGCAGGAATGGTGGTTTGCGACAATGGCACCAACCTCCTCTCTGCCCTCCGACAGGGACAAATGACCCATGTGCCCTGTTTGGCTCACGTCCTTAACTTGGTGGTGCAGCGGTTCTTGGGCAGGTACCCGGGCTTACAGGATGTCCTGAGGCAGGCCAGGAAAGTCTGTGTGCATTTCCGCCGGTCATATAATGCCAGTGCTCGGCTGACGGACCTCCAAAAGGAGTTTAACCTGCCCAAGAACCGCCTAATCTGTGACATGCCCACCAGGTGGAACTCAACGTTGGCCATGCTGCAGCGGCTGCACACGCAGCAGAGGGCCATCAATGAGTACCTGTGCGACTATGGCACCAGGACAGGGTCAGGGGAGCTTGGTTTTTTTTCCCCACGCCAGTGGGCCATGATCAGGGATGCATGCACTGTCCTGTCACCATTCGAGGAGGCCACGAGGATGGTGAGCAGTGACAGTGCATGCATCAGTGACACTGTCCCCCTTGTCCACCTGTTGGAGCACACGCTGCGTGGAATAATGGACAGGGCACTTGAGGCAGAACAGAGGCAGGAAGAGGAGGACTTCCTTAGCTCTCAAGGCCCCCTTTATCCAGACAGTGTTCCTGCGTGCCCGCCGATCACACAGGAAGAGGACGAGGAGGAAGAGGAGGAGGAGGAAGATTGTGTCAGTATGGAGGTGGAGCCTGGCACTCAGCATCAGCAGCAGTCTTTAAGGGATCAGTCCCAAGAAACACATGGACTTGTACGTGGCTGGGAGGAGGTGGCTGCGGACCATGTCGTTCTTAGTGACCCAGAGGACTCCGGACCGAATGCCTCAGCAAACCTACGCTGCATGGCCTCCCTGATCCTGCAAAGCCTGCGTAAGGATCCTCGTATTCGTGGTATCAAGGAGAAGGACCAATACTGGCTGGCAACCCTCCTTGATCCACGTTACAAGGGTAAGGTTGCGGACCTTATCTTGCCATCGCAGAGGGAGCAGAGGATGAAACATCTTCGGGAGGCCTTGCAGAAAGGTCTGTGCAACGCGTTCCCAGAGACTGGGAGGTTACAAACTCCTGTTTCTGGACAACGTGTTGCTGAGGCTTCGGTCAGTCAAAGAAGGAGCGGTGGAGAAGGTGGCCGTCTGACCGATGCGTTCAGACAATTTTTTGGTCCGCAGCCCCAAGGTATGATCGGTTCCAGCAACCATCGCCAGCGTCTGTTTTACATGGTGCAGGAATACCTAGGGGCAAGATCAGACTTGGACACCTTTCCCACCGAAAATCCTCTGGGTTACTGGGTCTTGAGGATGGATCACTGGCCAGAGCTTGCACAGTATGCAATTGAGCTACTGGCCTGTCCTGCATCCAGCGTTCTTTCGGAACGCACATTCAGTGCTGCTGGAGGCGTGGTAACCGATCACAGGGTGCGTCTGTCCACCGACTCGGTCGATCGGCTGACCTTCATAAAAATGAATGAGTCTTGGATCACCACCAGCTACCAAGCACCTGATGCTGATGTAACCGAATAATTTTTTTTGAAATCTCAGATCCCTTCAAAGACTGCCTATGCTGATGCTGAGTGACTATCCCTGAGTAATTATCCTCTTCCTCCTCAATCATCACGCTGATAGCTTGTAAGAACATTTTTGGTTCTGGGCGCCACCACCAGTGCCTAAGGCACAATTTTTCAGCCCCTGTTTAACAGGGGCGTGTAATTACAATTTTTGATGTAATACTTTGCAGCAGGGCTCGTTCCTGCATTCCAACTAGAGTGTCTGTGAGGGGTTGCAGTGTTGTGGCACCAGCACCAGTGCCTAGGGCCCAATTTTTCTGCCCCTGTCTAACAGGGGCGTGTAATTACAATTTTTGATGCAATACTTTGCAGCAGGGCTCGTTCCTGCGTTCCAACTAGAGTGTCTGTGAGGGGTTGCAGTGTTGTGGCACCAGCACCAGTGCCTAAGGCCCAATTTTTCTGCCCCTGTCTAACAGGGGCGTGTAATTACAATTTTTGATGCAATACTTTGCAGTAGGGCTCGTTCCTGCGTTCCAACTAGAGTGTCTGTGAGGGGTTGCAGTGTTGTGGCACCAGCACCAGTGCCTAAGGCCCAATTTTTCTGCCCCTGTCTAACAGGGGCGTGTAATTACAATTTTTGAAGCAATCATTTGCAGCAGGGCTCGTTCCTGCGTTCCAACTAGAGTGTCTGTGAGGGGTTGCAGTGTTGTGGCACCAGCACCAGTGCCTAAGGCCCAATTTTTCTGCCCCTGTCTAACAGGGGCGTGTAATTACAATTTTTGATGCAATACTTTGCAGCAGGGCTCGTTCCTGCGTTCCAACTAGAGTGTCTGTGAGGGGTTGCAGTGTTGTGGCACCAGCACCAGTGCCTAAGGCCTAATTTTTCAGCTGCTGTTCAACAGGGGCATGTAATTACAATTCTTGATCTAATATTTCACAGCAGGGCCCTGTGAGGGCTTACAGTGTTGTGGCCACAGCAACACCTAAGGCCCAAATTTCTGCTGAGTATATAGGGCAGGACCCTACTTTCAAACATCTAACTTACAAACGACTCCTACTTGCAAACGGAAGGAGACAACAGGAAGTGAGATGAAATCTACCCCTAGGAAGGGAAATTCTCTCCTGTAAGAGTTAATATGGGAAAACAAGTTCTCCTTTCCACTGATGCTTTCCAATCCTTGTTCCACAAAAAAACCCAAATTTTCAAAAAACATTTTTCATTGGGACAAAAAAGTGAGGTGAAATCTTCTGAAGAGGAGGAAAGACAGCAAAACAAATGTCACAGGGGTGATAACCCTTCCCTATGTTTTCCAAAAAGCTTAGAAAAGATTTTTTGGCTGGAGCTAAACACGTTAAAAATGTTCAAAATTACAAACAGATTCTACTTAACAACAAACCTACAGTCCCTGTCTTGTTTGCACCGCCTGTATACTGCTGTTCAGAGTATATAGGGCCTGGTGGCCCCACACCTTTCCTTATTTTAATTTGGGTGCGGGGTTCCCCTTAATATCCATACAAGACCCAAAGGGACTGGTAATGGACTGGGGGGTACCCATGCCGTTTGTCTCACTGATTTTCATCCATATTGCCATGACCCGACATGACATTAAACCCGCAAGCAGTTTTAAATGAGATTTTTTCCTTTAAAAATGACATTTGGTGCAGGGACTGTTCTAAACATGGGAAACACGCGTCACTTTACAGGCATACTATAGACACCCCCCAGGTACGATATTTAAAGGAATATTTCACTTTTTTTTTTTTACTTTAAGCATCATTAAAATCACTGCTCCCGAAAAAACGGCCGTTTTTAAAAGTTTTTTTTGCATTGATACATGTCCCCTGGGGTAGGACCCGGGTCCCCAAACCCTTTTTAGGACAATACCATGCAAATTAGCCTTTAAAATGAGCACTTTTGATTTCGAACGTTCGAGTCCCATAGACGTCAATGGGGTTCTAACGTTCGTGCGAACTTTCGGTCCGTTCGCGGGTTCTGGTGCGAACCGAACCGGGGGGTGTTCGGCTCATCCCTACTTAGCACACAGATATTTGAGGGCAGAAATAGGAATATGAAACATTGCTTGGAAGTGTTGTACAATTGTCTGTTTTGGCAGACTTCCAAGCTGAATAAATTTTAATTTCCTTTCTAAAGCTGGAATACTTCCCTTTTTTGTTAAAGTTTCACACATGAAGACACCCCTAGTATCCACTGGAGCACCTGTGTGGAACACCCTAAAAAGTTTGTTCTGGTGTCCCACACTAGTGCTCCTGTGTCCAGATGTGTAAACAGCTGCTGAGTGTCTCCTTACACTTAATCAATTTTCCATTTCATTATAGTTACAAACCCATCTAGACAACAAACTTATTTTAATACAAATAGGCCTGAACAAATGTAGTTAACCTGTATCTGCCAAAAACATCTTATAAGTGGGCGAACGAACGATGTTTCCTACGACCGATTACTGTGCCCATGAACAGTAAAGTTGCCATTTTAAACTGTACAACTGTATAAAGAAAAGCACATGGAGCAGCATGCAATCTGTGAGCGGAGGACGGAGTAACGGGATCGACGATCGTTATAACAAAGGTACCATTTTAACTTGGTGCATCAGTGGCCTATACTGCTTATAGATTGAGGCCTATATTGGGTGAAGATTAGGAGAGTTTTGCCTGAAATTAGGGTTTGTCTTGTGTTGTGTCTTGCAGAAAAATGGATCCCTTCAATGATAGGGAATTTCTAGGAATATTCATTGATATGTTCAGGGAGCTGCCCTGTCTGTGGCAGCTGAACCACCCTGTAGGCAGCTGTGGTGCAGGGCAGCCTAGTTGGCTGCAAGAGGTAGTGGGTTAGCAAGTGTATATTCTCACTTTCAATGCCTCTTTTATATGTTTATGTTTACATATGTTCAGAGCTGTTTGGTCTCTATAATTGTCTCCAGCACCATTTTGGAGAAGCCTGGTGTCCTGATAGGACAAGCAAATCTCAAGAGATTTGGTCGGCCATTTTTGGGTGGATACTTTATATAAGAAAGCCCAGCCACGTTTTAATTCAGTTCACGTGTGTACACAGACAGGGTGAGTGAACCTGCTTGTCAGGGAGAGTTAGGAGAAGATAGGGAGAGTGTTTCGGCCTGTGAGGGATAGCTCAGGGTTCCTACGGAGTCCTGCATCAACAGTCCTGGTCGGATGAAAGACTCCCCATTGTGGATAATAAATCCAGTTCCAGTGTCCTCGCTGTGAGGGAGGGACAAGTGTATCAGATGCCTATATCCATCTGCTGAAGGAATACCGCTGTTACCGGGTAACGTGTGTGAATATCAGCCTCTACAGATACACATTGTGTGCTTGGGTTTATACTGTGTCAGTCAGTGGAAAGTGACTATAGTGCTGATGAATACAACTACTGCTTACATCAGAAGTGACTGTGCTGTGTATCTATGCCTCCACTCCGCTTGGAGTGAAACTACTTGCATTACTGCTGTAAATACTCTTTCTACTACCATCTCTCTGGTAATAAACATTGCCTGGTTTATAAAGTCAATATGTGTGATTCCCTCTGTGAAGCTGCTACACCCTACACCGCTTACATTTTGGCGTAGTCGGCAGGATGTCTGAACCATCTTCCTCAAGCGGGAGAGTGGCTAGAGGGTCAATCATGGCACCATACGGAGCGGCTTTGGTCCTGATTCCAAAATTTCATAGCACAAATATTCCCCTGACAGACTGGGTGGAGAGATAGGACAGTTCATTCCGCTTGTTCAAAATACCCACAGCACACTTTGCAGATTTGGCGGTTAATGCGCTAGAAGGAGAAGCCCGCCGGGCTGTCATGGTTCTGCCCGAGAAGGAAAGGGATAGCAGAACAGCTATTGTGGGACACCTAGAAAGCCTGTATGGCGAGAGTACCTCCATAGCCGAACTCCGGAAGAGTTTCTATTGTAGGGAGCAGCACGACCGAGAGACTATCCCTCAATTTGCAGTGGCCTTACAGGAAATCTGGTGCCGGTTGGAGGAGAAAATGGCCCCCGCCGGAACTGGGGTCCCTAACCCCGATCAGCTTATCCGGGACCAGTTCCTCGCTGGTGTATAGTCCTCTTTATTAAAGAGAGCCTCAAGGGATCGAGTGAGGGCTGATGGTACGGTGAAATTCGCTGCTATCCTACAAGAGGCCAATGAGAGGGAACAGGAAGAGCCGGACCATATACGAGTTGGTGCCAGAAGCCAGGTGGCCAGTGGAGCGAGAGGAAGAACTGCCCCATGCCCTGCCACCCCCTCGAATGCAGGGATGCCCTCGATGGAAAAGGTCGTACGAGATCTAGTTGATATGGTCGCCTCCCTCAGGCAAGAGGTGGCAGCTCTGCGGAGCGGGTCCCAACAACCCTGGGCGGCGATCAACCGCTTCCGGAGGGACTCCAATATTGACCAAAAATGCTGGCAGTGTGGACAGTTAGGCCACGTCGCAAGGAATTGTGCGAGTCAGGGAGCCCAAAAAGTACAACACCATCCTTTGAACTAGAGATTCCTGTGGCGAAGGGGCGACCCACGGGAAATGTTTGTTTACTGCCTCAACATGATCCTACAATGATTTCTGGGTGCCCAGTGGTGACAGTGATGTTCAACGGACAGCCGGCCAGATGTCTGGTGGACACTGGATCAGAAGTCACCACTATGGCCTATTCGTTCTACCAGCAACATTTTGGGCCGACCCCAACTCTAGACCCCTCCTGGTTGAGGCTGAAAGCTGCTAACAACCTACCAATTCCAGTAGTAGGGGTCACTTGGATGTCCATGAAAGTTTATGAGCAAACCCTCCCTAGGGTCGGGGTCGTGGTGACCCAAAAGTCCTCCTTCCCAGAAATTCCAGTGGTGTTGGATATGAACGCCCTAAAAGAACTGGACTTAACTCGCCTTCTGCGGTAGGCGTCAATGCAAGCATCCGGGCAGTCAGATCCACAACTGCAGAATCTGATCAACGCTTGTCGGACTGTTCAAGAGTTGGTGTGCCCCCCTCCTGTGGTAGCTAGAAGACACGTAAGAGGGGCCACTGTGATGGTCGAACCACAACGCAACCTGGAAACCAAAGGTGAATGGTTGGTAGCCAGAACTCTGTCTGTTGTCCAGCAGGGACAAGTGTTGGTGCAACTGGTTAACTTGGGGTCCACCCCAATACAAGTGCCCATGGACGTGGCCATTGCAGATTTGTATACAGTAGCCAAAAGCTGCATTACTGATCCTTGCCCTGGGGTGGAGGCCACCTGTGCTGCTTTGCAGACGGCTCTACCTGATTCAGCTCCTATTCGGGAAAGGTATCATAATATACCCCCGGCTCTTTGCCAAGAGGTCAAAGACTTATTACGTGGCATGCTGCAAGGGGGGGAGATTCGAGAGAGTCGTAGCCCCTGGGCTGCGCCCATAGTTCTTGTACGGAAAAAGGATGGCAAAGGATGGCATTGAATGCCTGTACCCATCGGGATGCTTACCCTTTGCCCCGGGTCAAAGAATCCCTAATGGCCTTGGGACAGGCCCAGTACTTCTCCATGCTAGATTTGGCCAGTGGATATTGGCAGGTCCCGGTAAAAGAGGAAGATCGTGAAAAAACGGCCTTTATCACCCCTCTGGGACTATACGAGTTTAATCGGATGCCCTTTGGCCTGACTAATGCCCCCAGTTTGTTCCAAAGGCTAATGGAACATTGCTTTGGAGACTCGAACTTTGAATCTGTCCTGATTTACTTAGATGACATCATCATCTTTTCCAGAATGTTCGAGGACCATTTGCTACAACTGGATCAAGTCCTCCAGCGGCTAGCCCAGTATGGCCTTCGGCTCAAACCGGAAAAATGTCATCTCATGAAAACAAAAATCCAGTATTTGGGGCATGTGGTCGAGACAAAAGGGGTGTCCCCCGATCCTGACAAAATTCAGGCTGTACAGACATTGACAATCCCTAAAACGGTAACAGAGCTTCGCTCTTTCTTGGGGCTTGTGGGTTACTACCGCAGATTCATTCCAAACTTTGCTACTATCGCAGCCCCTTTGACCCAGTTGTTTTGCGGGCAACCAGCCCATCTAAAAGGAAAATCTTCCCTTGGCATTGCTGACAGTTAGGGGGCAGCACAAAGTGAGGCATTTGAGGCCCTCAAGGCGGGGCTAACTTCCGCTCCCATATTGGCTTACGCTGACTATCAGAAACCCTTCCGGGTGGACACCGATGCCAGTCTCCAAGGACTGGGGGCTGTGCTGACTCAAGAACAAGATGGGACGGAGCGTGTGATCGCCTATGCAAGTCGGAGTTTACGCCCTACCGAATGTAACCCAACCAACTACAGCTCCTTTAAACTCAAGTTGTTAGCGGTAGTCTGGGCCATCACCGAAAAGTTTGCTGAGTACTTAGTAAGTGGTCACGTGGATATATATACTGACAACCATCCTCTTGCCTATCTAGAGACTGCTAAACTGGGGGCCTTGGAGCAACGATGGGTGGCCCGACTGGCCCGGTTCAACTATACCATTCACTAAAAGCGAGGGCGCTCCAATGGTAATGCTGATGCCCTCTCCGGATTTCCTCTCGATGGGCCTCAGGATGATCTAGATCAACAACTCGAAGAGGATGAGGTTGTTCCCTCCGGGATCCACCGGCAAGAGCAACTGGCTTCAACGGCTCTGCAGAGCAACCAAGTTACGCCAAGAGGGCCAGAGATTCATACTCCTCGAGAGTGGCTGCACCTCCAGCAGCAAGACCCTGACATTGATCAGCTCATGAGATATTAGGACAGGAATCGGAAACCAGATTTGCGGAAGGGAAGGAGGCTCTTACCGATGTTGTGTCAGCTTCTAAAACAGTGGGATAGGCTGGAAAGATATAATGGACTTTTATACCGAAAGGCACGGATTCCAGTGGAGCCGTGAGTTATTCATCAACTGATTATCCCTCAATCAGAGTCCTTAAAGGTCTGTCAAGTCTTTCACCATATTGGAGGACACTTTTGTGCAGAACGGACGGAGGCCTTTATTCGTAAGTACGTATTTTGCCCGGAGTTATCCAAGTGGGAACTTTGAGTCTAGGGTGTTTTCTGAACTGTGCCGTCTTAGTGGTATTCGGAAGTCTCATACTACTCCTTACCACCCCCAGGGAAATGGGGCCTGTGAACGCTTTAATCGCACATTGTTAGGATTTATTCGCACATTAGAGCAAGAGCATCAAGAACGTTGCCCGCAGTATGTAGGAGATGTTGTTTGGGCTTACAATCAGACTGTGCATCGAGCCACTGGTTATACTCCCCATTTTCTGATGTTTGGGCGTTGTGGCCGTTTACTGGTGGATTTACTCTTGGAAACTCCAGAGCCTATTAAGTCAAGGACCCCAGAGGAATGGGTCCAAAATCACTGGCACTGCCTGGCTCAAGCCAAACAGACAGTACTGGGAAAGCACCAGGATTTAGCCGGGGAAAGTACTGTTCAATTGTTGCCACTTACACCGGGAGACAGAGTCTTGGTGATGAATCCTAAACACCTGAGGGGCAGCAAGCTAGAGCCCAAGTGGGAGCCTTGTCCATATCGAGTCAAGCAACAACCTTTCCCTGGGTGACCTGTGTATAATCTGGTTTCAGAGAAGCCGGATGGACCTCACAAGAGACTGCATCGTAATCTCCTTCGTCCCTGTGTGTTCAGTGCTGATTCACGAACGGATAATCCTATTCCTGTCTTTCCCCCATCTGCTAGATGGGACAACAGCCAGGATGTCCTCAACAGTGACTGTGCAACCTGGTACCTGCCTACTCTGCCGGTGGTAGAGACCTTATCCCTAGCTGGGGGAGATACAGAGAACCAGGCTGCTGCTACTGAATGGGACTTATCTGTGAAGGAGCCAGATGTGCACGGTGCCCCCACTCTGGAGGAGGATGAGCCTCTTGTTGAAGAAATAGCACCTACCGATCCTGTTGCCTCAGAGGGAGATAGACATTTGGAAGACCCGGAGCCTTGCTTGCCCAAGCGTATTACCAGGGGACTGAAACCTGTCAAGTATTCTGACTATGTGACTTAAACTGTTATGTATTGCTTGTTTTCTTGCTTATTATATTATTGCACTGTGTTAATTACCCCTCCCTTGGTGCATGCAAAGGATTGCAATTCTTAAAAGGGGGGGGATATAGGCAGCTGTGGTGCAGGGCAGCCTAGTTGGCTGCAAGAGGTATTGGGTTAGCAAGTGTATATTCTCACTTTCAATGCCTCTTTAATATGTTTATGTTTACATATGTTCAGAGCTGTTTGGTCTCTATAATTGTCTCCAGCACTATTTTGGAGAAGCCTGGTGTCCTGATAGGACAAGCAAATCTCGAGAGATTTGGTCGGTCATTTTTGGGTGGATACTTTATATAAGAAAGCCCAGACACGTTTTAGTTCAGTTCACGAGTGTACACAGACAGGGGGAGTGAACCTGCTTGTCAGGGAGAGTTAGGAGAAGATAGGGAGAGTGTTCCGGCCCGTGAGGGATAGCTCAGGGTTCCTACGGAGTCCTGCATCAACAGTCCTGGTCGGATGAAAGACTCCCCTTTGCGGATAATAAATCCGGTGTCCTCGCTGTGAGGGAGGGACAAGTATATCAGATGCCTATATCCATCTGCTGAAGGAATACCGCTGTTACCGGGTAACGTGTGTGAATATCAGCCTCTACAGATACGCACTGTGTGCTTGGGTTTATACTGTGTCAGTCAGTGAAAAGTGACTATAGTGCTGACGAATACAACTACTGCTTACATCAGAAGTGACTGTGCTGTGTATCTATGCCTCCATGCTTGGAGTGAAACTACTTGCATTTCTACTACCATCTCTCCAGTAATAAACGTTGCCTGGTTTATAAAGTCAGTACGTGTGATTCCCTCTGTGTAGCCGCTACACCCTACACCTGCTTACATGCCTGCAACTGTTCACATGTAATCACACACGGAACAATTAAATTCAGTTAAAAGAGAAGTATGTGGTTCTTAAAAAAAAATAAAAAAATTATACTCACCTAGGTGAATGCATCAGCCCACTGCTTCGAAGACTGAGAATTGAGTAAGCAAAGACTGCTGATCCCTCAGTTCTCAGTCTCCAGTGAGCAGAGGCTTCCATTGGCCTGAAAAGGACCCACAATCAGCCAGGTAGTACAGCTGAAAGGGGGACTCACTGTTAACTTAAACTTACTAAACCCAGAAGCCTGCATTCACTATATCTGGTCTCCCACAGTACACAGAACATGGAAATACAATTATTTTTGTAAATATAAACTGCTAAATACCTTTTCTCATCAGCAGTTTATAGGAATCTTGTGACTTCTATCAGTGTCTGGTTAAGGCTTGTAGGGGGAGTTTTCATTCTCCTATTGTTATGGAAATGATTAAGAGCTCCAATCGAGCCCAAGGTTATCTGCTGCTGTCTCTAATTTGAAAAGTGTTGATATGCATGCATATAAAAGTAAACACTCTGAGACACGCTCAGCGCTATTACTTGTTTCACTTCTAATTTATTCAAGGCGGTGTTAATGTTTTATACACACAAATACGTCATTGCTATGTTAGTCTAATAGGTACATCTCATTGGTTAAGAAGATAAAGAAGATGGAGTATTTTCATAACGAGGTTTGGTTCTCTTTGGTTTTATCTCCAGTTCCGCGTTCTTCTGATGTGTGGGATGCAGGGGGTACTCGCCATCTTGGGAAAATATAGGAACAGAGCTAATCTGTATACTTATATAATGAGTAAGGAGAAAAATATGTATGCACATAAGAAAATAGACATTTTCAGATTATTATTATTATTATTTACATCACATTCCTTCACAATCCCCCCTAAAATGACTATTTTCTCTTTTCTGTCCCTAATACTAAAGGTCCCACTTTGGCCTGGCCCTTCTCCTCAGCAACTCTTTTAGGCTGTATATAGAATTGGGCAGTAACTGTTCACTTCCCTCCTCGATACAGCTGGAGAGGTGCAGTCAGGCGCTATCTATCCCTAAAACCCTATAGGATTGTGAGATTATGGACAGGGAGTGACTGTAGAGGAGTGAAGGGTTTGTCATCTTCCATCATAAGGAGGTCCTCTTCTTCTTGGTGGAGAAATGTAGGTGTGCTATTGTCTACAGCCTTGCTCATTAACTTTTTTACAAAAGGTAGAATACAGCATATAATCAGGGCTAAAAGATCCAGGATTATTAATACCGTTACCCGTATCTGGGCGAGCACCTTCTGCCACCCACTCATCCAGCTAAAATATTGGTCCCATGGGTCTGTGATACCTGAGTTCTTCTTCAACTCTAGTGACAGATCTTCTAATTTCTTTATAGCTAAAGTAACCTTACCATTTGGGCCAATATTATCAGGAATGTATGTACAACAGGTTCCCGTTTTTTCCTATGATTTTACAAAACACCTCCTTTCCCAGATAGCACCATGTCTAAGGCCATCCGGTCCTGGAATGTCATGTAGGAAGTGGGGGCTAACTGATCAGAAATTCCCTGGAGGGCATCTTTAGAGTAATTTACAAATCTCTGTTGGTTATAATATGTGAAGTGTCAGGTCACCTAGAGGCTGGGTGACAGATGTACACCGTTGGGATCAGGAGTGCACCGCAAGATAGTGGACCCTATGGGTGACTGCTGTGGATTGAACCCTGGGAGGTTCAGGAAGCAGGTCTACTGGATCACTGACACAGATCCCACTGGGAGCTAGAGCATAGATTCCCCAGGGCGCGGAGTCTAAGAGCCAGCAGGTGTTCACCAGAGCCTCTAGTGGTGAGGATGGACTGCGCTGCAGTCTGGCTCCAGGTCGCGGCCCCCAGGGTCTCACAGCTCACGCTCACGGTAGACTACAGGAGCAGAGGAAGGAGGGAGCTGGCTGGAACATCAGGGTCACAGGCAAACAGGGATGGCCGGGAACAGGCCAAAGTCGGTAACAGAAATCAGATGTAGGAAACATAGCAAGTACACACAGAGGCTAACACACAGTGGTTGATCAGCACTGCTGGCTTGCAGTGCACAGGTTAATATAGGGTTCCCTGATAGGGCCTGGGGTGGGGCCATGCTTAGAGGAGAGGTTACAAAAGCTGTCAGGTGAGGGTCAGCTGGTCTCTAGAGATGAACACATGGAGACAGGTATGCTGATCGACAAACTCTATTGCATAACCATGACATGTAGTTAATCCAATCTACATTCTTGCTGACAGTTGTTATGGGGATCAAAGACTCAAAACCAGCTTTTACCTGATCCCTGGCTTTAAATTCATCAGGGACCCCCCTTGTAACCCCTATGACATGTATGTATACATGAGGGTCAAAGCTTCCGGAGAGAGCTGCTCGCTTCCTCCTCTGACTGTGTGTTGGGTCAGTGTATGTATGTGTTCCAACCCACTGGCCCCCACAGAAACCACAACTCTGTCCCCAGTAACTGTCTGTGTGGCAAACATATATGTCCTTACCGTCAGGGATATCACTGTACCAATGGCATCACCATGAAGGGTCAAACGGACAAGGTACTATGTCACAGTAATCTAAGGTAAAGGCGGTCACATGTGTACCTGAAGAGTTACACCAAAATGTAATTATGTTATCATTTTTGTGATGGCCACCTCCTGGGCCCCTCCCCCCTAGATCAAACAGAAAAAGGATATGCAGCACCCGAAAACACTCTCTCCTGCAGTGATAAGCGTGCATTCAGGTGTTCTTCCTGGCCAACTTGACTGAGGTGGCTGTGGTCAGCAAAACTTGGAATGGACCATCATAACTTGGCTCAAGTATCTCCAGACAGTAGTTGGTGTGTTCCTGTATCCAATTCAGGATCTGGAATGGAAGAAAACACCTGGACATGCATTCAGGTTAATTCTCGTGATAATGTGGTTAAATAATTAGTCAACACATCAGACTATAACTGTAACTGTTGTAGAAAGTAACAACCAAGTCTGGGAGCTGAACCAAACAAAATTTCATAAGGGGATAGGGCATGTTTCCCCTGGGGGTGTGTCTGACACTGAACAGGGCAATGGGCTAACTGTCTGGCCAACTCATGTTAGTCTCTTGGGCCATCTTTAACATCCTGTTTTTAGTGTCCCATTCATCCTTTCTACTTTCCCGCTACTTTGAGGGTGGTATGGGATGTGTAGTGCCAACTGAACCCCCAGTGTTGCCCAAATCTCTTTTGTAAGGGTTGTTGTTAGGGCTGGTCCCTGATCTCTCAATATTACCTCTGGGACCCCAAATCTACATACTATCTCACTCAGTAATTTCTTAGTTGTGGTCCTGGAAGTCATGACCACTTCCACTAGGGCGTATTCGAATCTGCCACTTCTTGGCACTTGAGAATGATCAATTTGCATCCTCTGGTTGGTGTATAGGGCTTTTGCCAGGTGCTTCTTCTGTGCATCTTCTGTGCATCCTGGGTTACATTTGGTGCAGATAATGCATGATCTGCAGAAGCTGTCGGTCAGTGGAGTAACTCTTGGTGCAACACTTGTTGATAAGAGAGTTCATAATGTCCATGTGCCCATTGCACCACGGCTGGGTACATACTCCTGAGTAGACAAGGCTTCTTGTTGCACTCGAATAATCCATTTCTGAGAGTTGCTCCTCTCCGTTTCCAGCTTTCCTTCTTATCCGCACTTGTTGTTTCCTGTAGTTCTTTTAGATAAACTCTGTCCACTGGGAAAGTCTGTAAGGTAAGCACGGGGTGGTCTTCTTCTACCACCCTGCTGTCCACTTCCCGTGGACCACCAGCTGTCTGTTTGGCAGCTGAATTGGCTAGATGATTGCCTTAAGCTTCCTTTGAGTTCAGTTTGTCGTGTGCTTTTACTCAGAATAGTCACTTGGGTTGTGAGAAGCAAGGCATCAATCAAGTTTTTACAGGTGTTCCTGCAGCCATCAGGAATCCTCTGTCCTAGATAACACCATAATCATGGGCAATGCTGAAAGCATATCTTGAGTCCATATGAATGTTGGCTCTTTTTCCCTCTGTCCATTTACGTGCTGTAGTAAGTGCTTACAGCTCTGCATCCTGTGTAGACATCACCGGTGGTAAGGCTTCAGCTTGTAGAACAGTGTTTTCAGTGGTGGCCGCGTGTCCTGTGCGGTCACGGGGGTGACAAGTCAAGACTCTACTCCTCCTCCTCCTTTCCCCCCTCGAGAAGTGGAAGAAGGGTGGTAGGGTTCAGTGTTTGACAACTTAATAGAGTAATGCTGTCCAGTAGGAGGGAACACAGGAGTCTCAAGTGTCTGGTAGTGGACAAGTGTTTCGGCTGGATCTTGGTTGAATATGGCAACAACGTCATGGGGAACAAGCAGAACGAGGCAGTGTCCGAGGACCAAGTTCAAAGTTTTGTCAAGCAAGGCTTGTGTAGCAAATCCAGCTCGCAGACACAATAGGCCTCCTCTTGCTACCGCATCCACTTGACAGGAATAATATCCTATGGGGCGTAGGCTGATGCCGTGTGATTGGGTGAGTACACCTGCAGCATGTCCCAGACGTTCGGATACAAAGAGCTTGAGCGTTTTGTCGTAGACTGGGAGCCCTAGCGCCGGGGGTGGTGCACTCAAGGGTTTCAAACTTTAGATATTTCTTCAGGAGACATCTGGAAGGGTCTGATTGCAGAGCATCAGTAGGAAGGCTTCTGGAATCCATGCTCTGCACTAGGAAATTAGTCCAAGGAAGGCATGAAGGGATTTCTGACCTTGTGGCAGTGGGGTGTCAGAGATTACTTGCACCCTGTCTTCAGTGGGGTGTCGTGTCCCATGGGACAAACAGTGTCCAAGGAAAATGACAGGTGTTGAGCACCACTGCAATTTGGGCTTTGAGACTTTGCAGCCCTGGTTGGCAAGATAGCACAACAGGCTTTCTGAGGTGACTTCAACAGGGGGTAAGTCAGCTGCACAAAGGAGAAGGTCATCAACACGTTGGAAGAGAATCACTTCCGGGTGTTCCTCTTGTCATGTGTCAAGGATGATAGCCATAGCTTTTGCAAACTGGCTTGGAAAGTTCTGTGCTCCTTGCGGCACAACTGTTTAGGTATGTTGCCGTTTCTTTCCGTGGATGAATGCAAAAAGGTACCAGCAGGAGGGGTGAGGGTGGACACTGAAGAAAACGTTTGTAAGGTCCACCTCTGTGAGGTACTTTGCAGTCAAAGGCATCCACAGTAGGTACCTGGTTCTCTTTTTAGGATTCTCTTCTTGGGGTTATTGTGGTTTCCGGGGCAATGAAGCGCCCTCTTTTAGCTTGACTGAAACTGGTGGCACCTTTAAGTGACCGTTGTCTTCCGGTCCTGTGGACCATAGGCACGCAGGGATTCTGTCAAGTACTTCCTGCAGTATTGAACTTGAAGTTTTTGCTTCATTAAGTGTCATCAGGAGAGGCAGAGAACACAACGCAGATTAGTCTTCTAAAGATACGGGAGTATGTAACTTCATCCCCCCCTTCAGGCGTGTCCTGATTGAGGCCTGTAGTCTGGACAACACATCAGCTCCTAGAGGACACCACAAATCTGGCAAGCAAATCAGGAAGTGGACTGGAGCGGGGCACCCCATCCATTCCTACGCAGGAAATATCAATAGTGGAAAGGAAAGAACTATTAGGCAGGTTCACCGCCCTCAACACACTTTTGGCTGCACCCCTGTCAATGAGGAAAGTGGTAGGTTTTTCGTCTGGGACATCTTGGGGCTCTGCATTCTTTTCTGAAGTGACCCCGTTTCCCACAGTTGTAACAGGTGATCCTTTCCCTGGTATTGGGCAGTGGTGGTGGACTAGTGTAGGCGGGATCTTCGTCATGGGTTACCATGAGGGGCGTTGGTTTTTTACCTTTTTGATTTTCTATACCTCTGGTCACCAACAATAAATCAGACATTTTCATTGAATGGTATTCAGGGCGGGCCACCATCAGGCCTTTTCTGATATCCTCTCTGAGCCCTGAAACAAAAGCAGTTGATAACATGTGTGTGTGTGTCTTTATGAGTCTAGCATGATACTTCTTCACAGACTCCCCTTTATCTTGGGTAATATCTTGGATTGTGGTCTTCTGATCCGTCAACTTCTCCTTAGCCCAGTCGTGGAGTTGTGCACAGAACTCCACGCCTGAGGTGTAGGAAGTGGCACGTGTCAGGCAGGCATCATTGAAGGCCATCTGCATGACTGGCCAAAAGACATGTCCTGCTTTGATTTGGCATAGGCTGATCAAGTCTCTCCAGGCAGCTGAGTAAGTTTCTTGTATCTGCACTATCCTGTGGTAGAAGGGAATTGGCTGCTTCTCTGGGTCAGGCAGACTTGTCACTAAGGCCGCTGCTTGTGATAGAGTAAAAGCGACATACATCACTGGTGCCCCTTCTGGTAACCGAGACTGTTGTTGGGGCGGGGGCTGGCAAGAAGCACTGTTCCTTACGGTTGCCAGCATGTGTTTGAGATCCTCTCGGAACTGAGAGTCTGGAGCCGGATTGGGGGTTAAATCAGTGGGTGGCCTTGCTGCCTGCTGTCGGGCTTCCCACTCAGATGCTTCTTCATCATTAATATATCCGGCTTGGGAATGTGATGCTCCCGTATTGGGGAAGACAGGTGTGTGGTATGAACCATCTTGGTTTAAAACAGGGAGGGCTGGGTACAGGCTGTTTAAGCTTACTGGATGTACCAAGATGGCCGCCGGCAGGAAGTGCACTGGACTGGGTAGAAAGTGAAGGCATGGGTGCACTAAGATGGCCGCCGGGCTGAGTTGTCACAGTGGGTTGTGCTTGGGTGGTGAGAAAGGAGTGGTTGTTAGACGGAGGGCAGTGCTGTCCCTCCCCTCCTTTGTTTCAAGTTCCAACATATCATCAGCTCTGTGATACACATACATAATACAATCGCCATCTTTCTTAACTTCCTTTATCCAATTTTCTTTATCACACAGGATTTTTCTCCCTGTCTCTTCAGCAACATAACTTTCGCCATTTCTTTCAACTTTGTTAACTATTTCAACATCTTCTTCTCTCCTTCTTTGCAATATCATTTTCATTACAATATCACTTTCTCTCGTACAACCAAGGGGTTAATATTTTTTCTCAGCGTTCTTATCAGCAAATTCCTTCGGTGGGAGCTCATAAGACTAATGTACGGTTAATCTCAGAACAAGAACAAACACATCAGGGGTAGTGAGGAGCTACAGCCTGCGACCCAACAGATCCCCCGGTCAGCCCCCCTCCGACCTTAACCAGTCCTCACCCCCTCTCATGTATATAGCAAACAATAAACCACAAATACAATCACGACAGGACATTACACCTGCCACTCTTCGAACTGCAAAATTTCAGCAGGCTAAAATAACCACAAGGGCAGACCACCCTGCAAAATAAACCCGTTTATAGACGTTTTTCTACAGCTCTACACCAAGAGGCCGACAACTCTTCTTGGGGTGAGACTTCTGTAACGCTTTCAGACTGCAAAGCCAGCAGCTGAGATAACCCTCAAAGGTTCATCGAACCCAGAGTACACCCGTCTCATAAACGTTTGCTACAAGGGAAACAATCTCACTCCAGAGGCCGACAGCTCGTCTGGAGATGAGAACACACATTCACACATGTAGCACCCTTAGACTGCTGAGTTTCGTAGCCCAAAGAATGGCAGACAGTGAACAAATACAGTCAGCAGAAACCCATCAGCAGGTTCGTTAAAACAACCTCAGGCGAGGAGTTACCTGCCTCTAAGACAGTCTCAGCATACCGACAGAATCCAGCCGTCAACCGAAAGATAAGAGAGTCGTACAGTGGTAAGAATATAAATCAACTCACCGGTACTGTTAGGGCTGCGCAAACCCCACTCTCATTAATCAGTTAACGCCCGAATGCTTGTCGCGGTATAACTTCGACTGTAGCCTGAGGTCCCGGGTTTTGGCACCATCTGTTATGGAAATGATTAAGAGCTCCAATCGAGCCCAAGGTTATCTGCTGCTGTCTCTAATTTGAAAAGTGTTGATATGCATGCATATAAAAGTAAACACTCTGAGACACGCTCAGCGCTATTACTTGTTTCACTTCTAATTTATTCAAGGCGGTGTTAATGTTTTATACACACAAATACGTCATTGCTATGTTAGTCTAATAGGTACATCTCATTGGTTAAGAAGATAAAGAAGATGGAGTATTTTCATAACGAGGTTTGGCTCTCTTTGGTTTTATCTCCAGTTCCGCGTTCTTCTGATGTGTGGGATGCAGGGGGTACTCGCCATCTTGAGAAAATATAGGAACAGAGCTAATCTGTATACTTATATAATGAGTAAGGAGAAAAATATGTATGCACATAAGAAAATAGACATTTTCAGATTATTATTATTATTATTTACATCACATTCCTTCACACTATGACTATCCTATGAGGATGCAGGACCCCTGATCCTCTGTCTGGACAGTGCTGATGCCGATCACATGCACCCTTCCAAGAAAAAAAAAAAAGGCTCTGTACTATCAAGAGATGGATTGGAGTCTGTGGAAGAAAGGGAGGATCAGAGAAGATAGGATTAAACAGCCTTTTCACACAATGCAGAGGATTAACCCCTTAGGTTCCACAGTGAGCATGGTTTACTGCATATACAGATTTATTTTACTGTTGTGGGTTTAGTAACACTTTAAAATAGATGTTTTGGTGTGGCGGCAGAGCAAATCAGTGAATGGTGATTGCTGCATTTGATGATGTCACCATGGGTTATTGATCAGCACTTTGCACATTTTTATATATGCCCATTAATTACTGATACACTCTATATCATATACACTACTGTGCTGCTACCCATATAGTGCATTTTAAAAGCCCAAATGAACTTTCAGTTTAAATCAGCTAAGTATATTTAGATGCATAACTAAAAGATGTGTAGAAAACTGCGCCTAATCCCACTCACACAAGCGCTTCTGGATTAAGTGAAAAAAACATTAATTCCTCAATGGGAATACCTTGTGGCCAATTAAGGCTAAAGCTGCTCCCATAAAGCCCAATCAAGGTCCAATGAACAAATATACACACACACACAAACACTGGCAGCACTATAAACTCTAAGGCCCGGTTCACACTTGTGCGATGCAAGAACCCTGCGAATCCACTGCGGGTTCCCGCATCGCACCGACTCGCATGGCAGTTCACACTGCCATATGCGAACTGCTGGGGAGTGTCAATACATTGTTAACGACACCCCCATTTCAGCTCGCGTATCGCACTGTGAACTGACAGTTCGGACATGAATCGGATCGCATATGTGTGAACACACATGCGATCCGATTCTGGTCCGAACAGAAAAAAGGGTCCTGTCCGTGTTTGGACCGAATGCTGTGCGACGTCAGCCATACCATCTGTATGGCTGATATCGCACCGCACAGACATCGCATGTAATGTGAACAGCAGTGCGCTGCGAATTACATGCGATGTCTGGCATCGCACAAGTGTGAACCGGGCCTAATAGTATGATATAAATACAAATATTAAAACACTAAACGAGTTATCATGCAGTGCAATCATATGTATAAATAAGGAAAGTCCGTAATATATTGCAGATAAATTTCTATGTTAAATCTGTGAGACTGTCCAGAAAATAGTCCAATTTCTGCTTGCAAGATGCCAGGCTGCCACCAACACCTCCACATGTGAAGGAGCAGGGGGGTACTCCCATCCCCCTTCAAATTAAACTTACCGAAATCAACTGGATTATAGGCAAAAAAACACACAGGTTTGATATCTCTGTTTCCAATCTCCCAGGGAAAGCTGCACCAGAGGGTTGGGTCACACAGTGGTAAGCTTGATTCAAGTCAAAAATGTAATCCCGTTTAAAACAATTTATTTGTTTCCACAAAACACCCCCTCTTAGTAATTCTTAGGAATTGCACTTACATCAACAAAATAGCAAACTGGCATAACATTAAACAAGGTCGCATCAGCAGACCATACGGGGATAGCGCGGTGTCTCCTACCACATTCGGCTGCCTTTTCCAGCGGTAGTGAACGCTGTGTCCCCGAGCGGCTTGCTGACGTAACTGATGGTCGTTGTAAAGGCACATGCCTGGCGTGTTTCGTCATCAACTACATCATTTGAAGCCATGGCTTGACGGCGAGACATCACATCCTTTATACCACAGCTGAACCAGGGCAGTTTAACCTCTGGTGTCTTGCAGCTTCTAACATCAATCCAGATATCACTACCAGGATAGGAGAATTATAGACAGGGCCAGATTGCAATCAGGCAGCCAGCACCGTCCTGCACACACAGACAGAGATATGTGTATATGGAGGCGAAACCAGCGCCACTCACACACAATCGCCCGTGACTAACTTATTATTCATTCTGCAGTGTTATATTCTGAATCTATTGCACAATGTATACAGTCATATGAAAACACAATATCAATATATATAAAAACCAGATCAATAATCCAAAAAGAATAATTCAATTCAATTTAAATTTAAAACAACAATTTAAGAGTGGTGTTTCCATTTTTTTTTAAAGAATACACCTAAAGGCCAGATAATGCGTGTGAGAAGAAATTGCACTACGCATACTGATTTCTATGAACAATCTAAAATCATTAAGGATAGGTTCTCACAAAAAGGTTATAATGAACATCAACTTGATGAAATTATACAGGAAGTGGGAGAGGCCCCACGGCAATCCTGCCTAATGGATAAGGATCACCAGGGGGATTCGAGACAAGAATGGGGGTTTATCTCTAACTTCCATGGACAGTATAAAGAGACTGAGAATATCTTTAAACTTCACTGGCACATCTTACGTATGGCTAAAACATTTATCCAATCACTTCCACCAAAACCGTCTTTTATTTACAGGAAAGCTCCCAATTTTGGGGACAGGGTGGTCAAAAAGGTGCTAGATACACCCACTAGACCATCCATGTGGGACTGGGCAGGGTTTTACTCCTGCAGGAGATGTAATACCTGTTTACAGGTTGATAGTCCAATCAGAGGGCTCACTGAATTTACCTCTACTGGAAATAATAAAACCTTTCAAATTACGGAATTTATAACATGTAACACTACACATGTGGTTTATGTCCTACAAGGTCCATGTAATCTGATGTATGTGGGCCGCACCAAAAGGACCCTAAAAAAGCATATATCAGAACACATATAATATATCAATTGGTTTTAAATACCACAGTGTTTCTTTACATTTTAAATAACACCATAACCAAGACTCACCTGGCTTAAAATTCTGGGGTGTGGATCGTATTCACCCAAACTGGAGGGGGGCTAATTTGATTCGTGAGATATCCAAGTGGGAAACCCGCTGGATATTTCTCATGAACACATTTCTGCCCAATGGTATGAATATGGAGTTGGACGTCAACTATTTTATTTGCGACTATTATGCCACGTACACACGATCGGATTTTCCGACGGGAGATGTTGGATGTGAGCTTGTTGGCGGTAAGTCCAACCATGTGTACGCTCCATCGGACATTTGTTGGCGGACTTTCTGCCAACAAATGTTGGCTAGCAGGTTCTCAAATTTTCCGCCAACAAATGTTTGTTGTCAGACTTTCCAATCATGTGTACACAAGTCCGACGCACAAAAGTCCACGCATGCTCGGAATCAAGTACGAGCCGGAATCGCTCGGTTTTGTAAAACTAGCATTCGTAATGGAGATATCACGTACGTCTTGTACGTCACTACATTCGTAATTGTTGGCCAACATTTGTGTGACCATGTGTATGCAAGACAAGTTGGAGCCAACACCCTTCGAACAAAAATCCACGGTTCTGTTGTCAGATAGTCCGATCGTGTGTACGGGGGGTTCATGGAGAATAGTGAATGTGATTACTCATGATTTCCGACAAAACAATTGTTTTTATAATATCATGCTTTTTTAAGGAACATCTTGCTCATAACTAACCTTGTAATAACAACTTCACCAGAATTGGTAGAATTGGGTATCCAGTTAAATAATCTTCAGAATAGGTATACCTCATTTAGGTTGTGCTATTATAAGGATATAGGGGAAAGGCGTGTTGCACCTTTAGAGCTGTTAGTGTAATACATTCATTGGTTTAAGTGGGTTGATGAATTTCTAATAGTGTTGTTAGCGCAATACATCAATTGGTTCAATTGGGTCTATGTATTTATAATTCAACATATAGTACTATAACTTTTAATAAATAGGTTTTAACTTCTGATTGTCATTTTTAAGATAGAAAAAGGATAAGAGAGAGCATCACTCTCTCATAGAGTGATGGGATTTAAACGGATATGTTTTTCTGTCACTGAGGTAAGCACAAGGGTATTGATAAAATATAAATTTATTACAAGATATACAAGATATAAAATAATTCAGTTATAACATTTGGCCATATACACATTTGACCACAATTGATACTCAGTCCAGAATGCTTGCATAGTTGCTTGCATATGCGGATTTCCAACGCGTTTCGCAGACTACTTATCTGCTACTTCGGGGCAGCTCAACATGCATCTATATCATTGTCCAAGTTACAAAAAGATATATTAGTATCAATATCAAATAGATTTATTCACAATATTGGCAATATTTGTGTCAGATCACCTTGAGGCTAGGTGACAGATGCAAACCGTTGGGATCAGGAGTGCACCACAAGGCAGTGGACCCTACGGCTGACTGCTGCGGATGGGAGTCAAGGTGGTAAGGAAGGCAGGGCCGCTGGAACACCAAGACGGATCCCACCGGGGTTAGAGCGTAAAATTCCCTAGGGCACGGAGTCTAAGAGCCAGCAGGTGTTCACCAGAGCCTCTAGTGGTGAGGATGGACTGGGCTGCAACTGGCTCCAGGTCGTGACCCCAAGGGTCCCCCAGCTCACGCCCACAGTAGGCAACAGGAGGATAAGGATAGTAAGGGGAATAAGCCAAGGTCGGGGCCACAAGCAGACAAGGAAAACAGAGTTCACGCCAACGGTTCAGGGTCACAGGCAAACAGGGTTAGTCAGAGACACACCAAAGGTCAGGGTCACGAGCAGACAGGAATAGTTGAGAACACGCCAAGGTCGGCAACAGAAATAAACGCAGAGCACACGGCAAGCAGGAACAGGAAGCCAAACACACAAAGGATACACAATGGTTGATTAGCACTGCTGGCTTGCAGTGCACAGGTTAATATAGGGTTCCCTGATAGGGCCTGGGGTGGAGCCATGCTTAGAGGAGAGGTTATAAAACCAGCCAGGTGTGAGTGGCTGGCCTCTTAGTCTGAACACATGAGGAGCAAGTAAGCTGACAGAGAAAGATTACTGCATAACCATGACAATTTGTACTGTTAGTATGGGTGCTCACCAGAACTTTTTGGTCCTCACAATAAAACGAACGCAGCATCAGAGAGAGCAGAGGCGAGTCACCATCCAGTGATTGAGCGGTGATGTCAGAATCACCAGCTTGGTCTGATGGACGTCCGACCGTATAAAAGGCACGATGGTTTGGGTCAATAGTAATCTAAAAATACCAAACATATGTGTTCAGATGCACATCACTTTACACCACCACATATGTAAGGAACGAATAAGTAGTATTGGCAATATGTTAGCATGATGGCATATATCAATATATATGAAGCACGCATCCATATGACTTAAGCCCCAGATAGATTAAAGTGCTTAGCACATAGAATCATATCACAAAGCATGGAGGGGCAAGAGTGGTCATCATATAGCTAACCACTCAATATCCCTATATATTTAAAGTTTAACATACAGGGCTATAGCATAGGTCATGGAAAGACTGAAGCTAATATTACATGACTAGCCACTAAATGTGAGGCTGCCGGTTGCAGACATAAATAGCCAAATTCCTATATATACAGATATCAATATAAAGAAAAGGAATAAACCTTTTAATAAAAAAAAAAAAAAAAAA
The DNA here is from genome assembly GCF_042186555.1 of Aquarana catesbeiana. Taxonomy (NCBI): domain Eukaryota; kingdom Metazoa; phylum Chordata; class Amphibia; order Anura; family Ranidae; genus Aquarana; species Aquarana catesbeiana. The sequence continues at coordinate 198,355,678 of NC_133335.1, forward strand.
AAGAAAAGGAATAAAAAGAAAGTAACCAAAACAAAGAATGTGGCTCGCTACCTGAGTATCTCTGCCGGGGGGGGTAAAGATTGTAGATAAGCAGGGTGCAATTGCACCTCGATCTCAGACCAATCCCTCACCGTCGCCGTAATGTGCGTCCTGGCAGCTGAGCCAATAAAATTTATATACAAGCATCTGTGCAAATGAGTATATGACTGAATGTTATCACTGAATCAATTTTATATCTTGTATATCTTGTAATAAATTTATATTTTATCAATACCCTTGTGGTTGTGCTTACCTCAGAATTTGTCCAACAAACCTTTTATATATATTCTGTCATGTTTAAGATATAGAAATTACGTTTTTTTTTTTTTTTAATGGAAATACCACTCTTAAATCATTGTTTTAAATTGAATTGAATTATTCTTTTTGGATTATTGATCTGGTTTATATATATATATTGATATTATTGTGTTTTTATATGACTGTATACATTGTGCAATAGAGTTGGAATATAACACTGCAGAATGAATAATAAGTTAGTCATGGGAGATTGTGTGTGAGTGGCTCTGGTTTCGCCTCCATATACACATCTGTCTGTGTGTGTAGGACGGTGCTGGCTGCCTGATTGCAATCTGCCCGTGTCTATAATTCCCCTATCCTGGTAGTGATATCTGGATTGATGTTAGAAGCCGCAAGACACCAGGGGTTAAACCGCCCTGGTTCAGCTGTGGTATAAAGGATGGGACGTCTCGCCATAAAGCCACGTCCTCAGATGATGTCGTTAATGACGAAACGTGTCAGTATTTGTGGCTTTTCTATGACCATCAGTGACGTCAGCAAGCCGCTCTGGGACACAGCCTTCACTACCGCTGGAAAAGGCAGCCGAATGTGGTAGGAGACACCGCTCTATCCCCGTATGGTCTGCTGATGCGACCTTGTTTAATGTTATGCCGGTTTGCTATTTTGTTGATGTAAGTGCAATTCCTAAGGATTCCTAAGAGGGGGTGTTTTGTGGAAACAAACAAATCATTTTAAACGGGATTACACTATGGAATTTGTTTTCTTTTTGACTTAAAGCGGTTGTATACCCGCTGTCTTTTTTTTTTTTTTCTACACCTGCAAGGGAAAAGGCATAATGAGCTAGTATGCACCGCATACTAGCTCAGTATGAGATACTTACCTTAGAACGAGGCGCCGGCATCTCACCTGGTCCACGCCGAGGGAGCTGACATCTCCCCTCGGCGTGTCTTCCGGGTATCGCGGCTCCGGCGCTGTGAGTGGCCGGAGCCGCGATGTCGTCACTCCCGCGCATGTGCGCGGGAGACTTCTGCCCGGCAAGCTCCGGAGTTTGCCGGGCTGTCAGCCGAGAATCCCCTGTGCGCATGCGCCGCTGCAGTCAACGGCTCATTGTGAGGGGAATATCTCCTAAACCTTACTGGTTTAGGAGATATTTTTTTTTACCTACAGGTAAGCCTTATTATAAGCTTACCTGTAGGTAAAAGTTAAAAAGGTATACAACCACTTTAAATTGAGCTTACTATTGTGTGACCCAACCCTCTGGTGCAACTTTCCCTGGGAGATTGGAAACATAGATATCAAACCTGTATGTTTTTTTGCCTATAATCCAGTTGATTTCGGTAAGAGTTTAATTTGAAGGGGGATGGGAGTACCCCCCTGCTTCTTCACGTGTGGCAGTGTTGGTAACAGCCTGGCATCTTGCAAGCAGAAATTGGACTATTTTCTGGACAGTCTCATGGATTTAACATAGAAATTTAGCTGCAATACATTACGGACTTTCCTTATTTATATATATATATGATTGCACTGCATGATAACTCCTTTAGTATTTTAATATTTGTATTTATATCATACTATTAGAGTTTATAGAGCTGCCAGTGTTTGTGTGTGTATATTTAGATGCATAAAAACAAAAGGTGTGCAAAGTCTTTCAGCTGGGTTTCTTCAGAAAGCAGCCACAGCCTGAGTAGAAAAGCCTGTCCTCTACCAGAATGCTATAGAGAAGGACCCATAGGGGGTTATTTACTAAAGCTGAAGAGTGCAAAATCAGGTGCATCTCTGCATAGAAACCAATCAGCTTCCGGGTTTTATTGCCAAAGATTAATTGAACAAGCTGAAGTTAGAAGCTGATTGACTACTATGCGCAGCTGCATCAGATTCTGAGTGCTCCAGATTTAGTAAATCCCCCCCATAGTCTATGTGTGAAAGCAGTGGTCTTCTTGTGGAGGTCTGATACACCCTTTCCTGCTGAGGAAAGCTCTCCAATCACCAGGGAGTGTAATCTTTGCTGATTGCAGAGTTATAGGTCTGACTCAGCAGGAGGTGTGTCAGAGCTCTGCAGGCCCAGGAGCAGGACCAGTGCTACCACTAGGCAAACTAGGCAGCCTCCTAGGGCGCACTGCTGCCTAGGGCACCCGGCCACTCGTGTTCCTATTCTCTTCTCTCTGCAGCAAGCAACTAAGTCTCAGTAGGCAGCCGCCGCACAGTTTGCACATAGAGTCAGAGGCACATCGGTGGCGGAGGACTGTGTCTGTGTCCCGACTCCTGAATGAATGGTAGCAAGCAAACATTCATTGATGGGCGCTGGTGAGGCTGCATTGATGGGTGCCGGTGAGGCTGCATTGATGGGTGCTGGTGAGGCTGCATTGATGGGCGCTGGTGAGGCTGCATTGATGGGTGCCGGTGAGGCTGCATTGATGGGTGCCGGTGAGGCTGCATTGATGGGTGCTGGTGAGGCTGCATCGATGGGTGCTGGTGAGGCTGCATTGATGGGCGCTGGTGTGCTGCATTTGATGGGCACTTCATTAAAAAGGTGGGGTATGCATGGGCAGGGCAAAGAGGGTGGAGTCAGGGGTGGGGACAGCAAAATGAGGTTTCGCCTAGGGGTGTCAAAACTCCTTGCACCAGCCCTGCCCAGGAGATCACTGCTTCCAAATCTAAGGTCCTTCTTTGCAGCATGCTGACAAGGCACAGTCTTTTCTACTCAGGCTTTTGCTGTTTTCTAAAGAAAACAAACTGCAAGACTGCTTTCGTATTGATGCGCCTGGAGTGTATTTAGTTGAATTAAACTGAACTTTAACATAGCTCCCAACTGTCCCTGATTTCGAGGGACTGTCCCTGATTTGGAGCAATGTCCCTCTGTCCCTCATTCCCCATCATTTGTCCCTCATTTTGGTCTGATCTATATAGTTGTATATAAAATGCACGTTTTATCTTTCAAAAAGTGTTTCCCAGTGCTAAACCTTTCATGCAAATTCTAAATTGCTGCATTTGTAAATGTTAAAAGCCAATATAAAGGAATAGGAGTGGCAAAAAAAAAAGTCCTTGTGGATTTAATTAACCTTTTTTTTGGGTTAACTTTCCTTTAAGGGGGTGTGGCAGGGCTGTGTGTCCTATGCCTACATACGTTTGCAAGTAGGTGTCCCTCATTCCCATCTCAAAATGTTGGGAGGTATAATTCTTGCATTTCAAAACATGTTTCTTAAAATATTTGATCAGCCAGTTTTTTATTAGTAAAGGGTTAAACAGCAAACAGCCTCTGGGTGGAAATAAAGCTTTCAGCTGCCAACAAACACTCAGATGTATTTCCCTGCTAATTCTGGCAGCGCCTGACTTGCAAGACATCTACATTACACAAAACCATCACCCAGCGCCAGCCAATGTCTGGCAGGCTGCGAAGACCTCTCTGTGTCTTGTCACATCCCCTGACGGTAGGGAAATACACAAAGTGGGAGATCCCTGCAACCCCGCCACACATTAACTAAATAACATGTCACGTTTATGTGTCAAACATGGCAGCCCTGCACAAGACTCCCTCTACTTCTTTTTTTTGTCTTCTGCATCCTGTCCCGTCTATCTTTTCTGCAGGATAAGAAATGCAAGTTATTCTGTTGTTCCATAAGAGCTGGAATTCAGCCACCATCTCCTGTCTGCTTTTACTCACTGACCTCAGAGATGATCTCGGCTGGACACTGGCCAACCATTCCTCCATGAACAAAGGAATAGATAGCCAGCATATATGAATCTAATTGTTTTATGCTTATTCCACTGCTCAAAGGGTTTTGTACATGTACATTAAAATATCATTTTGCTTTTAATTCTTTCGTCGGCATAAGCTGTAAATTTGGAGATCCAGATACATACAAGAACACAACTTCCTTAGGAATTCTGCAGTGTGATTCCACATGTCCGTGTCTGAGAGCATCAAAGTTTGAATTTTTATCTGGGGTAGTAGGGGGAGACCATTACCGAGCATAAGTATCAGTGGTATGGTATCAGTTTAACCGCTTCAGCCCCGGAAGATTTTACCCCCTTCCTGACCAGAGCACTTTTTGCGATTTGGCACTGCGTCACTTTAACTGACAGTTACGCGGTCGTGCGACGTTGTACCCAAACATAATTTCTTTTTTTCCCCACAAATAGAGCTTTCTTTTGGCGGTATTTGATCACCTCTGCGGTTTTTCTTTTTTGCACTATACACAGAAAAAGAACAACAATTTTGATTATTTTTTTTTTTTTTGCTATAATAAATATCCCCCAAAATTATATAAAAAAACAAATGTTGTCCTCAGTTTAGGCCGATATGTATTCTTCTACTTTTTTTGGTAAGAAAAAACGCAATAAGCGTATATTGATTGGTTTGTGCAAAAGTTATAGTGTCTACAAAATAGGGGATAGTTTTATGGCATTTTTATTATTAATTTGTTTTTTTTTTAATAATGGCAGCAATCTGCGATTTTTATTGTGACTGCAACATTATGGCTGACACATTGGACACTTTTGACACTATTTTGGGACCATTGTCATTTATACAGCGATCAGTGCTATAAAAATGCACTGATTATTGTGTAAATGACACTGGCAGTTAAGGGGTTAAACACTAGGGGGCGATGAAGAGGTTAAGTGTGTCCTAAGGAGTGATTCTAACCGTGGGGGGGATGGGCTTCCACTCACATGACAGTGATCACTGCTCCCGATGACACCCAATGCGATCCTCCTCCCAGCCAATCAGGAAGTGTCACCTGTTTGGCTGAAAGGACAGGCGATCCTATTGGAAGCCTAGGAGAAGGAGGAAGGAGACGCACGGCAGAAGCTGCCGTGATGCAGAGGAGGAGGAGACGTGATGGAAGCTGCCGCCCACCGCCCGTAGGAGCATGGCAGACCTAGATGGGATAAGTGCGGAGCTGGATGACCGACCAACAGCACCCCCCAAAAAAAAAGCCGCCACTGCAGCTTAGTATTCTAATAGGAAACCTTCATTTTGTTTGCAAAGCAAATATTAAAAATTCTACCTACCAGCAAGAATGAGTCATTTAAGAGAACCTGTCATTTCAGATCTATCATGGCAGCGCCTGTTAGCGGCATCCACTCACCTGCTGCCGCCACATCCCTCACCTTGTTGTGTCACTGCCACATCACCAGCTGTCCCATAAAAGTGAATGGGACTGTCGGTGAATCAACAGCGGGTCAGTGAGGCCCAGAACGGTGAAAGAAGTGAAGATAGTGCAGGGCCGGGCATGACAGTGTGTCTAGTGACACACATAGGGTTAAAGTTTCAAGGAAGGTGGGGGTGGAGACAACAAGGAAGGGGGGGAGTGGCCAGATAAAAGGAAGGGGCAGAGCAAGAACGGGGCAGTGTGCGGTGAAGGAGACACGAGGAGGCAGAATTTCTCTTCTCCTCAGCGACGATGGCTGAAGTTGATGCACTCTTGGCGTGCTTAAGGCAGGTGGCGGCGGTGAGAGGATCCGACTGGCTCCACAGTCAGGTCACGGAGCTGCTCGGTGGGGAGACAAGTGCAGTGGTGAGGAAGGACGAGCCGTCGGCGCGTGCGCGGAGATCGCGGCCTCCGGTGCGTTACTCGCCGGGGCCGGAACACAGGCCGGGCCGCATGGAGAGGAGTCCGCGGGGGGAGCGCTCGGTTCCACCGGCGAAGAGGAGCCACAAGGCTGCAGCAGATAGGCCCGGGCGGGTTACACGCCGCAGTCAGGGCTCAGTGGGCGGGGCCATGGGCCAAAATGGCGCCGCTTCCCTGAACGCTGGGCCAGGCTATGGGGACCAGGCTTGCCCCCCAGCAGCTCTCCACGAGCGGGCGGGGGGGGGCAGGGTGGACAGAAGGGGGAGATCAGAGGCTAGAGACAGAGAGAGGCCGGGAGACGTGGGTCAGACGACGTCTGGGCAGCGTGGATCGTCATCTGCTCGCAGCAGTGTCCAGGCTCCACAGCAGAGAGTTTTTACGGCCTCCAGGAGGGCTTCGCCTGGGGGGCTGCCTGTGGCGTCAGTCCCGGCGCACGGGGAACAGTCGGAGGATAAAGTGTCAGAAGAAGAGGTGGAGCCAAGGCAGCAAGCACCGGCGAGGGAGAGCGGCACGGCGGCTGTTGGGAAGACTACTGGTCAGCCCGGTAAATCCAGTGACAATTTATCATTTACTACTGCATTGCAGGGTTTGTTGGGGGGTGGTGGCAACAAGTGCAGGAGAAGTGGTGCCACCTTCGCCACGGTCGCTGGTACAGGCTTCGGACCAACAACTGGCTGGTACCGCATCTGCCAGTTCGGGGTCAGGGGGACAGCTCCAGGAGCTATTGGAGGGTCTGCGGGTGCTGGTAGGACATTTTGGCAATGCACAAGGGCAGGTTTTGGGGGGTGGATGGGCAAGGGGATGCCCAGGGAGCGGCAAGGGATGGCGGGGGTGTGAACTCGGGGGGGGGGCATGAGGTAACTCCAGCTACGGTGGTGCCAGCTGATAAGACGGCGGAGACGGTGACGGGAAAAGAAACGTCAGGTGAGAAGGGGGCCGCAGAAGCTAAGTGCCGGTCGGATGTGGTTAGGCTGGCTGATGTGGCAAAATGCGAGATATACGTCTGTTTCGAAGGCCCGCTGGGGGCGCATTTGAAATAGGAGGTTCGGGAAAAAATTTATAAAGGGGAATATGTGGAAATCTTCTTCTTGCTGCCATTGGAAAAGTTTAACCTGGACAGGGTTAAACCCGACGATTCAAAGAAGGAGGATGAGGAGAAGCGGAGATATAGATTGATACCGCGGACGTTTGTAAATTGGTTACAGGCGTTCGCTATCATGGCCAGCGTCATTGGCGAAAAGAACCCCAAACATTGTTTTGTTATATGGATGCTATAGGAGAGGCACATAGGGTTTATGGGGGAACTGCTTGGCTACGGTATGACGAGCAGTTTCGACAATGCCGAGCGGTTCGTCCGGCTCTGCGTTGGGACCATAAGGATATTAGCCTATGGATGAGACTGATGTCGTTGGCTAGGGCCCCGCCTCAGTTATTTCAGGGGGGGGCCGGGGGTACTCACTTCTCAGGACTACCGGCCGGCAGAAAATGGGGAGTGTGCTGGCAGTTTAATGAAGGGTCCTGTAAGTTCGGGGGCTCGTGCAAGTTCAAGAACGAGTGCTCAGGGTGTGGAGGAGCCCACGCGCTGGCTTGGTGCTTCAAAAAAGGAAAGCGTGCCGGGGAGTCTGCTATCAAGAGGGATGACGCCGGTGAAGGTGGAAAGGATGCAGCCTTTCCTAAGTAAGTATCCGGATAGGGAAGCGGTGTTACCGATTGCCACGGGGTTTCGGGAGTGGTTCAAAATACCGTGTTCATTGGAGGTGGTTCCTCCGGTAGCTCGGAATTTGAGATCTGCGTTACAACACCCAAGGGTGGTGGGGGAAAAATTGGCAAAGGAAGTGGCATTGGAACGCATGGGTGGGCCGTTTGGGGAAAAACCGTTAAAGGACCTGGTGGTGTCTCCACTGGGCGTGGTACCAAAGAAGGAACCGAATAAGTTTCCGTTGATTCACCACTTATCATTCCCAAAAGGGGCTCGGTTAACGATTTCACTGACCCGGACGCATGTACCGTGTCATACACTTCGTTTGATGCGGCAGTTCGATGGGCCAGATGGTATGGAAAGGGGGCAATGATGGCAAAATATGACATAGAGGCGGCATTTAGGCTACTTCCGGTGCATCCGGATAGCTGCTGGCTGTTGGGCTGCCACTGGCAGGAGCAATTTTACGTGGACAAATGCTTGCCCATGGGTTGCTCCATTTCCTGTGCCATGTTTGAAGTTTTCAGTTCCTTTTTGGAGTGGGTGGTAAGGGATGTGTCGGGGCTTGAATCTGTGATCTACTATTTGGATGACTTTCTATGTATAAGCCCCCCTTCTTCAAGTGTGTGTGCGATTTTAATGTCAACGTTGCAACACATTGCAGCCCTGTTCGGAGTGCCCCTGGCAGCAGAAAAAAACGGCGGGCCCCACGACAGAGATTAGTTTCTTGGGTATTGTTATTGACTCCATGGCTATGGAATGTAGGTTACCGCAAGAAAAATTGGTTGATTTGCAGAAGGAAATCCGGGAGATCCATGGGATGAAAAAAATACAGCTGCGGGCCCTTCAATCCATGATGGGGAAGTTGAACTTTGCTTGTAGGATAATACCCAAGGGTTTTTTGCCGACGGCTGTCGTCGGCTACAGTGGGGGTAAAAGCACCGGCCCATTTCATCAGGCTTAGCAAAGAGCATCGTGAGGACCTAAAGGTATGGTATCATTTTCTGACGGAGTACAACGGGAAGTCGGTGTGGATGCCGAGCCCGGTAAGTAATTTCGATGTGGAGTTGGTTACAGACGCGGCGGGGTCTACTGGATACGGGGCGTTTTTTAAAGGGCAATGGAGTGCGGAGCCTTGGCCAAAATCCTGGGTGGAAGCGGGGTTCCTTCATAACTTGGTACTGCTGGAGTTGTTTCCGGTGGTATTGGCTATGGAGTTGTGGGGACGGTCGTGTCAGAATTTAAAGTTACGATTGAACTGCGATAATATGGGAGTGGTGCAAGTAGTCAATCGCATGTCAGCGTCTTCCCAACCTGTCATAAGGTTACTATGACAGTTGGTGTTGCGGTGCTTGCAATTGAATATTTTCATATATGCTGTACATATACCAGGGATTGATAACACACTGGCTGATTCGCTGTCTCGCTTTCAGTGGGACAAGTTCAGGGAATTAGCTCCGGTTGCAGAGAAGGAAGGAATTCCTTGCCCGGGGTGGATCTGGGAGCTGGCCTTGGAGTCGCCGCGGGATGGATACAACAGTCTGTGAGTGAGTCCACGTGGACGGCCTATGTGAAGGTATGGAAAGAATGGTCTGAACTTGTCCAGGAAGCTGGGGCTGGTGAAGACGGCGGGGAGGTGAGATTATTGGTTCTGTATTTTGTGTCAAGGAACATAGAAAGCAGGGTGGCGGTATCGTCTATTGGTAAAAAGTTGGCGGCGTTGTCATTTCTTTTTAAGCTACAGGGGAGGGAGGATCGGACAAAAGATTTTTGGGTGAGGCAGGCCTTAAAAGGGTACCGGAAAGGTCACAAGAAAAGGAATAACCGCAGGCCTGTCACTTTTAAAAACTTGGTGTCAATTTGTGCGCAGTTGGGGTCGGTGTGTAACTCAAGTTATGAGTGCTTACTGTTTACAGCGGCTTTTTCGCTGGCGTTTTTTGGGGCTTTTTGGGTAGGGGAGTTGGTTAGTCCGTCCAGGCGGGACGCGGGGGGTATTCTGGTACAGGACGTACGGACATACACTGATAGGGTGGGTTTACGGCTGAGGAGGTCGAAAACGGATCAATTAGGAAGAGGTGTGGATGTGTGGTTGTTTGCCCTGCCAGGGTCAGCAGTGTGTCCGGTAAGAACCGTTGGCGATTTTGGGAAGGTTAGACCGGTTGGTGACGGACCATTTTTATCTCATGCGGACGGCTCACATTTATCGAGGTTTCAATCTGTGGCAGTGTTTCGGAAATGCTTAGCTGGGATAGGCTTGGATGGGAAGGCATACGCCTCACACTCCTTCCGCATTGGGGCGGCTACAGAAGCTGCCAGATGCGGGTTGGATGAGGCAGCTGTGCGGAGGATCGGGAGATGGGAATCAAAGAGATTCCGTACTTACATTCGCCCTCAATTGGTAGGGGAATAAAAAAAAAAAATATATATATAATAATAAAATGTGGGATGTTTGCACGCATACGATGGGGGTAAGTTGTTTTAATGAAGTCACCTTGCCTTGTTGTTTTTCGTTTCAGATGGAGTGTCTCCACACCTCGTCTGGATACTGGGGCACTCCTACGTTTGTTGGGGGGCAAGGAGAGGTGATGCGAGACCGGATGGGCGGCAGTTGGGCATATCGAGGAGAGAGGCTTTTATCAGGTGGCTGGGGAGACCAGGAATGATGTGGGGTAGAGTGGTTACAGAAGTTGAACGATATGCGTGGTTAGACAGACCACCGGATGTGTTGGTTATTCACGCTGGAGGTAATGACTTGGGGGTGCGTACGGTCAGGAAGTTGATATCAGATGTAAAGGCTGATCTGTTACACATACGTACTATTTTTCCTAATACCTTGCTGTTATGGTCTGATATTGTGGCACGTACATCATGGTGCAATGCAAGGTTGGTGGTGCGAATCAACAAGGCCCGTATACGAGTCAATAAGGTGGTGGGGAGGTTTTTGGTGCAGCAAGGGGGCATGGTGATTCGACATAGAGAGTTAGAGATAAATGTAGGCCTCTATTTGCGAAGGGATGGGGTTCACCTCACGGATGTGGGGACTGATCTTTGGACCATGGGGTTGCAGGAAGGAATTCAGCGGGCCCTGCGGGTATGGAGAGGCCCTTAAGGATAAGGTTTCATCCTTGCGGGCTGTGGCTGTTTTTTTGCTGTTGGTCGGTGACGGTAGCGGTAAATAAAATGTGAAAAAAAGGGGAGGGGGGGTCATCAATAGTATGGCCCCTCCTGTGTATTCCTGAAAAGGAATACCGGTATGTTGCACTGCGGGAGGGGGTTGTCTCCGAGCGGTACAGCTGGAGGCCTTATCAGTTTGAAACATGGTGCTCGCAGTGTACTGCTTTTGATATGTGGTGAAAAAGGGGGTAGCTCCGTCATTGACCAACAGATTGGATTAAAACATGTTGTTTTCTCTGAGGTTATATGTTATATGTTATTTATATATTTAAGTTGATATTGGAGGTATTTATACAGTTGTTTAATAAAAGAGGCTGTTGTGGCCATTTTATACTCCAGAAGCATGGTGTGGTCTCATTATTTAGGAAGGTGAAAGTGGTTTTGGAGTATGGGTGGCTTAACGGTAAGAGGTAAGATGGGGGTACATCTGGACTACACTGGTCAAGAGGAGGAGCCACTGCGGGACAGAGATGACAGTTGCTCTTTAAAAACTATGATTTAAATTGAGTTGATTTAAATCAAGCCTTTTTACTAGTGATTTAAATCATGATTTAAATTGACTTGATTTAAATTAAATCCACCCTGTGCACTGTCCAAAAGAAAAGGAGAATGTTAAGAGGAGGGAGCAGAGGAACAAAGGGGGCATGCAGAATAAATATTACGGGAACGTGCTTTGCGATGAAACTCATGGTGTCACACAGCTTCCCATGCCTTGGACAGCAGCAGGGCACATATAAAGCATTACCAAGTCAGTCTCTGCAATCACAAGACACATATAGCATGGGGGGGGGTGCAGAACAACACCATGAGTTGCATGGTGTTACTTGTAAATGGCCATCAGTTTCTAGTGCTGATACTGGACAACCAGCGCATGGACAGATGTCAAAACTGGTTCTATGTCATATATCAAAATACATGTTATATAACTATATTGATATCTATTCTAGTAATTCTAGAGTGAACTTCCACTTTAATTCTAAACCAACTCTAATGCCCCGTACACACGGTCGGACTTTGTTCGGACATTCCGACAACAAAATCCTAGGATTTTTTCCGACAGATGTTGGCTCAAACTTGTTTTGCCTACACACGGTCGCACAAAGTTGTCGGAATTTCCGATCGACAACCACGCGGTCACGTACACCACGTACGACGAGACTAGAGAAGGCCGGTTCAGAACCAAGCGCGGCACCCTTTGGGCTCCTTTTGCTAATCTCGTGTTAGTAAAAGTTTGGTGAGAGACGATTCGCGCTTTTTCAGACTCGTGGCTTTCAGATCGTTTTCTGCCGTTCAGTTTGTGCTTGTGCGTTTGTATCTGCTCTTCAGTGCGTGCAGTCAGTTCGTATCAGAGTTTTCTGTGTGATCTTGCCTGCTCGTTGCTGTTTTTCAGGTCGCTCTTCACAGGCCTTGCTGTTCTTCAGTGCGTTCTGTTACTTCGTTCTGAGCAGCCGACCGTTTTCTAGCCATGTTTCGTATACGTACTCCTCGTAGAGTTCGTGCTGTGCGGGGGCTTGGTGTTGGGGTCCTGACCTTGACACAAGTCCAGTCCATGAACAGGGTGGGGAGGAGTTCATGGACCAAGAATTGGTTGCTTCAGCGTGACCAGTTCTCTCATATGCCTTTGCTCCGTGAGATCCGTGAGAATAATCCTGATAATTTCAGGAACTTTCTCAGGATGACGGACCCCGTGTTTCACCGTTTGTTGGCTTCGCTGACCCCCTATATCAGCAGGCAGGATACCTGCATGAGGCAAGCCATCACTCCGGAGCAGAGGTTGGTCGCTACCCTGCGGTATTTGGCGACAGGGAGAGGCCTGCAGGACCTCAAGTTCTCGACAGGCATCTCCCCCCAGGCTCTTCTTTGTGGACATTTACTGCTTGTGTTTGTTTTAGCTGACTCTGACAGAAATGTGTGGAGTGCAGAAAATGTCGTGATTGTGTAACCTTATACAAAGCACTGATGGCTGTTATTTACTAAATGCAAAGACACTTTTCACTACAAGTGCACTTGCAACTGCACTGAAACTGCACTTGTAGTGCAAAGTGGATTTGCCCTTAGGAAATTACCCCCATTTTCTCATAAAACAACAATTACATCACCCCAAAAGTGTTGTAGTGTTGAGACAATAATCCACACATTCTTGATGAGCAATCTTTTTAATACCTGCACAATCACATGTGCATTTACCAAAGGTTTTTCTGACAAACCAACATGTTTGTTGTATAACAATTTTTGTGGTGTCATTATCCAAAATCAAAATGTCCATTTTATAGAAAACAGGCATGTGTAAAACCCACAAGAAAGACACAAATCTTGATCTTACAAAGTTCACATTTGGTAGAACTTGAAGGCAATATCAGACATGAGTATTTAGGAACTGTGTTTGATATTGCGTTCAGATGGGGGAAATCACCCCTGGAAAAGCCAAATTTGGAAGATGCACACAAATTTCACAATGTCAACATGTGCGACCTGCCATCACGGGGGATCAAGGGACGTGTTTTGGGGGAGAAAGCCCTTCCTCAACACGACTTTATAATTGAGGAAGGGGTTGCACCCCCAAAACGCGTCCATTGATCTCCCGTGATGGCAGATAGCACATGTTGACACATTGTGTGCATCCTCCAAATTTGGCTTTGGGAAAAATCACAAAAACATTTCGCACATTGTAGCAGACAAAAGAAGAAAGTGATTTGGAGGGGCTTTAAACTCGCCCCAAAACATCAATGATGTTTTTATATTTTGGAATAACATCATTGATGTTTTGCTTGATGTTTTCCAATTGTAAATTACACCCCATGATCTCCCCGATCACGATCTGGGCACTTTCTGATGTGAAAGGATCTTCATCCACAACCTCACAATCACCTAAAAAGAGAGGAAACCCAAAATAAATTAGGTCAAAAAAAAATGCCGCAATCCATCTCTTATCTGAGCCTGTGGTCGCAGACACTCACCTGTTGTGGTGACTACTTCCACCACGTCTTCTTCCTCCTGCTCATCTTGTGTTGGGTGGATTTCCCCTTCTTCCAGAGGGGGGGGGTCTCTGGTCTCCTCTGATGAGGGGTGTCCTCCGAGTCTTTTCTCCCCTATGTAAAACAAAAATGATATAATTAGCACACAGATATTTGATGGCAGAACTAGAAAGATGAAACATTGCTTGGAAGTGGGGTACAATGATCTATTTTAGCAGAGTTCTAAGATGTAGCTTTTTTAGTGTCCTTTGTCAAGCTGCAATACTTTACCTGTTTGGTACAAGCTTCACAGATGTAGCCCCCCCTATAGTATACACTGGAGCACCTGTGTGGCCCCCCTAATAAAAAGGGTGTTCTGGGGTCCCACACTAGTGCTCCAGTGTCCAGATGTGAAAACAGCTGCTGAGTGTCCTCTCCTTACACAGAATCTAGTTTGCATTTCATTCTAGTAACAAAGCCATCTACACAACCCAATTCTTTGAAGACAAGTATAGGGCCTCAAAATGGTGGCCAAATGCATATGGCCTAAACAATGGTATTTTATAGTCCGAAATAAAAATGTGTGATCCGAACGAATAATGTGCCCAAGAACATGAAAGTTGCCATTTTAAACTGTACAACAGTTCCTAAAAGCACATGGAGCAGCACGAACGTAATAAACACAAGAACAATAGGAACACAGCACAACTACTTACTTTTTTGCAGCACTCTCCGGATCTTTCTGTACTGCTCATGTTCTCGTAATTTCAGGTCCGACCACCGCTTCCTGAGCTGATCTTTCGATCGTCGTACCCTGAATTTCCAGTGCAGACTCCTGACCACTTTCGCCATGATCTTGGCCTTTCGGACATTGTGGTTGGGGTAAGGCCCATACTTTCCATCATAGTCGGCCTTCTTCAGGATGTCGACCATTTCCAACATCTCCCCAAAGGACATATTTGAGTCCTTTAATCTCCTTCTGGATTGGGACGTTTCAGGCTCCGGCCTTTCCTCCTCCTCCTCCTCCTCGTTGCTCCAATTATCAGGATCCTGCTGTCTCTCCGCCATGTGCTCTTCCTCCACTGCGCCGAACGAAAAGGGGCGGGGAATAGAATAGAAAGAACGTCAGGGGCGGGCGGAGTTATACGCATGCGCAGTGTGTATAAATCGTAACGCGCGCGTCTTACGTACGATCTGTGAGCAGAGGAAGGAGCATCGGAGACGCCGATCGTGCTAACGAAGGTAGGATCTAAACTTGGGCCTATACTGCTTTGAAATGGAAGCCTATATTGTAACAAGATTAGGGGAGTTTGGCCTGACATTAGGGTTTGTCTTGTGTTGTGTCTTGCAGCGAAAATGGATGGGTTCAACGACCACAATTTCCTGCCCCTGTTCATAGACAAGTACAGGGAGCTGCCCTGTCTGTGGCAGGTGAGACACCCCCACTATAATCACAAACAGAAGAGGCAGGCAGCGCTGGAGAAACTGCTGGAGTTGGTGAAGCAGGTGGTCCCCACAGCAACCATCCCTTATTTAAAAGCCAAAATTGGTGGCCTGAGGAGCACTTATCTTAGGGAGCGCAAGAAGGTCACAGATTCCCAGAGGTCCGGAGTTGCAGCAGATGACATTTATGTCCCCAGGCTGTGGTACTATGAGAGACTGCGATTTCTGTCAGACCACACTGAAGTCAGGGAATCCCTCTCTACTCTTCCTTCCACTCTTCCTTCCATCCCAGCTGAGGCTTCTGATGTCCAACCTGGGCCTTCCAGCCAGGAAGAAGTGGAGGAGCCCAGCTGGAGTCAGGTATAGCATTCTTCTACAGATTTCTGGGCAATAAATAAATGATGTTTACTAGATGTTATTATTGATCATTAATTGCTGATTAAAAAAGTGTTTTACATATCAATAGACAGTAGTGGGCACCAAAAATTGGGACAAGAATGCAAAATGCTGGGCTCAGAAGGATAGTCTGTAAAAAAAACTAAAACTATGTCCCTTTTTCATACACAGGAAGACCTCAGCCAGGAGGAGGCTGTGGAATGTGGCAGTCAGGAGGAGGCGGGGATTATTAGTGTCAGCCAGGAGGAGGCGGGGATTAGTGGCAGCCAGGAGGAGGCGGGGCTAAGTGTCAGCCAAGAGAAGCCTGGGACAAGTCGCAGCCTGACTGAGTCTCAGGTTCCTCCCCTCCGCCTTCCATACAAAAGGGCCAGGAAGGCCACTCCCAGTCCTGTGCAGGATTCAGCATACAGGCTGATCCAGGAGGCTTCTGCGTCCCTCAGAGCCTTCCCCAGTCCTGAAGAGGCCTTTGCCTGCATGGCTGCCACCAAATTGCTGGGCATGCAGGAGGGCCAACGCAAGATCTCTGAGGACCTGATTTATAAAGTCCTACGTAAGGGGGAGAGTGGGGAACTGACACACAAGACGGATGTCATTGAGATCGACGATCCTCCTCCTCCTCCTCCTCCTGCTGCCACAACTCCACCACCACAGCCAAAGGCTGGAAGGAAGCGTGGAAGAAAGACCAAAGAGTGATGACCCTGGGTTCAGTCTGGTCTGACAAAAGCTGCTGTCACTCGTATGACCACAGCCTGGGGACACAGATGTCATCTGCTGCTTTCCGGATCTCTGGGACTTCTGGACCAGACTGCCCTCCCTTAGATAAGGACTCCTCAGGCCACCAATTTTGCTTTTAAATAATTGATGGCTGCCTTGGGGGTCCAAGGCTTCGCCCACTTCTGCAGTTTCTTCAGCGTTGCCTCCCTCTTTGTTTATAGTTGTGAGCCCTTAATAAAATTTTTTTGGTAAATTCTACTCTCCTGTGTGTGTTTTCATCCAAAAAGGACAGTTTGTTGGTGACGATTCAGGTACATTTCTAAAGTACAATGTTAAATTAACAAGGGACAACAACACCAAACAATCTCCTACAGATTAAATAGAACAACATATCAATGGTGTTGTGGGAACTTGTCACAAAAAACACACAAACATTTTCGGGAGTACAAATCAAAATCACCAAAAAAAAAAAATTAAAAAAGAGAAACACAAAAAAAGATTCTACATTAAAGTAACAAAAAAAAAAAAAAATTATGTTGTCAGATGTGAGAAATCAAAATATATTGAGGGAGTCCCGATAAATAGTAACGAAAGAAGTTTGTGAGAAGTGTGTGTGAATATGAGCATCAAAACGACTTAATTCTTGTCACATTATAAAGAAGAACAGAGTGCGCTGTATTAAACCATTTTGAACATTGCAGCGTGACGAAAGTGCTGTATCCATTGCGAACGCTAAGTTTACCAGAACGAGCTGTCCCGTGTCGGAATTTCTTCTGAGCATGCGTGGCACTTTGTGCGTCGGAACAGGCCACACACGGTCGGAATTGACGCGATCGGATTTTGTTGTCGGAAAATTTTATCTCCTGCTGTCCAACTTTGTATGTCGGACAATCCAAAGGAAAATGTCCGATGGAGCCCACACACGGTCGGAATTTCCGACAACACGCTCCGATCGGACAATGTCCAGCGGAAAATCCGACCGTGTGTACGGGGCATTAGAGTCCTTTCACACTGGAGCGGTTTGCAGGCGCTATTGCGCTAATAATAGCGCCTGCAAACCGACCCGAAAGTGCCGCTGCTTTGTCTCCAGTGTGTAAGCCCCGAGGGCTTTCACACTGGAGCGGTGCGCTAGCAGGACGTGAAAAAAAGTCCTGCTAGCAGCATCTTCGGAGTGGTGAAGGAGCAGAGTGTATATGCTCCTTCACCGCTCCTGTCCATTGAAATCAATGGGACAGCACGGCTATACCGCCGGCAAATCGCCTCTGCAGAGGCGCTTTGCGGTGGTATTTGACCCTTTCTCGGCCACTAGCGGCCGAATACCAACGGTAAAGCGGCGCTTACAATAGCGGCGCTTTACCGCAGACGCTGCCCCAGTGTAAAAGGGCCCAAAAATCGCATACCCAGTTCAGCTCTTTGGGCGTACTATGTACTACCTTTGATCACAAGGTATTGGCTGCAGTAGCAGCCATCAGCCTGTGTGGGTTTTGCCCCCCCATCGGCGGCCCAGCCTCCTCCCGTGGTGCACAGGCTGTCCCGTGCTTACCGATGCCCGGGAACACATCCGCTGGTGGGGGGGGGGGACTGCAGTGAGACTGAGGCAAATCCATGCCTCAATCTCACATGCAAACATGGAAACTGGAAGTATTGTCACTTACTGTTTCATATGCACACTTTCCTGGCTAGTACAGCCAGGAGACACATCTAACCAAGCCGATCTGAAGGGCAGGGGAGATATTGGGGTCCATTAGACCCCTAATGTCTCCAAAAAGAGTACCTGTCACCTTCCAATGCTATCACATACAGATTTATTAACCCCTTGTGATAGCAATCACGTAAAAGTAAATAAAAACGTAAAAAATAATAAAATGATAATAAAATATATTAAAATGTATTAAAAAAAAATGGCAAAACCCTTATTGGCCCACACACCTGCGCAAACGTAAACGCAAGCCCAGGATGCGTACGTGTATGTAAACCGTGGTCGTGCCACACATGTGACATATCGTCGTGAACGTCAGAGTGAGAAAAATAATTCTAGCACAAGATCTCCTAGCTAACCCTAAATTAATGAGCTGTGGCGGCTTTTAAAGTGTCACCCATGGTGATTTTTTGGGGACCATAGTTTTTGGCGGTAGCACAGGGACACACAATTTTTAAAACATGGAATGTTAGGTATTTATTTACTTGATGCAACTTCATCTTTTATATTTTAACCAAAAATGGGTATGATATGGTATGGTTTTGCACTAAAACTCATTTTATTATATTTTTTTACTGATCTATTGCGTTTAATAAACAGTTGCGCCAATATCACGTGAAACAAAAATTTGCAATTCTACAGGGCCTCTGCTTTCAGAAAATATATAATGTTCTAGGGGTTTATGTCATTTTTACATGTAGGATTTTTACATGTATGCGACTAAGGAAAAATATTGCTCTGGAGCCAAACTGGATACTTTCTTTATTTGCACCTTAGGTACACGTGCCAAAACTTTATAGTTCCTGTGCCAAGATCAGCTCCGAAATAAATGATTCATTTTCAGAAGGAGGTTAGCAATGGACGTCTACATATTTCCCTTGATATACATTTCTTTTAAGTCAGCAGCAGAAAACGAACAATATTTACTCACTACCGACCCCGTCACTAATTGTGGTTTTCACTTCAATTTCTCAAGACTTCCTTCATTTAACCACTTGCTTACTGGGCACTTAAACCCCCCTCCTGCCCAGACCAATTTTCAGCTTTCAGCACTGACGCATTTTGAATGACAATTGCGCCGTCATACAACACTGTACCCAAATGAAATTTTTATCATTTTTTTCACACAAATAGAGCTTTCTTTTGGTGGTATTTAACCACTTCAATACCAGGCATTTAGACACCTTCCTGCCCAAGCCAATTTTCACCTTTCAGCGCTGTCGCATTTTGAATTCCAATTGCGCGGTCATGCTACACTGTACCCAAACAAATTTTTTATAATTTTGTTCCCACAAATAGAACTTTCTTTTGGTGGTATTTGATCACCTCTGGGATTTTTATTTTTTGCGCAACAAATAAAAAAAGACCGAAAATTTAGAAAAAAAACAAGTTTTTCTTTGTTTATATTAAACATTTTTGTAAATAAGTAAGTTTTCTCATTCAATGATGGGCACTGATATGGCTGCACTGACGGGCACTGATAAGGCGGCACTGATGGGCACCGATGAGGTGGCACCAATGAGGTGGCACTGATGAGGTGGCACTGACGGGCACTGATGACGGGCACTGATAGGCGGCGCTGATGGGCACTGATAGGTGGAACGGATGGGCACTGATAGGTGGCACTGGTATGCGCCACTGATGGGCACTCATAGGCGGCACTGATGGGCACTCATAGGCGGCACTGATGGGCACTTGTGGGTGGCACTGATGGGCACTTGTGGGTGGCACTGATAGGTGGCATGGATGGGCACTGATGGGCATGGATGGGCACTGACAGGTGGCACTGATGGGTTGCACTGATGTCATTGATGGGTGGCACTGATGATACTGATGGGTGGCATTGCTGGGCATCACTGATGTCTGTTAGTACATACTGATGCCAATCAGTGCCCATTTGTGGGCACTGATTGGTACAGATCGGGCATAATTTGCACATGTGGATGGCCATGGTGTACATACCTGGCCATCCACATGTTGCACACTTCCCTGGTGGTCCTATTGGCGTCCCTGGTGGTCCAGTGTGGTCATCTGAGGGGGGGCTGCGCTGATAAACAATCAGCGCAGACCCCACCTGTCAGAAGAGCCGCTGATCGGCTCTCCTCTGCTCGCGTCTGTCAGACGCGAGTGAGGAAAAGCCGATCAACGGCTCTTCCCATTTACATTGTGAGCAGCCGTGATTGGACACGGCTGATCACGTGGTAAAGAGCCTCCGCCGGAGGCTCTTTACCGAGATCGGTGGAACGGTGTGTCAGACTGACACACCACTCCACCGATTGCCGCGATGCGCGCCCCCGTGGGCGCACGGCGGCATGTTATCCTGCTGGACGTCATATGACGCCCAGTCAGGATAATTGAACCACCTCCCGGCTGTCATTTTGCTATAGGCAAAGGGAAGTGGTTAATCACAGCTGGGGTTTTTATTTTTTGCTAAACAAACAAAAAAAGATGGAAAATTTTGAAAAAAAAAATCATGTTTTCTAGTTTGTTATAAAATTTTTCAAACAGGTAATTTTTCTTCTTCATGGATATGCGCTGATGAGGTGGCACAGGTGGGCACTGATAGGCTGCACTGATGGGCACTGATAAGCACAGATAAGGTGGCACTGATGGGGACAGATAAGGCAGCACTGATGGGGACAGATAAGGCGGTACTGATGGGCACAGATGAGGTGGCACTGATGGGCACTGATAAGATGGCACTGATGGGCCCTGATGGGTGGCACTGATGGTCACTGATAGGTGTTAGTGATAGGTACCACTGATAGATGGCACTGATGGGCACTGATAGGTGGCACTGATGGGCACTGGTAGGTGACACTGATGGGCAGCACTGTGGATGAGGCACTGATTGGTGACACTGATAGGTTGGACTGTGGCAGTGATAGGTGGCATTGTGAGCACTGATGGGTGGCACTGTGGGCACTGGTAGGTGGCACTGGTGGGCACTGGTAGGCGGCACTGTTGTGCACTGGTAGGTGGCACTGGCAGGTGGCACAGGTGGGCACAGATGAGCTGTCAGGAGCTCTCCTTGATCGGGACCGATGTCCCTCTGACAGCGCTAGGAGAAAAAATAGCCGATTTAACGGCTCTGATAACACCACATGATCAGCCCTTACCCCGATCTGTGATCAGCCGAGTCTCATAGACTCGCTGATCACAGAGCGCGCCGCGGGCGCCCTGCAGGGTGCGTGCAGGCCGCTTGGGCATGGGAGGACATACTCCCGGCAAAGTAGGTCCGTCATTCGGCTATAGCGTGGATCTGAACAAGTTAAAGGAAATATGATTTCTGATTAAACAGAAGTCTTCATTTAATAAATACTGTTATGAGATATACAGAAAATTATATACAATATAAATGACTGCATTTTTATTTAGTCTAACGGTTGCATGTTATGTAACATTTTCATAGAAACTGGCTTGCCCCATTATCTACAAACATATACATCATAAAAGCACCACAATTTTAAATTGCTGCAAGAGTTTTCATGATATTAACATTTAATATTCCTATAGGCTGAACTGTACTACCTTGCTTCTGTCGACTGTGACAGGAGGTCTGTTCACTCGGAAGATGATTTATTAGTGTTATCTTTTCACTCAACGGATGTTGCCAAAGTTCTGAGAAAGTCAGTAACCTTAGCTAAATATAAATAAATATATACAGCGCTTCTGTTACTGATTTTACGCACATTGCAACTATCCATCTCACTACGGCTGAATACGGCTACGCTCCCATCCTTATTAAACAAATAGATTGCGGGGGGAGGACAGGATTTATATTATAATGGAAAAGAGAAGCTAATTGAATCCATGCCACCATACATTGCTCATACTAGACAAAGTAACAAGTTTGCTGCAAAACCAGTACCATAAGGTTCCTGTATTTACCTTTCTTGTACTTCCCCCAGGGGCCCGGGGGGGCCACAGCGTCTCATGATTTCAGAGAAAGTTTTAGTGCTCAGTAAGCCGTATGCTCCCCCCTTCCTCCATGTGACAAAAATTAGGCCTTTCATTCGGAAACCCATACAAAGATTGCTGGCCTTACGGATGATTTGTACAGGGGCAACTTGGTGTTGAGTTATTCACTTTAAAGTGATTGTAAAGTCTTTTTTGTTTTTTTTTTTGTTTTTTTTTTTAATAACAAACATGCTATACTTACCTGTTCTTTTGCAGTCGATTTGCACGGAGCAGCCCGGATCATCCTCTTCTTGGGTCCCTCTTCACTGCTCCTGGCTCCTCCCTCCTGACAAGTGCCCCCACAGCCCAACAGCTTACTATGGGGGCACCCGAGCCGAACTGCAGCTCTGTGTGTCCATTCAGACATACAGCTGCCGTTCAGCACCACCCCCTCTCTTCTCAGATTGGCTAACTGACTTTGATTGACAGCCGTGGGAGCCAGTGGTGCCCTGGCTGTGCCCCAGCCAATCAGGAGCAGAGTCCTGGACAGCCGAGGGAATCGTGGACATAACTGGATAGAAATGGGGCTCAGGATAAGTATTAGGGGGTGCTGGGGCGGCTGCTGTACACATAAGGTTTTTTTATCATAACCACTTCAGCCCCGGAAGGATTTACCCCCTTCCTGACCAGAGCACTTTTTACAATTTGGCACTGCGTCGCTTTAACTGCTAATTGCACAGTCATGCAATGCTTTACCCAAACGAAATTTGCATCCTTTTCTTCCCACAAATAGAGCTTTCTTTTGAAAGAATCACAGTTTCGAAGGCCATAAAATGCCAAGATAGCACAACCCCCCCAAATGACCCCATTTTGGAAAGTAGACACCCCAAGCTATTTGCTGAGAGGCATGGTGAGTATTTTGCAGCTCTCATTTGTTTTTGAAAATGAAGAAAGACAAGAAAACATTTTTTTTTTCTTTTTTCAATTTTCAAAACTTTGCGACAAAAAGTGAGGTCTGCAAAATACTCACTATACCTCTCAGCAAATAGCTTGGGGTGTCTACTTTCCAAAATATGGTCATTTGGGGGGGGGGGGGGGTTTGTGCCACCTGGGCATTCCATGGCCTCCGAAACTGTGATAGGCAGTGAAGAGTGAAATCAAAAATTTACACCCTTAGAAAGCCTGAAGGCGGTGCTTGGTTTTCGGGGTCCCGTCGCGGCTAGGCTCCCAAGAAGTCTCACACATGTGGTATCCCCGTACTCAGGAGAAGCAACAGAATGTATTTTGGGGTGTAATTTCACATATTCCCATGGCATGTTTGAGCAATATGTCATTTAGTGACAACTTTGTGCAAAAAAAAAAAAAAAAAAATTGTCTTTTTCCCGCCAACTTGTGTCACAATATAAAATATTCCATGGACTCGACATGCCTCTCAGCAAATAGCTTGGGGTGTCTACTTTCCAAAATGGGGTCATTTGGGGAGGGTTTGAACTGTCCTGGCATTTTATGAAAAACATTTAGAAGCTTATGTCACACATCACCCACTCTTCTAACCACTTGAAGACAAAGCCCTTTCTGGCACTTTTTGTTTACATGAAAAAATTAATTTTTTTTGCAAGAAAATTACTTTGAACCCCCAAACATTATATATTTTTTTAAAGCAAATGCCCTACAGATTCAAATTGTGGGTGTTTCATTTTTTTTTTACACAGTATTTGCGCAGCGATTTTTCAAACGCATTTTTTGGGGAAAAAACACACTTTTTTTAAATTTTAATGCACTAAAACACACTATATTGCCCAAATGTTTGATGAAATAAAAAAGGTGATCTTAGGCCGAGTACATGGATACCAAACACGACATGCTTTAAAATTGCGCACAAACGTGCAGTGGCGACAAACTAAATACATTTTTAAAAGCCTTTACAGGTTACCACTTTAGATTTACAGAGGAGGTCTACTGCTAAAATTACTGCCCTCGATCTGACCTTTGCGATGATACCTCACATGCATGGTGCAATTGCTGTTTACATTTGACGCCAGACCGACGCTTGCGTTCGCCTTTGTGCGAGAGCAGGGGGGGACAGGGGTGCGTTTTTTTTTTTCTTTATTATTTTTTTGCTTTTTTATCTTATTTTTAAACTGTTCCTTTCATTTTTTTTTTTTAATCAATTTTATTGTTATCTCAGGGAATGTAAATATCCCCTATGATAGCAATAGGTAGTGACAGGTACTCTTTTTTGAAAAAATTGGGGTCTATTAGACCCTAGATCTCTCCTCTGCCCTCAAAGCATCTGACCACACCAAGATCGGTGTGATAAAATGCTTTCCCAATTTCCCAATGGCGCTGTTTACATCCGGCGAAATCTAAGTCATGAAATGCTCGTAGCTTCCGGATTCTTAGGCTATAGAGATGTTTGGAGCCATTCTGCTCTCTGATTAGCTCTACGGTCAGCTGGCTGAATTACCGGCTGCATTCTCAGGTTCCCTGTTGGCACAGGAGAGCCAGAGAAAGGAAAACATGGAAGACAGTGGGGGGGGGGGCATTCCCTCCCACTGCTTGTAAAAGCAGTCTAGAGGCTAATTACCCACTAGGATTGCTTTTACATGAAAGCCGACCGCTGGCTGAAAAGAATGATACCAAGATGATACCTAAACCTGCAGTAATCATTCTGGTATAACCACTCAAAGTCCAGCAACATACCAGTATGTTGCTGGTCCTTGTTGGGCATATATTGTAAACTTTTTTTTCATGCAGCCTGTGGGCTGAACGAAAAAAAGAGATTGATCAGTGGGTATGCCCACCATTAGAATACCTCCCTTCATCCACCCACTTCTAATGATGGGCATATATGCACCGTTTATATATGCCGAAGCGTGGGGGCATCCGCCCCAAAAGGAAGAAGCAAATCGCTCCTCCACCCCTGCTGCCCCCATGCTTTGGCATATATGTACTGTGGTGGTGAAATCACCTCCTACAGAGCTGGAGTCACAGCTTTATGTATCGTGGGAGCAAACGCTGTTGCTTTCAAGATAAATAAATCCGCGCTGCAACTGAATGGCATACCTGCTAAGCAAATGATGGTTAAAAATAAAACAAAGTAACATTACAGTATAACAGTAAGACTTACCATACCTGCAAAGCAAATACAAAAAAAACATAGTAAAAAATAAAACATTTAACGCAACCTGTGCCTAAAATATATATATGCCGAAGCATGGGGCATCCTCCCCCAAAAGGTAGGAGCAAATCGCTCCTTCGCCCACTGCTGCCCCCACGCTTTGGCACATATGCTGAAGTATGTAACTGTGGTGGTGAAATCACCTCCGACAGCGCTGGAGTCACGGCTTTATGTATCGTGGGAGCAAACGCTGTTGCTATCAAGATAAATAAATCTGCTCTGCAGCTGAATGGCGTACCTGAAAACAAAAATATTTTTAACAATAAAACACAGTAAACAGTAAAGTATAAAAAAAATTGCATACCTATAAAGCAAACATGATAAAACATAATAACAATAAAACATTGCAGAATAGAATACAGTAAAAAAGAGCAAAACAATAGAGAGAGAATAGAGAGAGAGAGAACAATAAAACGACAACTATTTTTGTTTTTTTTATTTTATATATTTTTTTGTTTTTTTTTTTTACTTTTTTTTTTTTTGTAACTGTAACTTTTGTAACTGTAACCGTTTCCAGGTTCAGGTCTCTCAAAATGCGATGGCATCTTGGGAGACCCTGTGAAAGTGTGTCCTAGTCTGTGCAGTGCTGTACCCTACGCTAATACTCAACTAGTGTATGGTAGCGTTCAAAACATTCACCAATGCAAAGACCAGGATTGTCAGGACAGGAGGGACAATAATAGCGGGTGTCACGCCTATATCCGCTCTTGCTGCAGACACGACATCAGCCGGCTTACTGCATTTGGTTGGGGAAGGTGAGGTGGAGCACCGTCTGGAAACAGAAGGGCTCTGACGCTCTCTTCCTGGAATTTAAGGAAGGATCCAGTCCCTCCTGAAGCTCTGTATAGCACATAAGCGTTCAGCAAAGCCAATTGAAATAAATAAACAGACACAACAACTGGTCATTGAGTTCCACCCCTCCCATATTTTGGTTATACTCGTGGACACAGAGGGGTAACTTGGACCGTCGTGTCTGCATGAAGGGAGGTAAGAACGAAAACATTCTTATTATCCCTCCACTTCATAGCGAGCAAGTTATTACACTTCAAGCAGGCTCTCTCCCCCAGTCTAAGACGGGAATCTACAAGCCGCTGGGGAAAGCCCCGGCAATTAGGTCGCACGGTGCCACATGCTCCAATCTGCTGATCAAACAAGGGACTAAAAAGTGGCACGCTCGTGTAATAATTGTCCACGTACAAGTGGTACCCCTTTCTGAATAAGGGTGACACCAAGTCCCACACAATCTTGCCAGCGCTTCCTATCTAGTCAAGGCAGTTTGTCGGCTCTACGTGACTATCTTTGCCCTCGTAAACCATAAAACTACATGTATAGCCTGTGGCCCTGTCACAGAGCTTATACATCTTGACCCCGTATCTGGCACGCTTGCTGGGAAGGTACTGTTTGAATGACAAGCGGCCAGAAAACGTAATCAGGGACTCATCAACGCAGACAACTTGATGGGGAGTAAACAAGTCTGCAAAACTTTGGTTGAAGTGGTTTACGAGGGGCCGAATTTTGTAGAGCCGATCGTATCCAGGGTCTCCACGAGGACGACAGAGTTCATTGTCATTGAAGTGCATATACCGCAAGATCTGCTCGTATCGTGCCCTGGTCATGGAGGCAGAGGACAAGGGCATATGGTGAAATGGGTCAGTGGACCAATATGACCGCAACTCACTCTTTTTGGTTATGCCCATGTTGAGGGAAAGGCCCAGAAAGAGCTTAAATTCGGAGACCGTAATTGGTCTCCAATCTCTGGCAATCTCTGGGGATTAGCGGCGATGTGTTGACCAGCGTACAAATTGCTTTGGTCCACAATAGATCTATAGAGATCTTCGGTGAAAAACAGCGAATAAAAATCCAGTGGCGTAAAATCAACTGTTTCCACCTGAATGCCGGGTTGGCCAGTGAAAGGGGGAAGTACGGGTGCTGCAGAAGTGGTCAGTTCCCAATTAGGATTGGCGAATGCAGCAGGAAGGGCACTATGGGCATGACGGGCCTGTGTTCGTCTTCTTGGTGGCAGCGAGACACTACTAGTGCTTGCCACCTCGCCAGCTTGAACTGCACTTATGGGACTTGCCACGTAACCACGTGATACTGCAGTGCTGGATATACGACCAGGGTGTACTATGCAGCTGGTGATGGCCAATTCACCAGAAGGAATAGCGGCACTAGTACTTCTCTGCTCCATACGAGAGCCCTGCGGTTCTTGCACTTCAAGGACAGAAGAAGAAGTTCGGTGTCTGGAACGCCTGACCTTGGCAGGGACCACAACTCCGTCGTCAGAGCTATCTGTCATGGAGCCGCTGTCGTCTACAGGATCGTATTCTGAGCCTGAATCTGACAGATGAGTGACTTCCTCTTCACTATCTGTCATGCTCAGAAACGTGTAGGCCTCTTCACTAGTGTACCTTCGATTTGCCATTTTGGGCTCTAAATTTAGTGGTACACTAGTGAGACTCACAGGTAAAAAAAGCTTCTGACTGTTAGCGACTGTATCAAAAAAACTGCGATCGCAGGGATCAGGCCTGACTCTGCGAACGCAGCAGTTATGCGTGTTTAGTGTTTTGTAAGTGACAGTGATCGATCGATACTGCACTTGGGTGGGTTGGGCAGGGCTGGGCCGAGGGGCAAAATGCAGGTGCTAGCAGGTATCTGGGCTGATCCCGCTAACACTGCATTTTTGGGAACCTTAAACTGCTGGGGACTCTAGTATAGATCTGATCAGATCAGATATTGATCCGTTCAATATACTATAGCACTAAGGGAGGTGTATGCTGTGTGCGTGGGTGTTAGCGGTACTGGCGCTAACCTGACGCTGCCTGGGGCGACGCAGACCTTATCTGACCCTAAAATTTTACTTATTTCACCGCCGGGCGATCAGGGGGTTAAACCTTTATTCGGTAATAAACGGCGGGTGCCCTGACACTATAAAAAAACAAACTAACTAACCAGCGTCACCCGTAACAGTTATACAGTGATCACTGGTGAAAGGGTTAACTAGGGGGCAATCAGGGGGTTAAAACCTTTATTAGGTAGTATATGGGGGTCCCTGACGCTATAAAACACTGACGGCGAACCTATATACTTACTTCCCTAACTAGCGTCACCTGTGACACTAATACAGCGATCAGAAAAACTATCGCTTTGTGACACTGGCGACAGGGGGTGATCAAGGGGTTAAAACTTTATTAGGGGGGGTTAGAGGGGTATCCTACCTAAAGGGAGCTACCACTAACTGCCCTACCACTTATAACTGTCACAAACTGAAACCAATGCAAAAAAAAAAAACTGCTATTGGTGTCACTGTGACAGGGGGTACAGGGGGGTGATCGGGGGGTGTTGGGGGGTGAAAAGTGTGCCTAGAACAGAACGACCGACTCGAGGAAAGGTGACATCACTTCCTCTGCCGCTGTTTACTATACAGCAACAGAGGAGGATTGTCATTCGCTGGGAGCGATCGCGAGGGGGTGGCCACGAATGTGCGGTCTCCCCCTCAGCCTGGATCGCTCCCTTAACGAAGCCGACCGACTCAGGCACCAGGTACGTGATTTTGCCTGCCCGTGCCATTCTGCCGCAGTATATCTGCGTAAGGCGGTCGGCAAGTGGTTAATGCATAGAAAGCGGACCTTTCTTTCATCTTTCCATCTATTAAATCTTCTGCCCTTGTTGTTTTAACTTCAGATAGTAAAAAATGTTTTGTTCTGTCAATGAATAACTTCTATAGCCCACTTCCTGTTTCTTGTTTGGTAAAAAGCCTAGGCCTTATGACATTATGCACAGCTCTCTCTCTTACTCTTGTGAGAGTTTGCTAAGAAGGGAGGGGGGTGAGTCATAAGAGGGCCAATGAAAGCTGCAGGCCTGCAGAGCTGAAGGTGTGCTTCTGCCCACAATTGAAATGGATGCAGCCAGACTTAGTGGAGGGAGATTTTTGCAGCATATTTAGCAAGTACAGAATCACAGTATGTATAAAATAATATGCAAAGTGGTTGGAGGGATGCTTCAGAATGGCAAAGAAGTTTTTCTTACAAATTATGTGAGCAGATGCAGTTGCTCTTTAGGGACCAAGCCTATTTCTGACACTTGTTGCTTACAAGTTAAAATCAGTATTTTTTGCTAGAAAATTACTTAGAACCCGCAAACATTATATATATATTTTTAGCAAAGACTCTGGAGAATAAAATGGCGTTGTAATATTTTATGTCACACAGTATTTGCGCAGTGGTCTTTCAGGTGCAATTTTTTTAGGAAAAAATCCAATTCACTGAATTTAAAAAAAACTAAATAGTAAAGTTAGCCCAATTTTTTTGTATATTGTGGAAGATAATGTTACGTAAATAGATACCTAACATGTTACGGTTTAAAAATGCGCACACTAGTGGAAACTCTCCAAATTAACGGTTACCAGCTTAGAGTTACAGAGGAGGTCTAGTGCTAGAATTATTGCTCTCACTCTGACGATCGCGCCGATACCTCACATGTGTGATTTGAATAATGGATTCAGCGTTGAAGACTTGTTTCCCGACTGCAGACAGCCAACGGTTATTCCTAGGCCCGGAACCACTATTACGATTACACGTATTATTATTGGAGTTTTTGAACTTTCACATTCAATATATCTGACAATGACACCCACTCCCCACCTCCCCTGGTCGGTCGGTCCTGCACTTGGCCCATCTAGGTCACAGGCAGCTTCCTGCGTCTCCTCTGCGTCTCGGGCTCCTCGGCGGCTTTCCTCCTTTGGCATGGCGGCCAATACGATCACTTCTCCTCTCGGCTAGTCGGGTCTAAGGACCCGTTTCCTAATTGGCCGGGAGGAGAATCAGATAGACAATAGTGAATATTAATTCGCTATTGTCACACAACTTTTTTGAAGCCAGTTAGAGCCTCAGGCTCTAATCATGTGCTTCTAACAAAAAAAACAAAAAAACTCCATTGGAATCTATGTGTTAAGCGCCCTGCATGTAAATTAGGGGCGTGACCACTCCCCCTTATGACGTCACAGTCCCAACATGCCCCGGACTGTGGCGTCATAAGGGGGCAGGGTCACCGCCTATATAAGTCATTGCGGAGCGCTCACACAGCATTACAGTGGGAGAGAGCGTCGTGTCAACATCGGAAGAAGAGAAGAGGGAAGAAGACGACGCAGAAGTCCGGGCCACCGCTAGCAAAAGAGCGGCAGAAGATATCGGAGGAGCCGGCAGAAGAACCGGACAACGGGAGAAGAGGTCGAACACCGGGAGAAGAGGCCGGAGAGCGGGAGAAGGACCAGACACTGGGAGAAGAGACCGGAGAGCACGGCGAAGTCGGAAGAAGACCCCCGAAGTCGGAAGAAGACCCCCAAAGTTGGTGAATAAATTACTTTAAAAAACTGTGTAGTGTGTTTTTTTATTGACACTTTTTCCCTAGGTGAATGGGTAGGGGTACCATGTACCCCATACTCATTCACATAGGGTGAGGGGCCGGGATCTGGGGACCCCCTTATTAAAGGGGGCTCCCGGATTTCGATAAGCCCCCCGCCCGCAGACCCCGACAACCAAAGGCCAGGGTTGTCGGGAAGAGGCCCTTGTCCTCATCAACATGTCCTCACCCCCCCATGTTGAGGGCATGCGGCCTGGTACGGTTCGGGGGGGGGGCGCTCGGCTGTGTGCTCGGACAGGGGTCTGGTATGGATGTTGGGGGGACCCCACGCCGTTTTTCTGGTGTAGGCGGTTCCCCTTAAAATCCATACCAGACCTAAGGGACATCGTCACCTCGCGCTCGCCGCAATAGGAAAATTTGTTTTTCCTATTGCAGCGAGCGCGAGATGTAGTACCCTGCCCTTGCGTCTTATCTGGTCCATCAGACCAGCATACAGACGAATGGGCTTTCCGTTAGGAACTGAGTCCGGTGGAGTTACGACGTAAAGATTTGAAGCAAGTTTCAAATCTAAAGTCCGTCGGATTTCCGACCGAAACGGTCCGTCGGAAGTCCGATGCAGACCACAAACGGTCGGATTGTGCGCCGGATTCGGTCCGTCGGACCAGTCTGGTCAGAAAGTCCGCCCCTGTGTACGCTGCATTAGTCTATTTAAAAAAAAAAAGCATTTGTTATCCGCAATACATTACATTTTTGTATTTTGGTGAAGATATACTTTAATCTGAATTGCTCCCCCCCAGCAGGACTGTTAGGAATGCCCTCTGGGTGACATTGGTGCTGTATCCAGGGTTTGGGGTTTAGGATTTGCCTTAGCTCAGGGCCCCCCCCAGCCTTGATTACCCATATTGGAAATGTTTCCTCCGGTACTACATTGGCACATTATGAAAATCATGTAAATGACACTATGCTCCTTTCCTTGGCTCTTGCATATTAACACAGTGCAGACATCAAGTGCTTTGTGCATTAGGACAGTGCAAAGTGCAATAGTCTTGTGTATGGTGCAGTGACCCATAACAAGTAGATTCTACTTTTCTTCGGTTAATAGCAATTAACGCACTATAATATTAGGTCTACAGCTCTGTGCCCTATTAAATAAGCTTGTAAGAGGCTGATTTATGAACCAGGAAATTGCAGCGCTTATAAAGGGATAAGATAAACAGAAATATCATGGAATATATTTGCACAAGAATATTAAAGGGGAGCTAGAATGGTTTTTGGCCAATGCTTTTTACATTTTTGTAAATGTTTATACATTTATGAACTTTTTTTTTGGATAGAGTAAGGGAGGGTTAGAACCCCTGCCAATCTTTTTTTTCTTTTTTTCTTTTTTGTTTTTGCCATCTTTGTCCCATTGTTGAGATTTCACTCCACTTCCTGTCCCAGACCCAAAACAGGAAGTGAGAGGAAATTTCTGCAAAATAAGGGAATCTATTGGGACCCCCAGGTCATCAGAACTAGTGTCCTCATTGGAAGATTTCCCCTCTATTACTTTTCTAGGGACAACCCAAAATTTGGGAATTTTTTTTTTACTTCCACTTTCAATGATAATGGTAAACAGGACATATAGAGAAGGTGAATGTCTCTAACAAAGATGGACATAAAAACCTTAAAGGGGTTCTAATCCCTCTCCACTCTATTCAAAACTAAAAAAAAAGTTTTGCCTTTAGTTATACTTGAAGGATCATTTTACATCTATGCCTTGAGGCAATGTTGGGTTAACACACACTAAAGAACATTACATGCATTGACTTATTGAAATGACATTCATTTTAAATAGTATCACAAAGCTCTAAGGCAATGCACATGCGTGGTACACCAATAATTGGGACAGTTGTGCTTTGGAAGCCCATTGATTTCAGCAGGCTGCATTAATACAGTGCGTGTGCATTATTACACCGTACAAATGAAAATGGGCCCTTAAAGTGGATGTATACTCTAAATGAACAACACTGAATTGTGTAATGCACAGATTAGACGTATTATCCTAGATAATATGATAAATTCCACAGACACACGATTCTTCTCCATTAATACCATACACATTCCTTTTATTCTTCTTATAAAGTACATGCTTTCACCTTTTTTTTTTTAAAACTATTTTTCATCACTTTAATGCTAAATTCCGGTGACCTATTTGCAGCCATTTCATGTCTACGTATAGTGGGGAAAATCATTATTTGATCCCCTGCAGATTTTGTAAGCTTGTCCACTTACAAACAAATGAAATCATTTTTATCATAGGTATATTTTAAATGATAGAGACAGAATATCAACCAAAAATCCAGAAAAAACACATGATACAAATGTTATCAATTGAGTTGCAGTTCAGTGAGTAAAATAAGTATTTGATCCCCAAGCAAAACACATACTTAGTACTTGGTGGAGAAACCCTTGTTGGCAAGCACAGAGGTAAGACGTTTCTTGTAGTTGGTTACCAGGTTTGAACACATCTCAGGAGGGATTTTGGTCCTCTCTTCCTTACAGATCTTTTCTAAATCCTTAAGGTTTCTTGACCGTCGCTTGGCGAAACTTCTCAAAGTTTCAGCTCCCTCCATAAATGTTCTATAGGATTAAGGTCTGGAGACTGGCTAGGCACTCCATGACCTTCATGTGCTTCATTTTGATCCACTTCTTTGTTGCCTTGGTGGTATGTTTTGGGTCATTGTCATGCTGGAAGATCCATTCACGACCCATTGTCATTGTTTTGACTCAGGGGAAAGGGTTCTCATCCAAGATTTTACAATACATGGCCCTGTCCATTGGCCCCTCAATGCAGCAAAGTCGGCCTGTGTTTTTAACAGAGAAACAGCGTAGAAGCATAATGTTTCCACCTCTATGCTTGACTGTAGGGATGGTGTTTTTAGGGTCGTAGTCAGCATTTTTCTTCCTCCAAACACGGCAAGTCGAGTTAATGCCAAAGAGCTAAATTTTGGTCTCATTTGACCACAGCACTTTCTCCCAGTCTTTCTCTGAATCATTTAGCTGTTCATTGGCAAACTTCAGATGGGCCTGTATATGTGCCTTCTTGGGGAGAGGGACCTTGCGGGCGCTGCAGGTCTTCAATCCACAGCAGTGTAATGTGTTACCAATGGTTTGTTTGGTGACTGTGGTCTCAACTGCCTTGAGATCATTCAGAAGCTCCTCCCGTGTAGCTCTAGGCTGATCCCTCAATTTTCTCATGATCATCCTTACCCCATGAGGCGAAACCTTGCATGGAGCTCCAGATCGAGGGCGATTGATGTTTTTTTTGTATGCTTTCATTTGCGAATAACAGTTGTCTCCTTCTCACCAGGCTTCTTGCTGATGGTCTTGTAGCTTTTTCCAGCCTTGTGCAGGTCTACAATCTTGTCCCTGACGTCCTCTGACAGCTCTTTGGTCTTGCCCATGAAACTGACGCTTCCACTAGACACGTTTCCAGTGTGAGGAGAGAAGAGCCAGGGATCAGTGAATTACCAATCTGTGTGTGTACTGTATTGCACAAACACCACACAATAAAGAGAACCTGTCATATCGCCCCTACCCCCCCCCCACCTGTCACCCAACAGTCACCACATCAGTGCCAATCAGCATCCATAAAGTGCACCTGTCACCCATCAGCATCCATAAAGTGCACCTGTCACCCATCAGTGCCCATAAAGCGCATCTGTCACCCATCAGTGCCCATAAAGTGCATCTGTCACATCAGAGACATCAGTGACCGTCAGCGGTGCACCCCTCACCCATCAGTGACTGTGGCCTGTCACCCGTCACCCATCAGTGACCATTGCCAGTAACCCATCAGTGACCATGGCCTTTTTAATCGTCACCCATCAGTGACCATCACCAGTCACCCATCAGTGACCATTGCCAGTCAACCTTCACCCATCAGGGACCATCGGCAGTCACCCATCAGTGACTGTGGCCTGTCACCCGTCACACATCAGTGACCATCGCCAGTTACCCTTCGGTGACCATCACCAGTCACACCGTCATCACCTATCAGTGAACGTCATCTGCCACCCATCGCACAGCCCATCAGTGAACGTCACCTGCCACCCATTGCACAGCCCATCAGTGAACGTCGCCTGCCACCCATTGCAGAGCCCATCATTGAACGTCACCTGCCACCCATCACACAGCCCATCAGTGACCGTCACCTGCCACCCATCTGTCACCCATCGCACAGTCCATCAGTGACCGTCACCTGCCCCCCGTCGCACAGCCATCAGCAGCATGTCCAAAAAAGTATATAGCAGTGAGGAGGCATTCCAGATCCTCTCCAGCGGGGAGTTCTCATCAGATTCCAATGCCGGTTCTGAGTCCGAATCAAATTCAGCATTTGAACCAATTGATAGCAGCGGATCGGTAAATTAATCTGAGGAAGAATGGTTCCCTCCTAAAAGGGCACAGTGCTCTGGAAACCAGCAACCAGGAACAAATTCCCAGGTGCAGTACCAGCGCTGCTGCCAGCAATAGGCCCCGAGAACAAATTACCAGGCCCAGTACCAACGCTGCCACCAGTGATAGCCCCCGGAAACAAATGCCCAGGTCCAGTACCAGCACTGCCACAAGCAATAGGCCCCGGGAACAAATGCCCAGGCCCAGTGCCAGCGCTGCTACCAATGTTGCAGTATCATGCCCAAGTACAAGCACAGGAACTTTAAATACCCCAACTACCAGCACTGGAGTGTCACGTCCCCCAAGAGCCAGGGCCGCTACATACCTCCCAAATGGCCTTGCCAACCCAATATGGCTGCCTTTCGACTCTGGATCAGCAAGTATTCACTGCACAGCCAGGTGTGCAGACCAATACCCAAAACCCAAAATTTTGGCAAAATTGATTGCTTTTATCTGTTTTTGCCTGACACTTTGCTGCAATTCATCGTGGACCAGACCAATTTATATGCCCAGCAGTATATTGCCAACAACCCCCATCCCCAATCATCATATGCCCGTCCGTTTGAGTGGAAAGATTTGA
Organism: Aquarana catesbeiana; assembly: GCF_042186555.1. Classification (NCBI taxonomy): domain Eukaryota; kingdom Metazoa; phylum Chordata; class Amphibia; order Anura; family Ranidae; genus Aquarana; species Aquarana catesbeiana. The sequence goes on from NC_133335.1 coordinate 198,391,083, forward strand.
CGTTGGAGGAGTTCAAATTGTTTATGGGCCTCACCATAAAAATGGGGCTTACAAAAACAAAATTAAGGACATGCCTACTGGTCCACCAACTCCATCCACCATGTGCTCATTTATTCTGCCGTAATGTCCAGGTCCTGATATGAGATGATTATGCGATTCCTTAATTTCAGCGACAACACCCAGTGCCCTCCCCAAAATCATCCAAATTATGATAACTTATGTAAAATTTGTCCACTTATAAATTTCTTTTCACAGCGATTTGCAGAACTCTATGTAGCCAGGAGCTGGCTATTGTGCCTTCAATTCAGGGACAGTATGCAGTGCAATTAATGTGGAACTGTCTCCCTCTAGTGTTGGCTTGGACTCCATGTGTCATTCCCTAAAAACAGAACTTAGAACAGAACAAAGCATCGTGGGATGTGTAGTTCAGAATGCTGGGGTTTCAATTTCAGCAGGACTGGCCTGAACTACAGCTACCAGATTGCTGGGGAGAGAAGAACAGAATGCTGGGAGAGGATATAAAAAGGCTGGTTCTGGACTAGGTCACGCTCTTGGGACATCGGCCTGGATCTGCCAGCAGGTGCCAGTGTGAGCTGCGGTTGAGTCACGGCCTGCATAGGAGAGCGTTATACAGCTACATCCAGAGGGACATCTGTGGACAGCAGCGCTTCCTATACACAGCGGTCCGGGGGCTGTTCCTGATTCTTCAGCGATACCCGCACTTCAGATCCGGGTAGGCTGCGACGCGGTGTGACGGAGCTCAGACGGCATTCCCTGAGCTAGGACCCAGAGGGAATTCCTGCAAGAGTCATTATCATCTGCATTGCTACCAGCAACTGCTGTGACGCTGTCAGTGAGTGGGTATATGCCCATTTAATCCTATAAGACACTGCATATAGACATCATTGGTTTCTGCCCAGATTGCTTTTACTTGTAGTTCCACTGGAAGCAAGTTTCCTACTCCAATAGACACTGTATGCAGACATCTGTGCTTTGCTCACATCACTATCACCTGTAATCCTACTGGATGCAATAATATTGAACAACATTTCTAGTGACTGACTGCAACTGAAGAAGGGTCATTCACATACCAGTTAAATTTGCTCTGTTCTATCATAAAGAATTATTCGTCATCATATTTCAAGTGCTAGCTGAAGGTTTGCTGGATTCCATGGAGTTACTATTAACCCCTTTTTATTCTCTCCTCATCTACCAAAGTGACTAGTGTTATTTAACATAAGGGGTCTGCTCTCATTTCTCTGGAACTCTGTTTGAAGGAGCCAGCCAGTTTAAACACAACAGTTTACTTAATGTTTGTCAGTTGTTTGGTGTTAAGTGCCTGTGGGCCGAGGAGATAGTGTGGAGTGGCCTGACATAATTCTATTAAGTGTTTGTTCCCTGCTCCTCTGCTGCCTGTTCACATAGGCCCCAGTGACCTAAATGGTTGGATTGCATTATGTTTCTTTGCATTTTGCTTTACTAATATGAATCTCTAAGTTGCAAAACTGCATTATATATTAGTGCCATATTGTTCAGATAAAATAACTTACAGTGTTATGATGTGCACTTTTATGTGTCACTTTTACTGATATTGTGCAAGTTTCTTGTTATTGGTGTCAACGGTACATGACTGAACCCAGGGTGTCAGAAGTGTCGGAGGACTTGCAGAGTCGGAGCAAAAAGTGGGGTACAGATTCTACCAGCGGCCCTCACGAGGGTATCGCTACATCTATGTCCCCGATCCGCATATATGTGTAGATGAGTCCCTGGTACTCTTTCAGACAATAAAAGAATATATTCCTAGCAAAAGCGCCAGATACAGAGTCAAATTTTACAAAGCTTTGTGAGAGAGCCACGGGATATCTGTATGTATTCTGCATATATGAAGGAAGATATTCCCAGCTCCAGCCCCCTGAGTGCCCGACCTACATGGGCACAACTGGAAAAATTGTATGGGCCCTGGCATACCCACTGCTGAAAAAAGGTTATCACATATACCTTGATAACTATTACACCAGCCTGCACCTTTTCAAACATCTATACCTTGCTAAAACCCTGCGGAACCTCCAGAAAGAACAGTAAGGTCTTCCCACAATCTTTAATGAACAAAAAGCTGCGAAGGGGGGAAAAAAGCAACTTTGAGAAGCTGGCCTTGAGTGCTAGCCTTAAGGTGGAAGGATAGCAGAAATGTGCACATGATGTCCACCATCCATGATGACACTACAGTTGAGGTTCAAAGAAGACGAGGTCCCATTGAAAAGCCAACTTGTCCAAGATTACAATCTCTACCAGGGGAGGGGGGGGCAGGCGGTGGATTTCAACGACCAAATGCTTCAGCCCTATTTGGCAATAAGGAGGTCCCATTTCTGGTACAAGAAAGTAGCAATTTATCTCATCATTTGGCCATTTATAACGCATACATAATCTACACCAAACCCACAGAAACCCCACCCCCTTCCTAAAATTCATCAAAGAAGTTGTCACGTCCCTCATTTATCAACGACCAAATGCTTCAGCCCTATTTGGCAAAAAAGGAGGTCCCGTTTCTGGTACAAGAAAGTAGCAATTTATCTCATCCATTTGGCCATTTATACCGCATAAATAAGCTACACCAAACCCACAAACCGCACCCCCTTCCTAAAATTCATGGAAGAAGTTGTCACGTCCCTCATCTATCAACAAAGACCCCCCCCCCAGAAAAGCTTCGCTCTGATGCTGTTAGCCGACTTCATGAATGCCACTTTAACAACATTCCACCAACTGAAGCAGACCGAAGACGCCAAAAAAGATGTCACGTATGCAGCAAAAGAGGGTTTTGAAAAGATACCAGCTACCATTGTCCCCAGTGTCCCTCCCAACCCGACCTTTGCATGGGTGAATGCTTCCGACTTTATCACGCATCCCTAAAATATTAGCCCATATTTTTAACCATTTCCCCATTTTCATAATCTGTGATGACCATTTTCCATGCTTCCTCAAAAACCCATGCCACTGCCTTCCACGTAAACTGACCCTGGCCTGTTTTTCGACTATGCCTCTGCCCACTGTTTGGACTGCTTCCACGTGAACTGACCCTGGCCTGTTTTATCAACTTCGCTTCTGCCTTCCATTTGGACTGCTTGCATGTGAACTGACCCTGGCCTGTTTTATCGACTATGCTTTTGCCTACCATTTGGACTGATCTGTTGCCCTACTACTGTAGTACACAGGGGTTTCACATATGTTAGGGTTTTCATAATTTCCGGATTAGGGTCTGTAGTCCGGAGGCTTCAAAGTGATTTGGGTGGGAGAAGCCTCTACCCCTGTGCCCAGGTCTTACCTGACTGAGGCCCTCAGCCTGCTGCTGACTTACTGCCGCATGAACTGACCACACCTCTACCTGCTACCTGGACTATGGAAATAATTAGCTTTAGCAAGAGGCAGTATGTTTATGAAGGGCTGGAGAGCAGTACAATAATGAGTGTCTGCAGGTAACAGTGTGCCAGGGCCAATATTATGGCTGTGCTGGCTGTCTCTGCCTGGATAATTCCTATGGACAAATGCTTTGGCTGTGCTGACAATATCCTTTTACTGACTATAGACAATATTCCTGCCTGCTGCCTGGATAATTACTATTGATGTCGCTAAGCACATCCCTGCCTGCTGCCTGGACCAGTGACCAGTGCTCTCCTCTGTGGACACTACTAAAACCACAGGTAATACTTATTTTTTACCCTTTCCTCAATAGAATTTATTTTGGATTGTAATTCTTGGTATGTACATTCTATATGTTAGAAATATGAAGGGCCTTCAAAAATGATAGGTTGTCAGGAAATTATATATGTAATTTATGCTCCTAGAACGTCTGACGGTGCTACCTGGATGTTGGGCCTCTGTATGTGGCCAGGCTGTGTAAAAGTCTCACACATGTGATATCGCCATACTCAGGACGAGTAGCAGAATGTATTTTGGGATGTCATTTTTGCTGTGTACATGCTGTGTTGGAAATATCTTATAAATGGACAACTTTGTGTAAAAAAAAAATGCGTATTCATTTTTTTCACATTTTCTAAAAACTTCTGGAAAAAAAATGACAGGTTCAAAAGACTCAGTATTCCTCATAAATTATACGTTGGGGTGTTTGCTTTGTAAAATGGGGTCATTTTGTGGGCGTTTCCATTGTCCTGGTGCTCCAGGTCCTTCAAAAGTGTAATAGGTAGTCAACAAGTTAGATATGTAATTTCTGCTCCCAGAACACCTGACAGTGCTCCTTGCATATTGGGCCTCTGTATGTGGCCAGGTTGTGAAAAAGTCTCATATATGTGGTATCACCATACTCAGGAGGAGTAGCAGAATGTGTTTTGGGGTGTAGTTGCAAATATGCATCTGTATGAGAGCAATAACCTGTGAATATGACAATTTTGTAAAAAAAAAAAAAAAAATCTTAATTTTGTAAAGAATTGTGGGAAAAAATTACAACTTCAAAAAACTCACCATGCGACTTACTAAATATCTTGGAATGTCTACTAAGGGGTCATTTTTGGGGGGTATTTGTTCTTTCCTGGCTTGTTAGTGTCTCAAGAAATGAGATAGGCCTTCAGTACATCAGGTGTGATCAGGTGTGATCAATTTTCAATGATTGGCACCATGGCAAAGACCAAATAATATACACTGATTTAGGTTATTGTTACCAAAGATATGTAGCAATATAAATTTTGGCCAAAATTTATGAAGAAAAATTACTAATTTGCAAAATGTTATAACAGAAACAAAGAAAAAGGCATTTTTACAAAAAAAGTTGGTCTTTTTTTATTTATATCACAAAAAATAAAAACCCACTAGTGATTAAAGACCAACAAAAGAAAGCTCTATTTGTGTGAAAAAAGGACGCAAATTTCATTGTTGCATGACTGAGTAATTGTCATTCAAAGTGTGAGAGCACTGAAAGCTGAAAATTGGCCTGGGCCTGACTTTTATTTATTTATTTTATTTAGGCGGAACTCCGCTTTAAGGTGAAGAACCTCGAGGGCTTACTCACACTCTCTATTTGTCCTGTCATTGAAAGTGAAAGTAATGCCGTGTACACACGAGCGGACTTTTCGTCAGCAAGGGTCCGACGGAACGAATCCGCTGGCCATTTCGATCGTGTGTGGGCTTCATCGGACCTTTGCTGACGAAAAATCAGACGGACTTTAGATTTAGAACATGTTTCAAATCTTTCCGATGGACTCGAGTTCAGTCGAAAAAATCTGTTCGTCTGTATACTAGTCCGACGGACAAAAAACAACGCAAGGGCAGCTATTGGCTACTGGCTATGAACTTCCTTATTCTAGCCCCTTCAGACGTCATCATGTTCATACCAATGGACTTTTGAACGGTCTTTAGTCCATTCATGTGTGGGCAAGTCCGGTCGTTCGAAAGTCCGTAGTAACTCAGTCGAAAGACCGTCGGATCTTTGATGCAGAAAAGTCCGCTCGTGTGTACGCGGCATTAAAGAAAATCCAAAATTTTAGGTTGTCCCCAGAAAAGTAATAGAGGGGAAATCTTCCAATGGGGACACTAGTCACCAGTGGTGACCTGGGGGTCCCTGAATAATTCCCTTAATTTTCAGGGATTTCCTCTCACTTCCTGTTTGGCTATGGTACAGGAAGTGAAGGGAAATCTCTGCAATGGGACACAGATGGCGAAAAACTATTTGACAGGGGTTATAACCATACCTTACTCTATCTAAAATAAAAAGAAATTAAAAAAAAGTTTTGCCTTTAAGATTTTGTTTTTTAGCAAGACATAATAAACACACAAAAAAACATACCTCTATATATACAGTGTAATTTATATATATGTACATCATACGTTGTGTATATATATATATATATATATATATATATATATATATATATATATATATATATATATTTATTTTTTTTTTCTGTTTATTATTCATACATACTGTACATTCAGTACATACCAGTGATTGCCTAAAAGCCTCAAGCTGGCTATAGATGGTACTAAGCACTCTAGCTTACTTCAGCCTATTGAGCAAAAGACTAATTTTAACACTTGTCTCCATCAGTTACATTTTTCCCATGCTTTGTCCCTGTAACTTAACCACGTGTGCTGTCCATCTTATGAGTGCTCTTAGGTCAAATACAGAATAGCTGTGGAGGAAACTCATGCCGGGTTCCCAGCTGTAAGGACAATAAACCTTGTTGGCTGCAAGAGATTAAGGGAAAACAAGACTGGGCCTCACTCTACTGGAGTCACTCATCTTAGGCTCGGGGCCAGTTAGTCTTCCTTCTCTGTGGTACCTGGCAGTGAGCCTAGGTACTCTCCATGGATACATCTGGTATCAAGGTTGATGGGCCCCGAGCCAAGGTAAGTCTTAACCCCCCAGTGGCATCTCTAAGACAAATAAATCCTTCCCAATAAATAAATGCTTCTCAACATGACTTCCACATGCCCAGGAGGGGGGCTGAGGGGTAGACGTGTGAGCAGGATTGTACACACAATGAGCGTGGCCCAGTAGCATGCCGATTTCCAGACTAAATATCCCCAGGAGGTAAGAAAAGTTGCAAAATATCCTGCAATATGATTTACATAGTAAACGGGATATTTTACTAAGTGGCATTGTAGAAAACACTATAAGACTAGAGTGCCAGAGCATACCCCAAAATGAACGGATCATTTAAGATATTTCAGTGTTTGGCAGATGCTGGAAAAGTAAACCACCAGACTGAGATTGTTGCACTTGAGTTCCTGGGTCTGCCCATCTTCTCTGATGTCTGCAAGCTTGGTGTGTGTACAAATATATAGCCCAAAGCTGGCACCAGACACAGACAAGAAAGGGAACTTAATAACTTTAAATCCCAACTGAAGCAGTGTGTAGCCAGGTGCAGTCTATTTTCTCCACTGCAGGTGGCACTCATCCGTAGCGGCAATGCAGGTGGAGGAGGAAGTTGAGACAAGCCTTGTTCCTCTATGATCTCCTTGGTCACAGAGAGGCAGCATCCGATTGGATGCTGGCATCCCATGTGACCATGGCGGCCATCTTTGGACAGACAGAGTCTATTAAAGACCCTGGCTCCCGAGTTTGGCATGCATTTTGCTAGAGTAGGGACAGGTCATCCATCAGGGACAGTGCTTAGTGTCAGGGAGAGGTTCCAGATAAGTATGGAAAGTGCAGGGACACGCTATCCTTCCTGGAAGCCTCCCCAGTTGGGTACAGACCGGCCGGGCCAAATTTCACCTCTTGAGACAAACGCTGTTGGCTTACCTGAGACCTACTGCTTCTACTCAGCGCTGTACATTTTGTTAGTATTCTGTTAGTATGCCTGGTTGGGTTGTCTTCCCGCTGGGCTAGTTGTGCATTTCCGAACTTCAATTTCAATACAGTTCTGTTTTCTGCACCTCCCCACAAGTGTTTTAATTGCAGAAGTCTGACACACCCCCTGATTAGTCAGAGCCAGAGCTCTCCAATCAGCATTGAGCATGAGCTTTGCTGACTGCAGAGCCGAAAGTCTGACTCAGTAGGGGGGAGCGTCAGACCTCTGCAGAGAGACCACTGCTTCTCCTCAGAGAGCAAAGGTCCAGGCTGTAGCAGCTTTGGAAAAGAAAAAAAGAATGTTAAAACTTGGAACACCTTTTGTTTTGAAACACCTGGAATGTATTTAGATGACTTAAACTGAAGGTTTAAGACCCCTTTCAAGCGGGCATTCTGTATGTCCGTTTTTCATCCGCCCATTGACGGATAAAAAACGGACAGCAATGCTTTCCTATGGGCAAACAAATGTAAACGGATGATCATCTGTTTACATCCTCCCTAATTGGGCTTAAGTGGAAGAAATAATAGAAAATAATAGGAAATAGAATACAAAGGATATGTGGTGGTGTTGGGGGGCTAATGATGCATAACTAGTTTTGGTAAGGCATTTCCCCCCCAATGACCTCCTCTTGATGCCGCCTATGATGCAGTAATGGACCAATAAGACAGTAACTGGCTGGATTAGACAAGAATTATATTATATCTGCAGGCACCTAAACTCTTCAATCGCACTGAATCCAACTTTGAAGTCATGCTACTTCACTTGAAACCGCACAATTTCAAAGTCGCATGCCAGTGCAAATTCAGGTGAAACGATCAAATCGCATGACAAGTCCCACCGGTGTGACCAGGGACTTACTCTTTGTGCTGTTTTAACATCAATCACAATTTGTCTATCACTGATCTCAACTAAATTCTGTTTGGCTGTTAGCGATAAATAAAACTTATGGCCCCTTTCACACCAGCGGACCGATCGGTTTCAGGCGGACCCGATCGGGACACCCATTGTTTTCTATGGGGCGGCGGATGTCAGTGGACATGTGTCTGCTGTCATCCGCCGGCATCCAATTCCATCCAGTCAGCTAAAAACCAGACAGATGGGGATACATTCGCCATCCCTCTGGCGGATCGGATCTGATGACAATCAGATGGAAATAGACATGTAGTTAATTTTCATCTGACCGCCCCATAGAGAACAGCGGGCTGTGTCTGCTCTGCATACCGGAGCGGACATGGACTTGTCACCTGCCTGCTCAGCAGGGATCAGCGGACAGATCCCAGCTGAGCAGGTGGATCCGCTTGGACGGATTCCGCCCCATGTGAAAGGGGCCTTAAACACAAATCTTTGCAATTCTACTGGACAATATGAATAAAAAATGCAGCGCTAAGAACATAATAAAGGACAGAAACAATAAATCAAGTCAATGAATATAATCCTGATGGTGAACAGTAAATCAAATAAATGGTGTAGTCTTAATAAAAAAGGTAAATTAAAAATTGTGTAAATAAATGTCCACTTGTGTCGAGACACTGAGAAAAAAACAGAAGTGAATAGTTGAAGTCCACAAGGACTGGTAAGGATGATGTGAATCAGTGAAGAAATACAACATCAGTGGTGCTCGACATCAATAAGTGAGAAGAGATGGGTACTCTTACCGGATAAGGTGGACTCCCCTGTCAGCGACATGGAGTCAGTAAGGCATTAAGCCCAACCGGGCTGAAGAAGGGATATTCGGAATGTTGGAACTGGCAAGGTTGACTTCGACCAGCAGACCTCCGAAGATCCTCAGGATAGGTCGTCAAGGTAGAAATTCCCAACCCAGAACCTCAAAGCCGCAGCATGTCACAGATAGCCCAGAGTAGATAAGCATTCTCATCTGCGTCAAAGTACCCCATGATCAGTGGGTCCTACATTGTCCATAGACTGGGAGATCCTGCATCTCTAAACCATGAGAGCAATACACTCTTCTAAATGGGAGAATCATGAGGTCAGGACAGTTTGTGTGAATATACTGTTACATCCAAGATTTGTGCCCATACCCTCCAACATTTTGAGATGGGAATAAGAGCCCTTTCACACTGTGCCGCCCTGGGCGTCAGCGGTAAAGCGGCGATATTTTTAGCGCCGCTTTACCGTTGTTTTAGCTGCGCTATTTGGACACTAGCAGGGCGATTTTAACCCCCACTAGCGGCCGAAAAGGTGTTAAATCCGCTGCAGCGGCGTTTTGCCGGCGGTATGGCAGCGCTGTCCCATTGTTTTCAATGGGCAGGGGCGCTTTAGGAGCGGTGAGTTCACCGCTCCTAATGCGCTGCAAAGAAGCTGCTTGCAGGACTTTTTCTGACGCCCTGCCAGCGCACCGCTCCAGTGTGAAAGCACTCGGGCTTTCACACTGGGTTTTCAGCTGAGGCTTCTTTCAGGTGCTTTACAGGTGCTATTTTTAGCGGTAAAGCACCTGAAAAACGCCTCAGTGTGAAAGGGGGTCTTAGGGACATCTACTAGCAAACGTATGTAGGCATAGGACACGCCCCCTGCCACACCCCCTTAAAGGAGAACTAAGCAAAACAAAAAGTTAATTAAATCCACAAGGGCTTTTTTTTTTTACCACTACTATTCCTTTATATTGGCTTTTAAAATGTTCAAATGCAGCAATTTAGAATTTGGATGAAAGGTTTAGCACTGGGAAACACTTTTTGAAAGATAAAAAGTGCATTTTATATACAACTATATAGATCAGAACAAAATGAGGGACAAATGAGGAGGAAGGAGGGACAGAGGGACATTGCTCCAAATCAGGGACAGTCCCTCGAAATCAGGGACAGTTGGGAGCTATGTTTGTGCCAGACATGATCAGGTGCACCAAAACTACCATTCGGTTCTCCACCAACCCTGTCTGTAGTCAGTATAACAGTCTATTCAAACCTGTCTTCTAGTCTTTAAATGGTACAGATAACTTTTAAAATCATATTACTTCCCCCCTTTGGTCTTAGTCAGTACCTACTGCTGAGAGCATTCAAATGGTTAATGAAAAGTGCCCAAATCCATCAGAGATTTGGCAGCCTCTGCAAGTCTGAAACAGCAGTTTCAAGCAAGAAGTATAACAAATCTTCTCCTTTGGGTTTATCTGGAGAGGAAATGACACATTATAAATCCAGAAGAAAAAGATCTCCTCTTCGCACCTCCTCCTCCTCCTCTCCTTTATACACCCCTCTCTCATGCCATCTCCCACCTCTCCCCCCACATCACCCCCAAGTGCTGGCAAAAGATTTAACATCTAATTCAGCATCTGACGAGCTATTTTATCACCGAGCTGTCCACTATTCTGGCCTTGAGTAGAATAAACGGAGCAAGCAGAGTAAGTGTGAGACATGAGGCTGAGTCCTACATGTATGCTAGGCCGAGTGCTCAGTGCTACGCTTTCATACAAAAACATATTAACACAAGGCATATTTCAATTAGTATTATCTGAGCTTTTTTAAAGTGGAACCCCAGTTAAATTGTTTTTGGATAGTGTGAGGAAGGATTAGACTGCTCGATTTCTTTTGCTTGCTTCCGTGTCACCATTGACATGGATTTTGGCATTTAGGTTTGGATGAACAAGAACAAGAGGTGAAGGGGAATTGTCGCAATGATGACACCTGTTCCAGAGACAGCTCTCATATACCAGAGTTCTCTGCAATTTGAGGAAAGTTCCACTCACTTCCCTTTTGAGGTAGTCCTTGAGCAAGAAAATAAATAAAAATAAACTTAGGGACAGGATGAATAGTGAGGACAAAGCTGAAGGGGCTAAAAAGTTAGTTTTGTTTTAAAAAATGATTGGTTCTTTCCTGATTGGTAGTGGTCTGTAGCTGGGAGGATCCCAGGAAGTAAAGGGGGGGAGTGGTGAGTCACAAAAGTCCAGTTGTCAACATCACAGAAGACAGGAAACTTCTTACCCTCTCTCTTCATCGTTATTGTGTTCTTGGTAGGTGGATGTCATGGCAGCCTAGTTGTGGTTGGTCTTTGGAGGAAGAAAAATTTGGGATAATAGAATGGTTCGGGACCCATCGGTGGTATGGGGTCCTCTGGTACATTCCTGTTAACTAGGGGTTAATTCAGAATAGTGAGGGGTGTCTCAGAGTGGGTGTGTTGCGGCCTGGAGCCTAAGTTTGAGCAAAGGTTTTCCCCAGTGAATATAGGTTGTGTTTTGTTGCCCTCAAAGACCACATGGACTTTGGCATTTAGGGTTGGGTGAACAAGAAGAGGTGAAGGGGAATTGTCGCAATGATGACACCTGTTCCAGAGACAACTCTCATATACCAGATTTCTCTGCAATTTGAGGAAAGTTCCACTCACTTCTCTTTTGAGGTAGTCCTGGAGCAAAAAAATAAATAAAAATAAACGTAGGGACAGGCATGACAGGATGAATAGTGAGGACAACGTGGAAGGGGTTAAAAAGTTAGTTTTGTTTTAAAAAATGATTGGTTCTTTCCTGATTGGTAGTGGTCTGTAGCTGGGAGGATCCCAGGAAGTAAAGGGGGGGAGTGGTGAGTCACAAAAGTCCAGTCGTCAACATCACAGAAGACCGTAAACTCCCCACCCTCCCACCCCATCGTATTGTGTTCTTGGTAGGTGGATGTCATGGCAGCCTAGTGGTGGTTGGTCTTTGGAGGAGGAAAAATTTGGGATAATAGAATGGTTTGGGACCCATCGGTGGTATGGGGTCCTCAGGTACATTCTTGCTTACTAGGGGTTAATTCGGAATAGTGAGGATTGTCTCGGAGTCGGCGTGTTGCAGCTGGGGGCCTAAGTTTAAGCAAAGGTTTTCCCCAGTGAATATAGGTTGTGTTTTGTTGCCCTCAAAGACCACCAAGCTTTATTTCTCTGTTTCTGTTTTAAGCAATGTTATATTATTGAACTTGAATTCATTTATTTTGTTAATAATAAGCTGTGATGGCCATTTTGACTCCAAATCTTGTTGTGTTTCTTTATTGTAAAGTTTGGGTTAGAGGGGATGGTCTAGCAAGCTTGGATCAGTGTTGGAGGTCATCTATTGTACAGTTGTCATGTCTCTGGTACAGCATGTCTAGGGAAATCTTCTCCAGTTGGCCCCCAACAGCAATAGCAACCAAGAAAAAAAAGTCCTAACTAGGGATGAACTTGGGCTCAGCTTGGGTTTGCCCTATTGTTTACGTGCAGTTGATTTGGGAATGCTTCACCTGGAGCTGAAAAGCCCAACACTGACAGCTAACTTTCAGCTGAACAGCTAAAGCAAAGCTCGTCTCTAGTCCTAACCCTTCCCTACACTAACCAAAATGCAAAACAAGGAAACCAAGGCTGATCACGATTCCATCCAAGTAATCCACGTTAAAGTGATTGTAAAGGCAATTTTTTTTTTTTTTTAATAACAAACATGTCATACTTACCTCCACTGTGCAGCTCGTTTTGCACAGAGTGGCCCGATCATCCTCTTCTGGGGTCCCCCGGCGGCGCTATCAGCTCCTCCCCACATCGTATAACCCTCTAGGAGAAGCGCTCTCCTGAGGGGTTACCTTGCAGGCGTGCTCCCGAGTCCAGCATTTGCATGCATGGACACAGAATGCCGGACTCAGCCACCCCCCCCGCCCGCGTCATTGGATTTGATTGACAGCAGCGGGAGCCAATGGCTGCGCTGCTATCAATCTATCCAATCAAGAGCCGAGAACCCCGGGCAGAGAGGTCCAATGCGTCTCTGCCGAGGGATCGAAGGGCTCAGGTGAGTAAAACGGGGGGGGTGGGCGTTCACTGTCAGGAGTTTTTTCAATGCATACATTATTTATTCAAATTTATTCAAAATTTCACTTTCACTTTAGCGCTACACTTATATTACTTAGTTATAATGCATAGGATGCATTAAGGTGAAAAAAACAAGGGTTTACCCCTTTAAAAATGTCAGTCAGCTTGGATATAAAAGTCCATTCTGGACAAACGCGTTTTGGCTAGAGTTTCACTATAAAGGATTAGTTCACCTTCACCAAAAACTGATTATGCAGATATGTCACCCCTACCCCTAACATAGGTGGCCAGGCACTATAGCTGGCTTCTGTGTTCTTTGCCCATAGCAGCCCACTTTCCCATAAGGCAAACGAGCATACCGTACTTGGTTGCCCTCAGGTCCAGGGCCGTCTTTAAGGCAGGGCAAAAGGGGCAGCTGCCCTGGGCCCTGTCATTGTTGTGGGGCCCAAAGCAGCTGCCTCATCCTTGCCAACTATCCTGGTTTAAATTCCCTTGTCCCTTGAAGTTTTAGTCCTGTGCTGTGTCCCAATATCTCAGTGTGAAGTGCTGCTACTAATGCTGCCCAGCTCTGCCCTATTGTGTACAGACGACTCACCTGCAGACCGTGTTTACATGTAAATAACCTGCATTGATATGTAAATAACGGCGGCATTCAATTGGTCAGTGTAAATCCCTCCTTACATTGGTGGTTACTGTTAATGCTTCTATTACATTAGTGGTCAGTTCAGTGTAAACCCCAATTAATTGTTGGCCAGTGTTGAAACTCCTCTTTATATTGATAGTCGGTAAAAAAAATCAGCTTTGCCATTGATCACACCCTCATCTCCACCCAGCACTGCCACTGATCCCAGGAGTTATAGGATCCCTAGGAGTTTTCTGTCTATTGATGGGTCCACTCACCTCCCCGGACCATGGTGTGCAGGCAGTGAAGAGATGATGTGCTGTAACCTCTAGCAACCAATAAGTGAGCAGTAATGATGTGCAGTAACCTCTAGCAACCAATCAACAAGCAGAAATCATGTGCTGTAACCTCTATCAACTAATCAGTGAGCCGTAATGGGTGCTGTAGCCTCTAGCAACCAGTCAGTAAGTGGTAATGATATGCTGTAGCCTCTAACAACATGTCAGTAAGCAGTAATGACATGCTGTAACCTCTGGCAACCAATCGCAATCGCTGTCTGATCTGATTCAGTAAACTGATTTTGAGTCTAGCTGGTATTTATTGTATGTCTCAGAGCAGGTGGGGAGCAAAGTTGCATGGGGGCCCCAAGAAAATGTTTGCCCAGGGTCCAATCAATATTAAAGACAGCCCTGCTCAGGTCTTATACAGAATGCTATAGTGCCTGACTACTTAGCACAGCGGATAGGTACTTGCAGTTGGCAGACAGGAAGAGTGGTCAATGACAGTCCAGGTTCAGGGCAGACTGTTCTGTACCTAGTACCTAGTACGTAATCTGGCGCAGCAGAGCCACCTTGCCACAGTATATCTAAGTGATATGGTCGGCAAGTGGTTAATCAAATTTAGTGGGTATGGTTTGAAAGAGACAGGCTTGATATATGCTTCTCAAAACAAACAGGTCCAACACACACAAGGTGCTATAGCACTAAACTGTGTTAAATCATAGGAAAATACACAGATCACCATAACTTTATGGCCACCCAACTAATATTACATAGGTCCCCCTTTTGCTGCTAAAAGACGATACACCCGGCCATCCACACGATAAAAGAAAACATGATTTAACAGACCAGGCCATCTCCTTCCATGTCTCTGTGGTACAGTTCTAATGCTCATGTGCCCATTGTAGGCCTTTTTGGCTGTGGACAGGGACCAGTATGGTTGCCCTGACCAATCTATGACTACGCAGCCCCATATACAACAAATTGAAATTCCCATTTTTTTTCTGCTTTCAAAACATCAACTTCAGGGACAACATGTTTACTTTCTACCTAATATATCCCACCAACTTTGTAATGAAATAAACAATGTTATTCAATTAACCTCTCAGTGGTAATAAAGTTATGGCTGATCAGTATATGCCAATATGCAGGCAACACACTAACAATTGTGGCGATATGTGGGTAACAAATGGTCACTCATTATAAAACGTGGGCAACAACCAGGCAATTGTGATAATACTCAGTTACATAAATATAAATTGGAAAAAAAAATATTTAATAAAAATAAGTTTTCATCATTAGCACTAATATTGTATAACATTTTTTTTTCCAGCGTGGAATTTTCCTTTAAGCTAAATATATATGCAATATGTTCTCTAAAAATATAAGCAGGTATCTACGAAGTCTCTCGTCATGTGGCAAATATGAGCAGGCAATCCAACTAACCACTGGAAAAGTACGTAAATGCTTTATTTTTATTCTCAGCATATAATTACCATTATTTAAAATAAAACTGGCTTATGTAAATTTTTCTCATAACGATACCTTATTAAAATGGGTGGGTTATGCAGGTCTGAGAGTCTAATTAAAGAGTACAAGGGCAGAGAACATACTAAAAATGTGCGCCCTTCCTTCTCCGTCTCATACATACCATCATAGGTTGTTATTATTACACTGTCTGGATACCTGTCAGACAGTAACTTACACATGCTCAGTTAAACTGACAAGCTTACTGCAGTGTAATTGAGAGTCTAATAGCTGCCTGCACGGTAAACCTTGGAGCTTTCCATTTACAGTATGTTGAAGCCTTGTGTGCACCTAGGTGTCTTTTTCCTCCTCCTCAGCCCTGTATATACAGTATCTCACAAAAGTGAGTACACCCCTCACATTTTTGTAAATATTATTATTTCAAATTATTATTATAATATTATTATATCTGTTCATGTGACAACACTGAAGAAATGACACTTTGCTACAATGTAAGGTAGTGAGTGTACAGCTTGTATAACAGTGTAAATTTGCTGTCCCCTCAAAATAACTCAACACACAGCCATTAATGTCTAAACGGCTGGCAATAAAAGTAAGTAAAATGTGAAAATGTCCAAATTAGGCCCAATTAGCCATTTTCCCTCCCCTGTGTCATGTGACTTGTTAGTGTTACAAGGTCTCAGGTGTGAATGGGGAGCAGGTGTGTTAAATTTGGTGTTGACAACTCTCATTCTGTCATACTGGTCACTGAAAGTTCAACATGGCACCTCATGGCAAAGAACTCTCTGAGGATGTAAAAAAAAAAAAAGAATTGTTGTAGTACATAAAGATGGTCTAGGCTATAAGAAGATTGCCAAGAACCTGAAACTGAGCTGCAGCACGGTGGCCAAGACCATACAGCGGTTAAACAGGACAGGTTCCATTTAGAACAGGCCTCGCCATGGTCGACCAAAGAGGTTGAGTGCTCGTGCTGAGCGTCATATCCAGAGGTTGTCTTTGGGAAATAGACATATGAGTGCTGCCAGCATTGCTGCAGAGGTTGAAGGGGTGGGGGGGGGTCAGCCTGCCAGTGCTCAGACCATACGCCGCGCACTGCACCAAATTGGTCTGCATTGCTGTCATCCCAGAAGGAAGCCTCCTCTAAAGATGATGCACAAGAAAGCCTGCAGTTTTCTGAAGACAAGTAGACTAAGGGCATGGATTACTGGAACCATGTCCTGTGGTCTCATCAGACCAAGATAAACTTATTTGGTTCAGTTGGTGTCAAGCGTGTGTGGCGGCAACCAGGTGAGGAGTAAAAAGACAAGTGTGTCTTGCCTACAGTCAACCATGGTGGTAGGAGTGTCATAGTCTGGGTCTGCATAAGTGCTGCCGACCCTGGGGAGCTACAGTTCATTGAGGGAACCATGAATGCCAACATGTACTGTGACATACTGAAGCAGAGCATGATCCCCCCTCCTTTCGGAGATGTGGCCACAGGGCAGTATTCCAACATGATAACGACCCCAAACACACCTCCAAGATGACCACTGCCTTGCTAAAGAAGCTGAGGGTAAAGGTGATGGACTGGCCAAGCATGTCTCCAGACCTAAACCCTATTGAGCATCTGTGGGGCATCCTCAAATGGAAGGTGGAGGGATGCAGCGTCTCTAACATCCACCAGCTCCGTGATGTCATCATGGAGGAGTGGAAGAGGACTCCAGTGGCAACCTGTGAAACTCTGGTGAACTCCATGCCCAAGAGGGTTAAGGCAGTGCTAATGGTGGCCACACAAAATATTGAAACTTTGGGCCCAATTTGGACATTTTCACTTAGGGGTGTACTAACTTTTGTTGTCAGCGGTTTAGACATTAATGGCTGTGTGTTGAGTTATTTTGAGAGGACAGCAAATTTACACTGTTATACAAGATGTACACCCACTACTTTACATTGTAGCAAAGTGTTATTTCTTCATTGTTGTCACATGAAAAGATATAATAAAATATTAACAAAAATGTGAGGGGTGTACTCACTTTTGTGAGATACTTGTCACAGACCTAGCTGGGACAGAGGCTGTTGGTGAGGACTGTATGCAAGCCTGTTGCCTTTTGATTATGGGCCCTGGATTTTCAATGGATTCATTCTGTTGGGACACATCCTGTGAGGAGATGCTGGTGTCATCAACCTGTGTTTATGTTAATTGAATGAGCTAATGACATTGTCCTCTATACAATGTAGGAGACGGGACGACTGCTATTGTGTTAATTAACTGTATGAAGCTCGGTGACCACAAGTCTGGGCGAAAGGTCATGTCTCAGTCACCTAGGCTGTATAAAGGATTAGATAATTAGCTCATGTTAATTAAGTTACAGTTGTATTGTTAGAGGAGGTTCCAAGGGCATATAAAGTCTTGTAACTTTGATTCATAATAAACAGTCCATGTTAGCAGTGAAGCAAGTGTCGCCTTGTTTTCTGCTCAGAGAGGTTGGAATATCTGATATCTGTATACAGACTGGAAGGAAGTGGTATATGACGGAAGCACTCAAGCGGAGTGTGGGACGTTCCGTGACATTGGTGGCAAGCAGCGGAAAAGTTTCCTGAAGTCTGGGACATCCAAACCTCCAACTGGATCCAAGATCAGCATAGCAGACTTCAGTCACCCCAGCGGAGATATGGACCTGGCATCAGAATTCCCGGGGCTGCTGCGGATCATCCTTTCAACATACACCAGGACTGTGTCTTAGGATGAATACCTGGAGCTTAGGCAGCAAATTCGGGTGGAGCTCTGGATTGCAGCCCTCCGTCTCGCTGGTATAAAACAGGGCAAGTGCTTTCCAACCCAAGAGCAACGGGCCAGTGACCAACAGGCATTGCGGATGGCATTCCTGGGAGAGCAGCCCCAGGAGCAATGGGTGACTGAGTTGGACAGGTTGGTCCAGCAGGAGATAGAGCTGGACAATCGTTAACGGGCTCTGCAATGGCACGCAGAGGAGGGATATTTAGGGGAGACAACAGAATGCTCTCCGGAGGGATATGACTTTGGCAGCCCTGGATTGCTGTGGGAGAGCCTTACAGATCTTTTTATGTTTGGCGATGAAGGGGAACCTGACCTTGAGGACCTGAGAGACTATAGAGAGTCTATGCTCGGTCTTGCAGGGGTCTCAGAGCTCAAACCTGATCTGGACCATTTGCTAAGGAAGGAACAGCATCTGGAAAGGGCATACAGGAAACTGCTAGAACAAGTTCAGCAGCATGCCAGAGAATCGGCAGTGGAAAATCTGGAGATTGCCGTCCCCAAACCTGAAGTGCTGACAACAGGGCAGAGCTCTGCTAACCTCTGCCCAGAAATGATAGCATCTTCTGGGTTCCATGGACAGGAGATGGTGAACCTCTATCCCCAGATATTAGTTGCAGAGACATGGGATTTGATAGACTTTTCTGCTGAGGAAGAACAACCTGATGAGCCTCCAGCAGAAGAGCTGCTATCAGGGCCAAAGTTCACTGTGCTCTGCCCAGCACCAACAGTGGCTTCAGCCTTCCTGAGAGAAGAGGTAGATATGTTCTCTGAGAGAGGCAGAGGTTGACTGGGTGAGTAATACTCTGTTTGGAACAATTTGTTTGGGGTACTGTGTGGGTACAGGCAGTAGAGGACTGGAACTATGGACTAACTTCGGAGTCAACCCGTCTGGGGTCTCCTCCTGTGTTAGTCTCTTGCCGAAAGGAGAGAAATGTCACAGACCTAGCCGGGACAGAGGCTGTTGGAGAGGACTGTATGCAAGCCTGTTGCCTTTTGATTATGGGCCCTGGATTTTCAATGGATTCATTCTGTTGGGACACATCCTGTGAGGAGATGCTGGTGTCATCAACCTGTGTTTATGTTAATTGAATGAGCTAATGACATTGTCCTCTATACAATGTAGGAGACGGGACAACTGCTATTGTGTTAATTAACTGTATGAAGCTCGGTGACCACAAGTCTGGGCGAAAGGTCATGTCTCAGTCACCTAGGCTGTATAAAGGATTAGATAATTAGCTCATGTTAATTAAGTTACAGTTGTATTGTTAGAGGAGGTTCCAACGGCATATAAAGTCTTGTAACTTTGATTCATAATAAACAGTCCATGTTAGCAGTGAAGCAAGTGTCGCCTTGTTTTCTGCTCAGAGAGGTTGGAATATCTGATATCTGTATACAGACTGGGAGGAAGTGGTATATGACGGAAGCACTCAAGCGGAGTGTGGGACGTTCCGTGACAATACTGTATTCCTTTTTTCCCCTGTTTATGTAGCACTGCCCCATTGGGATTGCAGAGTATAGTCTTCCCTGGGTCTCCCTCTGATTATCCTGCAGTCAGACACTTGGGTATTTTCACACTGTCAGCCACACACTCTTCCACTCATTATCCAATGATCAGTCTAGGGAATTTGTTTTTTTGGTATTTATTGGTAGAACTTGGATAGGAGAAGGGTTTAGTGGCATACTCCAACTTGAACTATACAGAGACGAGGACAACTTTCACTTGACCCCATTCAATTGAATTGGATAGCAGATTCCCTGCTGGACCACACTATAGCTGTGTGGGAGAATAAGTAAGTCCTTTGCTTGCTCTGGCAGCAGACTCAATGACTTCAATTACTTCACTAGCTGGAAGGGATGGTCCTCACAGGACAGGCCCCTAGACGCAGATCTGTACTCACAGTAGCTAGAAACAGATCCTCCTAGACACGGCTCCTTTCTAGTCAGCTCTGTAGGACATCTGTGCTGCAGCTTCTGTAGCTCCGGCCCTCAGGTCGACTACCTGAGGCTGCATGGCAGCCTGTACAGAGGAGGGTACTCGCCATTAAAGCGGCTATAGGAAAATGGAGATACCTACTCGAGGGCGCAGCACACCCCATACGGATCTACACTGATCACAAAAACTTTGAATATCTACAATCTGCCCGACGGCAGAGGCCACGCCAAGCTTGGTGGGCACTCTTCTTCACAAGATTTACCTTCCATATCACGTACAGACCCGGAATCAAGAATGGTAAACCAGATGCATTATCAAGGATGTACGATGACCCAAGGGAACCGGTTGTACCAGATACCATCTTACCCGCAGGTAACTTTCTGCTATTACAACCTGATCTACTGTCACAGATTAAATAGGCCTCCACTAATATCAGTAGTCCCCCCGGGTGACCTTGGTAGCCAGAGATGGGTTACGATGATGGGAGAGTCAGATTTTTGTTCCAGATCAGGTCCCGGTACAGGTGCTAAAGCTTCTTCACGATCACCCACTAGCAGGCCGTTTCGGCATCACAAAGACAATAGACTTGGTACGTCGTACCTTCTGGTGGCCAGACCTAGAGGGGTTCTGCAGGAGTTATGTGAACTCTTGTCCCATCTGTACCCAAAGCAAGACCTCAAGAAGCCAAGCTTGGGGGGTTACTAAAACCACTACCTGTCCCCGATAGACCATGGAAAATGATTGCAATGGACTTTATCGTAGAGCTTCCACCATCGGGGGAGTACAGTATATGGCAATATTTGTGGTAGTAGATAAGCTATCAAAGATGGCCCACTTCCTACCATTGAAGAATACCCCATCTGCCATGGAGATGGCCAAAGTCTTTATTAAGGAGATTTTGAGATTGCACAGGGTTCCGGTGAACATTGTATCTGATCGGGGGTGCAGTTCACCTAACAGTTTTGGAGAGCATTATGTGAGGTCCTGAAGATTGAGCTATCCTTATCCTCTGCATACCACCCCCAAACTAATGGACAGACAGAGAGAACAAATCAGACCCTAGAGCGGTACATCCGGTGTTTTACGCCGTTTGTACAGAATGATTCTGTATCATTGTTGCCCCTGGTCGAATTTGCATATGGGCAGTCCCCATTTTTTAAGAACTATGGTTTCCATGTATCTTTTCTACCTGATTTTGTTTCTGAGTCCTCAGTTTCAGCAGTAAAATGGAGTTCCTCAGTCACAACAACAAGATCCTACAGGAAGCAGTGACAAAGGCACAGATGGATAACAAGCGGTGGTTCGATAAGAAGAGGAGAGGGGAGCTGAATCTTCAAACAGAAGATCGAGTATGGCTATCCACAGCAAACCTTTCGCTTTCCTAACACTGAACCGCCTCTCTGCCAATCAGGTGCTCGGATCTGTTACCCGTCACCTGATTGGCTGAAACGACAGGCGTTGTGATTGGACGCCTATCAGGAGGAGAGGATGGGAGGGGACACATGGAGGACACCGCTCGCCGCTGTCACCCACTGCCCCACCGAGACAGGGTAATTGCCGGGCAGGCAGCTGGGGGGGGGCACGGTGGCGGCATTCAATGGCACAGTGGCAGCATTTGATAGCACAGTGGCAGCATTCGATGGGCACAGTGGCAGCATTTGATAGCACAGTGGCAGCATTTGATGGCACAGTGGCAGCATTTGATGGGCACAGTGGCAGCATTTGATGGCACAGTGGCAGCATTTGATGGGGCACAGTGGCAGCATTTGATAGGCACAGTGGCAGCGTTTGATGGGCACAGTGGCAGCATTTGATGGGCACAGTGGCTGCATTTGATGGGCACATTGAGGCTGCAATTGATGAGTTTTTTTCAGAATTTTTCAGTTTGTTTGCGCCCTCCCAAAAAATTTTGAGCACCAGCCGCCACTGGTCAAAATGCTGACAAAAACAGAGTTGGCATGGATATCACAAAACTGACATCTATCCCATTCAGTTCTGATTCAGCAGGAGATCTGCTTAAGGATCCCCTGCAGAATGGAGAGGAGTGGCAACATGCGAGAGGATCCTAAGGGTCCTTTCATACAGGCGTCATCAGTTTAGTCACCTTTTAGCTAAGAAAAAACGGATAAATATTGATTCAGGTTCATCAATTTATATCAGTTTGCACCTCGATCTTCAGTTCATTAAATTCAGTTTACATCAATTTTTTTTTCTTTTAGTTGTTGAAGAAACTAGTCATAGGCGACAAAAGTAAAAAAAAACAATGTTTTTTTTCCTAAAAATGAACATAAACTGAGCAGCTTGGAAGCAGCTGCTACAAATTAAAAGCAGCAGTATGTAGAGCACCCATGGATGAAAAAAATACTTGAGCGGGGATCAAGCAAGCCTAAATACAAATGTAACGCATTTACTCTTCACTCAGTGCACTCACTTAGTCCTAGATTGGCAATCCACTCAGCAGGTCCAAGATACAGGTCAGAGAAGAAACCTCTTACTAATAAAACACTGAGCACACTGGCATAGTTAAGAAGCTTCATACATTATCAGTTAAACCCCTTCCAAGAAGAAGCATAAATATGACATGATAGAGTACTCCCTAACATCAGAGTGTTAATGGCTAACGCATTTCAAGGAGTGTGCCCTCTTCATCAAAGCCTTAAAGCCAAATGCAAATGCAGCCCAATTCAAAAAGAGGTGCATATCGCTGACCAGACATACCAAAATATATAAGTTAAACCGCCTAAATTGTCTGCCACACTATTTTGGGTCTATGTTCATATGTCCAAAACAGCGGCATAACAATAGCCACAGTCGCCCACGCAGCTGTTACACAGCCTGAGGTGGGAGGGGGGCTTCATTAGGCCCCGTTCACATCTGGTTGATTTTTCCTGCGATTCTGTAATGTGGTAAAATCACCATAAAACGCACAATGCGCGTTTGGGTGTCATTGTTGTTAACGACACCCCATACACGCAAAACAAACAGGCGTTTTGTCATTGCTAGATGTGAGTGGGGCCTTAGGGAGTCCGTGAGGAAACAACACTGTGAAGTTCCAGCATAGAAGTCAGATCTTCTAGTAACAGATCCCCCTCTCATACTTACCAACTGTCCCGGATTTACTGGGACATTCCCGGGATTTAGACTCTATTCCCGATTTTATTGTTTCCCGGGAAATGTCCCAAGAAATCCAGTTTCTCACGAATTTTCACCGCCGCCTGCCGCCGCTAGAGGGGTTGTCTCCGCTGGCCGCCATTTTTAAGGAGACCAGGAACACGGTTGGGGGGCTAGACGGAACTCCTGCGTCACCGCCCACCCTCCGCCTCGCCCTGCCTAACCCCCGCCCCGCTGCCGGTCTGTTATGGAAAGGGGCGGGGTTCTATTGTAACCATGCGGCCCCAGATGACGGCTGTGTAGCTGAAACATGTCGTGTGGATCCCTCGCGATTACCGCTATTTGACCATTTGAGTTGTTTTGATCTCCGAAATATGTGAGTTTATATATTTTTTTTATTTAATAAATCGATGTTTTAAACGTTATCACGCTATGTGAGTTTTATTTCTCGCATGGCATATGAAACTTCCGCTTGGCCCTATTGGATCGTTTGTGGATGTGGAAAGCTTTGTTGATACCCCTCTTCCTATTGCAAGTTGAAGATAGTTGACAAGTTACCCTGTCCAGACCGGTTGGTCAACAAGCCTTTCTGACTTGTAAGACGTAGGTCTTTTCAAGTCATTAAGTTCCGGTAAGTCTCCTGATGTTCCGGTGATGGTACTGCCACCCATCTAGACCCTCTGTTCACCTGTGGTTCCCTCGTTATTTACCAACTTGCTGGATGTGACAAATTTCATCTACGTGTGAATTTGGGAGTCATTTTCCACCATTTTCAAATGCACAACCCCCATAGACTTTCGGTGGTGGTTTTCTTTTTCACAATTTATTATTTATTCATACTTTGGACTTTTTATATGAATATGAGTGGTTGACCTGCCAAACTTTCACAGTTTTTCAGATATATTGTATTCATTTTCTATAATTTGGTCACTAATATTTATATTGTATTTTAATTGTTGTGTTGAATTATATAGTGTCACTTTATTACACACTTTATACCTTTGTTTTACAAGGGGTGATTAGGTTTTATTTACTGTCTGTTTACAGGCACGTAAGACCTCTTGTTCAATATATATAGCGCTACACTTTTATTATTTTTTATTTTGAACCCTAACCTAAGTCTATAGGTGTGTTAGCTGCTAATTGGTATATACATTTTTTGCAATTTTTAGCGCAGCGCTGTACTTACCTTTATATTTGTTTTATGTACCATGTGGTCACACTGAACAATCACAGCTAGCAACACAAATCTATACAATGGATGGCTTGAAAGGAAGCTATCCATTGTTTACAACTGTCATGTGAGCTGCTGGGATTGGTTATAGCGGTCAGATGGTACCGGCAGCGGGCCGGTACAGTGATCAGTCATTGGCTGTGTCCAGGGGACGAAGTCGGTGACAGAACGTGCTTCTGCGCGGCCCCGTGGCCGTACGGGGGGCGCAAAACGGGAGGTCATCGTATGACGTCCACCCGGATCGACAAGAGGTTCCTCGTAACAAACATATCATACTTACCTCCACTGTGCAGCTTATTTTGCACAGAGTGGCCCCGAACCTCGTCTTCTGGTGTCCTCCGGCGGCTCTTGCGGTTGCTCCCCACGTCAGGTAATCCCCTAGGAGAAGCGCTCTCCCAAGGGGGTTACCTTGCGGGCGTGCTCCCGAGTCCAGCATTTGGAGTCCATAGCCTCCTAATGTATGACTCGGCCCGCCCCCCGCGTCATTGGATTTGATTGACAGCAGCGGGAGCCAATGGCTGCGCTGCCATCAATCTATCCAATCAGGACATGAGACACCAGCCGGAGCTGGTGTGCTCGTTCCCGTCGCGCAAATTTGGGTACTCAGGTAAGTATAAGGGGGGCTCGGGGGCGCTGCTGCATTAAATAATGTTTTTCACCTTAATGCATAGAATGCATTAAGGTGAAAAACAGCGAGGGTATACAACCCCTTTAAGATCAGTGTCATGTACTGTCACCACTGAGAGAATTAGTCAGTGGGCCCTATCAAGATTTTTC
This sequence comes from Aquarana catesbeiana, assembly GCF_042186555.1. NCBI lineage: Eukaryota > Metazoa > Chordata > Amphibia > Anura > Ranidae > Aquarana > Aquarana catesbeiana. The sequence continues at coordinate 198,416,354 of NC_133335.1, forward strand.
TACGGGGCTCTTTGATTCATAGTTACCAATAGTTCAAACATTCTACAGTAATGTATAGAGTGTTTAGGTAGGTATGTATAATTGCTAGAAAGATAGATCACTCCACACAGAATTTATTGCAATGTACCTTCTGTGTAGTCTATGAGCCCAGATTTATGCTCCATAAGAGAGGCTTTTAGCTAGTCCTTAGCTTGTCTTAATTTATAGTCAATGCCCAATGCAGGCCTTAGTTGTTCTGCCCCCCTGCCCAAGGTAAATGCATCAAATGAATAAACGGGGTGAGAATTATTGTGAAGGAATAGGGAGAGGAGGTAGTTCTGTGACAACAATAGGACTCTGATGCTAGTAAAGCTCCTCAGGACACATCTCACAACACTATACATATCCATCAAACGTCCAAACAACTCAACATCCATCAAATCTGTACAGCGGTCTCTCAACACCTGTCATCTCCAAAGAATCCTTGAGAGTGAATAGTTGGCATCACCTTGAATTTAGGACAATGGCTTCAAATCTTTTCACTGTTATAAGGAATCTTTCAAAGATACAAGTGAGGGAAATATTTAGACATAGCCCATCCATTTTGGAAGTTTTACTTAGGCCAAGTTTCCAACCATCAAATTTAAAGAGGTTGTATACCTTCCTATATTATTTGTACCTATAGGTAAGCCTAGAATAAGGCTTACCTATAGGTACTGTAAATATCTCTTAAACGTGCGCCGTTTAGGAGATATTTACTGTATACTGCGCCGATACATCCGAATCTCCGAATAACCAAAAACTTGTCTGAATTTGTATTTGGACTGAAACGAATTGCCCATGTCTAGTAGCACCCTCTAGTGTGTGCTACTAGTGTTGTGAGTAGATAAAGGCATATTCTGGCCAGGAATAGCCTGATGCCTCGTACACACGATCGGAAATTCCGCCAGCAAAAGTCCGATGTGAGCTTTTGGTCGGAAATTCCGACCGTGTGTATGCTCCATCAGACTTTTGCTGGCGGAATTTCCGCCAGCAAAAGATTGAGAGCAGGTTCTCTATTTTTCCGATCGTCTATAGCAACATCCACAAAAAAAAATATATACAAAACCGTTTTATATTTTGTTAATAAATTTTGCAAACAGGTAGTTTTTCTCCTTCATTGATGGGCACTGATGAGGCTACACCGATGGGCACTGATAGGCTGCATTGATGGGCACCGATAGGCTGCATTGATGGGCACTGATAAGGTGACACTGATGGGCACTAATAGGCAGCACTGGTGGGCACTACTAGGTGGCATTGGTGGGCACTGAGAGGTGACACTGATGGGTGGCACTGATGGGCGGCACTGAAGGGCATAGATAGGTGGCACTAAAGGGCACTAATAGGTGGCACTGATAGCTGGCACTGATGGGTGGCACTGATGGTTGGCAGTGATGGGCACTGATAGGTGACACTGATAGGCAGCACTGCTAGTTGGCACTGATGAGGCACTGACTGGCACCACTGGTGGGCATTGATAGGTGTCACTTGTGGGCAGTGATAGGTGGCACTGATTGCTGGCACTTATGTACTGTGGGCACTGATTCATGGCACTGGCAGGTAGCACTGGCAGGCGGTATTGGTGGGCACATGAGGCTCTTCCTCTTCGGAAGCGCGGATCTGAAGCAGTTAAAGAGGAAGGGTCAAAAATTCCTCCTGAACGTTGTGCAGATGTGTTCCAGAGCTACTGAAAGCGCTTGCTTGAAGTCATTGCTGCCAATGGAGGATTGACCAACTTATAACTCTATGGGTTCACTTACATTTTCCTCCAGCCCTGTGAATTTTTAATGGGGTGTGTTCAATAAAGACAAAGGAAATTAGAAATGTTATCAGCTTAAGCCCATGCTCAGAAACACACCACACTGACTTGTGTTGTGATTGCCACTATCTCCCTTCTATTCTTGATTGGTTGGTATGTGACTTTACAATACTGCAACTGTGCACTTTAACCACTTGACCTCTGGAAGGTTTACCCCTCCTTCATGACCAAAACATTTTTTGGCGGTCCGCCCCTGCGTTACTTTAACTGACAATTGCGCGGTCATGCAATGCTGTACCCAAACAAAATGTATGTCCTTTTTTTTCCCACAAATAGAGCTTTCTTTTGGTGGTATTTGATATTTTTTGCGCTATAAACAAAAAAAGACTGAGAATTTTGAAAAAAAAAAATTATTTTTTTACTTTCTGCTATAAAACATAGCCAGTAAAATGTTTTATGAAATCAAGTTTCTTCATTAATTTAGGCCAATATGTATTCTGCTACATAACTGCAAAAGCTTGTACAGACAATGGGATATATACTAGAATTTTTTTTTATACTAGTAATGACAGCGATCAGCGACTTATAGCGGTATTGCAGCCGACATTCTGACACTAACTGACACTTGGTGGGAACCAGTAACACTAATATAGTGATCAGTGCTAAAAAACTGCACTGTCACTGTACTAATGACACTGGCTGGGAAGGGGTTAAACATCAGGGGCGATCGAAGAGTTAAATGTGTGCCTAGTGAGTGTTTGTGTGTACTATGTGTGCTGCTTTTACTAAGGGAAGTAAGGGATTTTCTTTCCCAGAAAGAAAACGCCTACTTCCCTCCTGTCAGAACGGAGCTCTGCCTTGTTTACATAGGCAGAGTTCCATTCTGTGTGTTTTCCTGATGATCAGCGGGTGCCGTTGGACATCCATTGGCCGACATCCGCTGATCAGCTTCTGCTGTGACAAATCACAGCAGAAGTGGTGCTCCCCCTACCTGGAAGTGCAGAATCACATATATATACATGATTCTGCGCAGCGCAGCCGTCCTGTAGCACTAAAGCCATGTGTACACGATTGGATTTTCCAAAGGGAAATGTGTGATGACAGGCTGTGAGCGGAAAATCCGACTGTTTGTACGCTCCATCGGACAATTGTTGTCGGATTTTCCACGGACAAATGTTGGAATGGTAGGTTTTAAAATTTTTTGTGGACAAATGTGTGTTGTCGGCTTTTCCGAGCGTGTGTACACAAGTCCACGGACAAAAGTCCAAAGTACAAACACGCATGCTCGGAAGCAAGGACGAGCCAGAAGCGGTCGGTCTTGTAAACTAGCGTTCGTAATGGAGAATTTACATTCGTGACGCGGCAAATTATGAAATCTCAAAATGCAGCGCACAATTCTCTTCTTCTTTATTTAATGGGATAATAATGAGGCTGCTTTGCTGGTGATACTGATGGAGTTATTGCAAACAAATTTTCAAAGGCTTTTTTTTTTCTAGTGATATCAAGAATAATATTGTTATGCTTGTTATTATAATTTTTTTTTTTTTTTTGGTGCAAGTTACCACAGCACCATTATCCCGTAGTTTTTAAAATCAAAAATGTTTGTGTCCCTTGTCAATTTTACAGTGTATTTTTTAAAATGTAACTGCCTACTCCCAAACTGTCATTTGAAGTAAAACACATTGCCAAGTATTATTCTCCACAATTTTATTATTGTGCATTAAAAAAAGAAAACAAATAAAATTAGACATGTTATCTGCCAATAGAACTTAACCAAAAAGTGCATTCTATGCATCCAAAAATATAGATAATATCAAATCAAATCATTATTCAACCAAAAAATAAAATAAAAGCCTCATGCATGTGTCCTGCTTCTTAATATAGGGGGTCAACAATGCCAAGAGTTGGTGAAAGCAGGGGTCCGTCATCCAGAGATAATTCCAAAATCATCTGGATTATTCTCCTGGAGCTCCCGCAGCAAAGGCATATGACATAATTGGCTACGATTCATAAAGCAACCAATTTTTGGTCCAAGAAATCCTCCTCCTCCTGTTCCTGGACTGGACTTGGGTCAAAGCAATAACTCCAAGGCCAATAATAAATAACACGTTATCTCCTCCGATTCCGCAACATGTCTGGTTGACGAACGGCCGTTTAGAAACGAACTGAAAAGCGCTAAATGAAAAGAGCAAAATGAAAAGCGTGAATCAACACTCACCAAACTTCTACTAACATGAAATTAGCAGAAGGAGCCCAAAGGGTGGCGCTAAAGAGCTGAAAAACCACTACGTTCCTGTTTGTTGGCCGGCAATTCCTTGCCGTTTGTATGCAAGACAAAATCCAGGACAAAAGTCAGAGGTTTTGTCTGGGGAAAATCCAATTGTGTGTACGAGGCTTAATTCTACTATGGGACAGTTGTCAAGTGGTTATAAAATAGGTTAGAATAAAATCGTGAACCAGTCACTGCAATACAACATTCTCTAGTGATCACAACTGCAGTCAGTGAGTTGCAGTTTTAAATGTTTCACCACACAGGTCATATTTGTTGTAAGTAAATTCTAATCATGTGAAGAAAGCAGCATTATAATGTTACTGACCCCTATTGAATTCCCTAAAAGATTTAACAGTTAATACGCACTAAAGGTGGGGAGGGCAGCTACGAAGGTAAGATCCAGTGGCAGCCCGTTCATTACGGGCGCAGGGGCGCCACCTCCCTAATCCATGCGCCTGGCCCCTAATCTACATACAGGGTGCCAGGCGCATGGATTTGAATAGGGTTTTTTTTCTTTTTTTTAAGCACATGATTAGAGCCTGAGGTTATAATTGGCTTCAAAAAGGGTGGGCTCGGGGTGCGCCCTGAGCCCACACGGTTGTGTGACAATAGGGAATTAATATTTGCTATTGTCTTCCTGATTCTCCTCCCGGCCAATCAGGAAGCGGGTCCTGAGACTTAGAATGATCGCCACTAGCAACAAGCTAGGCCTGTTTGTTTTGATCTGTGTGGGCTGGGAGTGGCTTAGAGCAGCAGCAGGTGACTCACATGCAGCATCATTTCTCTGTCACCTCCCTCTGGTTTCTAGAGGATTCTAGAATAGAGGTGGGAAGAGAGGTGGAGCTGCCTGGGGTGTTCTAAGGAGCCCTGACCAATCCCCGACCTGGATTGGCAGGGGGCAGGCCTCCTTAAATACCTAAAGCCAGCCCTGCTAGGGAGGAGTTTTTGAATGAAAGAACTGGGAGATGGAGTACTAGCTGTTGTGGACCTTGGGGAAGCTCCCCAGTCTGGGGGGGGGTGACTTTGGACTGGAGCTCGGGAGTGGGAGGGACCCTCGTACAAACCACAGGGATGTTCTGACCAGGAGCAGAAGAGGACAGTGGAAGGTACTGCCAGGCAAAGTCCCCAGGAGGGATCCACAAGGTGTCGGTCAGTGGCAGGCACAGTTGGGAGAGCTGGGGACGCATGCCGGTGCCGACTGCGAGTGTGCAGCCTGAAATGGATGTAGAGCCAGCGGGAGAGATTGTGATGTCATGGGCAGTGGAAACAGGCAGCTGCAGCCAGGAGGACTGGCAGGGCCTGAAGAGGGCTGACTGGGATCGGTAGTCCACCTTGGACAGCTAGCACCAGAACTTTCCATTTTTCTTGCTACACGAAAGGGGCCCGCGGTCCCTGCCTGCAAAGGGCTCTTGCTAAGGCCTGGCTGAAGCCAGTGTCAGGCCTAACCACGTGCTAGCTGTGCCTAAAGAGTTGTGCTGGAGGAAGAGGAAGGAATAGTCTGCAGCAAGAGTTGTGCTGGAGGAGGAGGAGCGTTTATAATTTGTCCCAAGCAATGCAAACATTCTTCTGAACATCCCATGAATTCCTTAACTCTTCCAAGTCATAATCCCTTAATAAAAACACAAAACAAAGCTAACAGGCTGTTCATTGTCTTGGAGTGACTGAGAAGTGAATGCCGGGCTGGGCAGGGTGACAGGTGGACCACAATATCCAGCAGCCCCTACAGAGGTACCGCTACAATTACATTTTTGGTTTTGGGTTTCATACTGCTTTAACCACCCCTTACAAATCCATATGCAATATGACTGTACTGCAGTGATATGTGAAAAGTTGGAAAGTCATAAGACCCTTTCACACTGGGGCCACGTTCGGGGTAAAGCGCCACTCATTTTAGCGGCGCTTTACAGCTGTTTAAGCAGGGCTTTTTGGCCGCTAGCGGGGTGCTTTTAACCCCAAAGAAGGGGTTAAAAAACCCCATGTTGCAGCACTTCCAAAGCGCTTTTCAGAAGCGCTGCCCATTCATTGCCCCAAAGATGCTGCTTGCAGGAATTTTTGGAATGTCCAGCAAGCGCACGCACAAGCGCAATGGGAGGCAATTTTCAGGGGCTTTACAGAAGCTATTTCTAGTGCTAAAATGCCTGAAAACTGCCTCAGTGTGAAAGGGGTCTTAATGCTGGAAGCAGATAAAGAACTGGTCCTGTAGTGATGTCCATTCATATAAACAGTCATGTACTGAACAGGTTTCAGTGAGGTATACACGGACAGACTCTGTAAATATACAGGTTCCACGCCTGGCAGTTAAAATCTCATTCCTCCTAACTTCTTTAAATGTGAACTGCTATTCGCACATATTAAAAATGATGGCACTTCGAAAGTCTTCCACAGAAATAATTAACACAATTAGTAAGAACAACCTGGGATTGCTAATCAATCTTAATAAATGAGCACACTTATTGTAATTGCACAGCAACACATTTTGCTCCTGGGGAGAGATCGCTGCTTCATTGCTGTATAAAGAATCAATGCTTTTTAGCATCTGGTTCATTGCTCCAGCCCTGTGACTACAGAAAACGGAACCCGTCTTTTGGCTCTGGAACAGGCCTGCAGTGGTAATCCAAATATTCAATATCATTTTTTCACTGCAACAAATATGAATCATCACTAAAAGTGGTACTGACATGACAAAAATGTTCAAAACAATCCATAATAAAAGGTTAATTCATCAAAAGTGTATGAAAAGAAGGTTGGCACATATAAGCAAAGACCAACAGAATCGAACTATTACAGTAAATGAGGAAAGATGGTGTAACCAGATCAGACATCGATATCAATTTTCTGCTATTAATAGGCCCCCAAAGCTAACCCACTTTCATGTATTAGTTGAAGTCACTTTGCCACTGTAAAGAGAACTTCAGCATTTGCTATACTGGTATTATTGCGCTCACAAGGAGGCAACTTCCCTAATTCACAGACACTCCAGTACCCAACATTTGCCCCATTTAACCATTTAAAGTGACACTAAAGGTAATTTATTTATTTTTTTAAATAACAAACATATCATACTTACCTCCACTGTGCAGCTCGTTTTGCACACAGTGGCCCCAATCCTGCTCTTCTGGGGTCCCTCGGCGGCTCTCTCGGCTCCTCCCCGCATCAGATAACCCCCTGGGAGAAGCGCTCTCCTGGGGGTTACCTTGTGGGCGTGCTCCCGAGTCCAGCATTCGGTGTCCAAAGACGCTGAATGCAGGACTCGGCCCCGCCCCCGGCGGGCGCGTCATTGAATCTGATTGACAGCAGCGGGAGCCAATGGCTGCACTGCCATCAATCTATCCAATCAACAGCCGAGAACCCCCTAGCAGAGAGAAGCCGTGTCCCCGTGGGACAAGTTCGAGGGTTCAGGTAAGTAAAACGGTGGAGGGGCTGGGGGGCCGGTCACTGACAGGTGTTTTTTCACCTTAATGCATAGGATGCATAAGGGTGAAAAAGCACGAACCTTTACAACCCCTTTAAGGACCGAGCCTCTTTTTGAGATGTGTTGTTTACAAGTTAAAAACTGTATTTTTTGCTAGAAAATTACTTAGAACCCCCAAACATTATACATTTTTTTCTAACACCCTAGAGAATAATAATGGCGGTTGTTGCAATACTTTCTGTTACACCGTATTTGCGCAGCGGTCTTACAAGCACACATTTTTTGGAAAAAATACACTTTTTTTAATTAAAAAATAATGCTGTCTCAGTAAAGTTAGCCCAATTTTTTTATATTGTGAAATATAATGTTACGACTAGTAAATTGATACCCAACATGTCACGCTTCAAAATTGCGCCCATGGCGAATAACTTTTACCCTTAAAAATCTCCATAGGAAACGTTAAAAAAATTCTACAGGTTGCATGTTTTAAGTTACAGAGGAGGTCTAGGGCTAGAATTTTGCTCCCACTGTTCCGATCGTGTCGATACCTCACATGTGTGGTTTGAACCCCGTTTTCATATGCAGCTGCTACTCACATATGTGTTCATTTCTGCACCCGAGCTTGGCGGGACGGGGCGCGTTTAAAAAACTTTTTTTTTTCTTAGTTATTTTACCTTTTACTTTTTCTTTTTAGACTGTTTTTAAAAAAAAAATGGTGTCACTTTTATTCCTATTGCAAGGAATGTAAACATCCCTTGCAAAACATCCCTAAGAAAAAAAGCATGACAGGACCTCTTACATATGAGATCTGGGGTCAAAAAGACATCAGATCTCATATTTACACTAAAATGCAATAAATAAAAAAAAATGGCCTTTTAAGAGCTATGGGCGGAAGTGACGTTTTGGCGACCCTTCCGTCCTGCAATGTTATGGAGATGGGTGGGGGCCGTCTTCCCCTCACTCGTGTCCATGCGCAGCAAGGGGGAAGATCCAATCACCTCCGCCGCTGCCGACGGCTCGGGAAAGCGGCAGAGGGCCCTCTCCCACCACCGATAAAAGTGATCTTGCGGCGAATCCACTGCAGAGACCACTATTATCAGAAAGTTGACCGCCGGCCGAAGAAGAGGATACCGAGGTTATGGCAGCTAGCTGCTGCCATAACAACGATATTCCTCTTCAATGTAAGGACGTATAGCGGCGTGCAGCGGTCCAGAAGTGGTTAATGCACCCCCCTCCCCATCCAAACATTACTAGTTTGTCCACGGGACCTATCAGTGGGCCTGAGGATTGTGAATAATTTCCCCACAGAGTTGTTTAAAGGTTCATATTGTAGAAATTGGATAGGTGCAAAACAAGGCAGTTACAGCACAGAAAAAATGAGTACATCCCAACAGATTTGTCAGAAAAGCTTTAGGCTGTGTTCACACTATTACGAATTGGATGCGGTATTCTCCGCATCCAATTCGCATAGCAGGAGATTGTGACCGGCTCTCTATGGAGCCGGTTCACATATCTCCGCAGCGGTTCCGGTGCGAATTGCACAGGAGCCTGTGCATCTTTTGGTCTGTTTCAGGTCCGAATTCAGCCCAAATTTCGGGCTGAAATAGTGAATGGAGACGCCCCTGATTCCTGCTGTGAGCCACTGCAATCTCAAATGGGAACCCAGCCTTATTTTCCTTTCAGTATCAACATTTTCTATGGGACACTATACTACAAAATACTCCCACGAATGCAGGCCGTTGATTGTTGAATTTCCCCCACACAAAAAAGTATTTTTCCTAACAAATTCATTCAAGACCATGTTGCAAAAATGAATACACCCCAATGAAAGTCTTAGGAGCAAAGCTAAATTTTAGACAACAAAATCCTAATTAACAAGAATTCAACTAAAGGTGAGTCTAATTATTCATTAAACAGGCGTCGAACAGACAGTTGACTATAAAAGAGCGTTACTTATGTAGCACGACCCCCTTGGGGACTGCTTGGATGAACCTGCTCATCTGCACTGCCATGACCCTGTGAACATTCCAACCCACCTGACACTCTGGGTTCAGACATCTTTGCACCACCTTAGAGTAATAAGTCAAACAACTCAGTGCATTTATATTCTGTTAACCTTTACTGTAATAACTCAAAGAGAATATTGTTACACAGAGGAGGTAATAGATCCACTGAGCTTTGGGTAACAGTCCTAGCTCAGCAGAGGAATTCCTCTACAATTACACAAGTGAAGATAATTTGGTTGTAACAGTATATTATATACACGTATGTACAAAGGAATACCACTGGAACATGGCCTGAAAGGATAAGCAAGAGTTAAGCATTAATTCTGGCAAAACTTCTAAAGGGGGAACCCAGGCCGGCCTAAATAACCTTTAATCCTAATATCCGCCGATATACGTCAGCAGAAGGGCACGTACAGGCATATTAACGTACCTGTACGTTGCCCTTTCAGAAGCGGTTTGCCTGCTGCGAGCTCCGTGAGTGTGATCCAGGGTCCCGCGGACTCGATATCCGTGGGGATACCCGCGATTGTCTCACGGAGAGGAAAAATGGGGAAATGCTGATGTAAACAAGCATTTCCCCGTTCTGCCTAGTGACACTGATCACCGCTCCCTGTAATCGGGAGCGGTGATCGGTGTCGTGTCACACATAGCCCATCCCCCCCACAGTTAGAAACACTCCCCGGGACACACATAACCCCTTCACTGCCCCCTAGTGGTTAACCCATTCACTGCCATTTACACAGTTTTAGTCACATTTACACAGTAATCAATGCATTTTTAATCGCACTGATCGCTGTATAAATGTGAATGGTCCCAAAATAGCGTTTCCGATCTGTCCGCCAGTCACGATAAAAATCGGTGATCGACGCCATTACTAGTAAAAAAAAATTATAAATATATATATAATAAATTAGATTAAATTTATAAATTATAAAAATATAAAATAAAGATGCCATAAAACTATCCCCTATTTTGTAGACACTATAACTTTTGCGCAAACCAATCAATAAATGTTTATTGCGATTTTTTTACCAAAAATATGTAGAAGAATATGTACCGGCCTAAACTGAGGAAAACATTTCTTTTTTTATATATTTTTTGGGGATATTTATTATAGCAAAAAGTAAATATTGCGTTTTTTTCAAAATTGTCGCTATTTTTTGTTTATAGCGCAAAAAATAAAAACCGCAGAGGAGATCAAATACCACCAAAAGAAAGCTCTATTTGTGGGGAAAAAAAGGACGTCAATTTTGTTAGGGAGCCATGATGCACGACCGCGCAATTGTCAGCTAAAACGATGCAGTGCTGAATCGCAAAAAGTGCTCTGGTCTTTTGCCAGCCAAATGGTCCGGGCTTGAGTGGTTAAGCAGTAATGACAGCAATGTCCACGTTGCAGGCCTGATGGTCTTCACAGGCAGTCAGAGCTCATTAACTATATCCAATAAGGTGCAGTAACAAGACAATGGTATTTCTCGGAATGGATGAAATTAAAGATGTCTATGTACAGTGTTCAAAGATAGGTGTAGTAAAGTATTCCCAAGGTAAAGCTGTCTGTACACAGTGTCCCAGTGAAGTAATAAGAAAAGGTTTGCAAAGGTGGGCAATTGTCCTCTCACCAACGACCAGGCCGATTCAATGCCTTCTGGTCAGCAGCTTCTGCAGCAACGTCCTTGCGGCACATCCGCTGTGACGATCTCCCGATGTGAAGCTCGAAGCACGGGTTGTTGGATGACCGAGATGGTGCTGGATGGATGTCTGACGAACAGCAAGCAGTGTTAGGCCCTTCTCGCCCATGTTGGAATGTTGTACCCTGCGTGGTAGGCCATGACCTCACCCTCCTTGCACAGAGAGGTCTGTCACGCACGAGGCCCAGGAGGAAGAGAGGTTGAGGCATGTCTCTGGCTTCTTTTATAGCTCCTCCCAGCAATCTCCCTGATGGTAGCAAAGATCCCTGGGATAAGTGGTCCAAGTGTATAGACATGCAGAGCAATTGCCATTCTGAGGAACTACTCATCCCACAATCCCTTTGGTTTGATTTTACAAATATGATGTCAGTTAGTGATGCTGGGCACCAGCGGGGCAACACGATATACAGAAACAACGGAGGATTACTGCACTTTGCAATTGTATACTACATTGCTACACTTAACAAAGAAAACCCCTTCCCATTTCATGCTGGCAGCAATGGCACCACATGGAAGAGAAATGTCACAAGGCCTGAGAAAGAAAATTATATATTTACACAAGAAAGGTGAAGGCTACAAGAAGATCAGCAAAGCTTTACTTATCAGTCAGAATACTGTAGCAAAAGTGATACAAACATTTAACAAAGATGGAACTGCAACTATCTCACAGAGATGTCCAGGCCGTCCACAGAAGTTAACAGAAGTTAACTCGACAGGAGCATCTTCTGATGACAAGGGCTGAAGAAAATCACCATGCAAGTTCACTGCAGTTAGCTAAAGAAGTAGAAAGCCAAATTGGAGAGATTGTTTCCTGTGACACAATATGGTGTACACTAAAGAGGAATGGCATGCATGGGTTTCGTTCACGAAGGAAGCCTCTCCTGAAGCCCATGCACAAAAAAGCCAGCCTAGAATTTGCCAGGACCCATGCTGAAAAAGAGGAAGACTTCTGGGACTGTACTCTGGAGTAATGCGACCAAGATGTTTTTGGAACTGATGGCTTCACAACTGTATGGCGTCACAAAGGCGAGGAGTACAAAGAAAAATGCATAGTGCTTGGGGTGAAACATGGTGGTGGCAGTGTCCTTCTGTGGGGCTACATGAGTGCTGCTGGTGTCGGGGAGCTGCATTTCATTGATGGTATCATGAATTCCCAGATGTACTGCTCTATATTGAAAGAGAAGATGCTACCATCACTCCATGCCCTTGGACGTCGTGCACTTTTCCAACATGACATTGATTTAAAACACACATCTAAGGCCACTGTTGCATTTCTGAAGAAGAACAGGGTGAAAGTGATTCAGTGGCCAAGTACTGTATGTCTCCTGATCTGAACCTAATTGGGGAACACCTATAGGGAATTCTGAAGAGACAAGTTGAGCGTCACTCTCCATCTAGCATCCAGACTCTAAAAGAGGTCTTTCTTGAAGAATGGAAAAAGATACAGTAGATGTTGCAATATGTCACCAACTTGTTCATTCCAGGCCTAGAAGACTTGGTGATGTCCGTACAAATCATGGAGGTCATACAAAATACTCTGTGTAGTAGTTTTTGTTGTGGGGTGTATTCGTTTTTACATCAACTAATTTGAGTAAAACTGAAGATTTTGTAATCTAAGTTATATTATTAAGTTAACCTTACTTTCATGTAATGAGTTAAACAAATGTTCTATAAAACTCAGTTTTGTAAAAATTTTGGAAATTGTTCTTGTGTTCATTGAGACTAAAACCTTACTTTTCAAAAGGGGTGTACTCTTATGCTGATCAATGGTACTACATATGCCGCCAATCATAGCGTTCTTTCGGCAGAGAAGGTAATGTTTGTCAGCAAGCAACTTTTCCAAAAGTGTTATAACATACAGTACACCTACACACCACAGAATAACAGAGAAGCACTTCCTTTGAAGGGGCTGAAGTACTACTGGGTCACACTGCGACTCTCAGAAGTCCTTGCAGATATCCAGCTGCCTGGTGGGAGGCTGTTCTGAGAAGAGACACACTGTTCTGGAAAACTTACTATTTTTCTGCCTATCTCTAATGCTGCTCTTACAATCCCTAATAAGCAGGGCTCTTTCCCTAACCTACTCCCACACTACAGGTATGATGAATAACACAGAACCTGCTATTTAAAGAGAATCTCTATTATTTCCAAGAAAAATTAAATTAAAGTCAGCAGCTACAAATACTATAGACCTGTCCAGGGATTCAGCGATGTCCTCAATGTGTTTCCCACTGTGCATGAACAGACCGTGCTGAGCTTTGTGAATGGTCCCGCAGTCTTCAGGTACCCGCAATGTGTCCCAGAAGGTTGCGGGGGGGAAGGAGGGGGGACCGAACTTCTCACTAATCGTCGTGGCGATCTGACCAGAAGTGGGAGTGGGTAGCTGTCAAAACCAGATACCAGCTCCCCCCTCCCCCCCCCCAAAAAAATGTGGGTGAAGTTCTGCTTTAAGCAGTTAAGTCAAGATAGACACCCAAATCTTGCAGGACCTACCCAAGATGGCCACCTGGAGCCCATGATAGAGGACAGAATAGTCATCTATTGTCCTCTGCCAGCCTAACGGGATGGCACAGTGCTACCTTCAGGTTAGCAGATATAGTGCAGCCCGCCATCTACCTACAAGTACACTTGCATGCTCTCTGTCTGCAGGCCTTTTGTTATTGGGCAAGTAATGTAGTAAATGTATATATTTACATCATGTGTTGCTTGTTGCTGTAATAAAGTGGCCATATCCAATGGCTGTAGAGGAGCCTGAGATTTCTCTCGAGGCTTTCAATGCATATTAGTGAACTATTAAGAGGTCAATAAATACACTGTACCTTTAGACCCTGCAAAAGGGATTGCCGCCAAACAAAGCAGACAACTGGATACAATGTAAGTTTACAGGTGATTATATTCTAACTTTGTGGGTATCAGTTCCTTGAAAATCACACTGTGCTATCCTCACACTGGTCTGTAATTATATAGGTTTATCACAAGCATAGTTCAATCACTTTGTTTTGTCAAATCAGTTACTAGTCAGTAAAACATTTTTTAAAGACTAAACTTTTCATGTTCCAGTTTAAACCACAGCTGGTCATCTTTTTGTGGTCAAAAACATGGAAATGACCACACAATGTGATTTTCATAGAAGGCTTTATATTTACAATAACCCCATGGTTGCAGAAAAGTTTCCAAGAGAAGCTATAGCTGTAAAAGAAGAGTAAAGGTACCTTTCCTGATGCTGTGCAGTTGAATGCTTGCTTGGAAATGGTCCCCCAAAAGTGAAACCAACATTTACTAGAGAATAAATGATCTGGATTGACTGCTACCCCTCCGAGTTCTTGCCGCTGACCTTCAAACTGCTACTCTCTTCTGCAGTGATGTGGAGGTCACCAAGAGAATGAAGGCCTCTTGAACCCCTCCAGGGAAAGAGAGCCTTGACTGATGGGGGCATGGGCAGGTGCAGGACAAGGTGGTTGAGTGGTCACCAAGGATTGGTTGCTATGGGGGATGGGCTGGTCCTGAGCTCAGGAAAGTTTTGCCCCCAGGGAATTCTGGGTCTTTCGAGGAACATGGCTGGAAGAGCTGCCTGCCCTCCTGCCCCTTTTTTCTACGGTATGTCACAGCTTGCTGCGGTTTCTTGACCTTGCCAGCATAAAAGTGGCTGTAATTGGTTATGCCCTTGATGGAAATTGGAAGTAGGCGGCATTGTCCAGCACTTATGGTAAAGACAGACCTCCTTTTGGAATTGCGTTTTCACAGTACAACTGTGACTGGCACCAGTTTAAAAGTGTTCACAAGTTATGTGTTGGATTTTAATAAAGCTATGGCCTTGCCCTTTCCAACCTAATGGTTGTAAGTGTGTTTATTTAATGTGGTGAAGAGGCAAGGATGTTGCTTTCCTATATATTTATGTTACAATTTATTTGTACCGGGCCCATTGCGCCTCAGCAGTCAAGCAGTGAGAGATGCTAGGGGGAGAATGGAGATCGACACCTCCAGAAGTGTCTGTTTCTCAGTGGACTTCAGGGTATCATCAGCAATAGAGACACGTTCAGCAGCATGGTACCTCTGGCTTTCCATGCATTAAAAAAAAAAAACTGCTACTACTGAGTTCCCTCCTGAATGAATGAATGGGTAATTTGTATAGCGCTGCAAATGCGAACCGAATCGCCTCAAGGCATTCACCCTCCTGTGAGCTACCTAGCTATCAGGAGAATAGTATATTTTTCCTGTCATTACAGCCTGCAGTGAGTGTATTGTTTTCAATCTGAGAGACTGTCTAGAAAACTTGCAGCACGAAGAGATCAGGGGAAGCATCAAATTGTGGCTGGATGGTGTAACTAACATTTAGGGCAGCATGCACTCAGGAACAAAATTCTGGAACTCATAAGTTTGTATCCTGGGTATTTGTCCCTGGACACATGCTGCCCTAAACATTCATACCACTAGGTGTACCATCCAGCCCCATCCTGCCGCAGCAGCTGTCAGACTCTCATAAAAGTTTGACAGGCTGCCTGCAATGGCGCTGGACAGGGCACCTGTGCTAAATGCCGTGTGTGCATGGGGCCTAAAGAGGAAGCAGCGCTGTATATGTAATGAGAATTTATGGCTTATGCACATGCATAAAAAGACTTTTAAAGGCTAAGTTCACTTTTTTTTTCTAAATTCCAGTGTCCCTATGTACCCATACCTCCCAACTTTCTGAAATGGTAATGAGGGACACCTATTAGCAAAAGTATATAGGCATAGGACACACACCCCTGCCACACCCCCTAAAGGAGAATTGTACAAAAAAAAAAAAAGATTGGTCAAACCCACAAGTTCTTTTTACCACTACTATTTCTTTATATTGGTTTGTAGTATTTACAAATGCAGCAATTTTGAAATTGGATTAAAGGTTTAGCACTGGGAAACACTTTTTGATAGATAAATGGTGCATTTTATATACAACTATATAGATCAGACCAAAATGAGGGACAAATGTGGAGGAATGAGGACAGAGGGACATTGTTCCAAATCAAGGACAGTCCCTTAAAATCAGGGACAGTTGGGAGCTATGTGTACCAATATGCCAATAATGTACCTCTATTGAAGAAAAGAAAAAGCTGTCTCTATATTCTAGGACAGGATTTAACGCAGACTCCAGTATAGCACCCTCTAGTGTGCTAGTGTTGTTAGTGTAGGTAAATTTATTTTAGCTTAGGGCTGAGCCTGAGCTATGAATCTGGGTCAGGGTTCAGTGACTCAGGGCTGGATGACTCACATAGTTGCCAAAAGTTCCGATTTTCCCGGGACAATCCCGATTTTGGGACCCTCGTCCCGATTGGAGGCTGTCCAGAATCGGGATTTTCCCTAAGGAAAATGGGGAATGTTGTTTTTTTTCTTTTTGGAGCAGCTGGCTCCAGCAAAATGGCAGCCGGCGCCGCCGCTCGATCTTCCCCCTAGTGTTGAGTAAGTCAGTGGAGAGAGGAAGGGGGCTCGATCCGTGCAGCCAATGAAGCGGCTTCTTTAGCTGCACGGCCCCTCCCCTCTCCACTGAAGCAGAAGACATGGCGCCGCCGTGTCTAGCCGAAAAGTTCCCCAGCCCCGTACTGCGCAAGCGCTGCGCCTGCGCAGTACAGGGGGTCCTTACTTGCCGAGGGGAACTTTCTCGGCAGAACACCGGCTGGCTGCTCCTGCACTGAGCGGGGGGGCTGCATTGAGGGGGGGTCTGCTCTGAGGGGGGGCTGCACTAATCGAGGGGGGGCTGCACTGAGGAGGGGTCTGCACTAATAGAGGGGGGGCTGCACTGAGGGGGGGTGCTGCACTAATTGAGGGGAGTCTGCACTAATAGAGGGGGGGCTGCACTAATAGAGGGGGGCTGCACTAATCAAGGGGGGGCTGCACTGAGAGGGGGTCTGCACTAATAGAGGGGGGGCTGCACTAATAGAGGGGGGGCTGCACTGAGGGGGGGTCTGCACTGATGGAGGGGATCTGCACTGATGGAGGGGGTCTGCACTGAGGGGGTCTGCACTGATGGAGGGGGTTTGCACTGATGGAGGGGGTCTGCACTGATGGAGGGGATTTGCACTGATGGAGGGGGTCTGCACTGATGGAGGGGATCTGCACTGATGGAGGGGGTCTGCACTGAGGGGGTCTGCACTGAGGGGGTCTATACAGACTCTGCCGGGGGCACCTGATGCAAGGACAGACTCTGCCGGGGGCACCTGATGCAAGGACAGACTCTACCGGGGGCACCTGATGCAAGGACAGACTCTGCTGGTGGCAGGCGACGTGGCTAGTGACACGCTCAGGGATCCCACTGATTCGGCATTATGGTGAGTTGAATGATTTAATTTTATATTACAATGTAATAATAGAAATAATGCGCTTCAATCATCCTGACACCATAACAACCATGGTGCTGGGATGATTGAAGAGCTAACACCAGGCGTTTGGAGTATCTTTATCTGCTGATTGTTAAACTTTCTAGAATACACATATTTCTATTGTGTAGGATCTGGGGCTGCTGTCCCGTCATTCCCCTTTCCTTCTCCCTCTCCCCCTTTCCCCCTCTCCCCCTTTCCTTCTCCCCCTTTCCCTCTCCATCCCTCATTCATCTCAGACTCTAACCACACCCACTTGAGCCACGCCCATTTAAGCCACGCCCATTTTAACACAGGCCACGCCCATTTTTCGCTGTGCTTCTAATTTTTTCTGCTAAGTCACGTCTACAAACGAATGCCCCGACCCCCAATTATTGTACGGCTCTGCCTATAGCCAAAAAAGTGTCCCACATATTTTTTTTGCAATGTTGGCAACTATGGACTCATCCTAACAGCCTCTCTGGAGCCTCCCCCTGTTCTCTAGGACATTGGAGAATGTTCTGGACATCGTGGGTGGAGGTTAGGACAGCTGTTTGGAATAATTATGAGGACCTCAGCCAATCCCCACTAAAGGGTTGGCAGGGGGCAGGCCCCCTCATAAATAGGCATGAGTCATGCCAGGAGGGGAGTCGGGTGGAAGATGGAGAGGGAGTGCCGAGGAGGCTGTCGGTAGCCCTTGAGGGTGCACCCTAGTCTGGGGGGGCGACCTCGGACCTGGGGCTTGGGTGCTGGAAGGATCCTACCAAAACACACAGAGGAAGCCCTTCCTGGAGGCACAGGAGCAAGGAGACAGGACAGCAGGAACAAGTCAGCACTTCTCAGAGATCTCCTGAGAGTGAGTGGAGTGGGATGGTGTGTTTGGAGGACTGTAGGGAGAAGTTAGCCTTGAGGGCTAGTAAATAGACAGCCAGGTGGGTTGGCAGTGCCTGAAGAGGGGGTGCTGGGGATCAGTAGCCACAGGAGTGATACAAACTGAACACTGTAATTCGTGCTGCACAATAAGGGGCCTTGGGTTCCTGCCTGGGTTCTGTAAGCAAGTGTGTGATGGAGGAAGAAGAGGAGCTGTAAATAGAGACTGTATATAGGAAGTTGTCCCCGAAATTGTTGAAGTCAAATGGGCATCCCATGACCTGCCATCCCTATCCATGTTATTACTCAATAAATAAAAAATAAAAAAAACAAAGTCATGCACTGTTCTCTGTCTCAGGAGTGCCTGTGAAAATGCAGTGTGCCTGGCTGTGCAGGGTGGGGGTTCCCAATTTACTTGCGGCTCCTTAGGGGGTGCATTACATTGTAATGGCTCCCCAAATGCAGAAGCAAATACGCATTTTGCCATGTGAAAAAAAAAACATGCAACAAACGCAGCAAATCGCACATTATTAAATGTGCAAACTGCAATACGCCAAAATGTCCCATGAGCTACTTCGCCATGTTTAGGGCAGCCCAAACATGGCAACATGTAGATTAAAAAATCTACATTTTCTACATTAAAATACTGCCACTATAGCCTTTTTTTTGGATGATCTGTATGATCTGTATACCATGATAAACTGCACAGTTTCTCCAGTGCTGAGAGTTCAGGAAGGAGGTGATTTCCACTGTAGCCTGTATACACGCCCACACGTGTGATGTCACTATCATGTGACCTGGCTATCTCTGAGAACAAGTAACTGTTCTCTCCAGCATAAAAGACACAACCTGCATGTGCAGGTTGGCTACTCTGCCTGTGTTAGCTGGCCTTTCCCAGATAGACAGTGCAGGAGGAGGAGGATCTTTGCATACAGGATAAAAACAGCCTTTTTTACACAATGCAGAGGATTAACCCCTTAAGTTCCACAGTGAGTATAACAAGCCCGCTATGCTGCATATACACATACCTCCCAACATTTTGAGATGGGAATGAGGGACACCTACTAAGAAATGTATGTAGGCATAGGACACGCCCCCTGTCACACCCCCTTAACCGCTTCCCGACCGCCTCGTGCTGATATATGTCGACAGAAGGGCACGTACAGGCAGAATCACGTACCTGTACGTTGCCCTTTAAGAGGCGGCTTGCGGGCGCGTGCACCCGCCGGGAGCTTCGTGAGCGTGATCGTGGGTCCCGTGGACTCGATGTCCGTGGGGATACCCGCGATTGTCTCACGGAGAGGAAGAACGGGGAATTGCTATTGTAAACAAGCATTTCCCTGTTATGCCTAGTGACACTCACACTGATCACAGCTCTCTGTAATCGGGAGCGGTGATCATTGTCATGTCACACATAGCCCCTCCCCCTCACAGTTAGAATCACTCCCTAGGACACACTAAACCCCTGCAGCGCCACCTTGTGGTTAACCCCTTCACTGCCAGTCACATTTACACAGTAATCAATGCATTTTTAATCGCACTGATCGCTATATAAATGTGAATGGTCCCAAAATCGCACCAAAAGTGTCCAATCTGTCTGCCATAATGTCGCAGTCACAATAAAAATCGCTGATCGCCATAAAACTATCCCCTATTTTGTAAACGCTATAACTTTTGCGCAAACCAATCAATAATCGCGTATTGCAATTTTTTTTTACCAAAAATATGTAGAAGAATATGTATCGGCCTAAACTGAGGGAAAAAAAATGTTTTTTTATATATTTTTGGGGGATATTTATTATAGCAAAAAGTAATAAATAATAATTTTTTTCAAAATTGTCGCTATTTTTTTGTTTATAGCGCAAAAAATAAAAACCGCAGAGGTGATCAAATACCACCAAAAGAAAGCTCCATTTGTGAGGAAAAAAGGACGTCAATTTTGTTTGGGAGCCACGTCGCACGACCGCGCCATTGTCAGTTAAAGCGACGCAGTGCCGAATCGCAAAAAGTGCTCTGGTTTTTGGCCAGCCAAATGGTCCGGGGCTTAAAGCGGGGTTCCACCCAAATTTTGAACATTATCTCTATGCATTCTCTTCCTTGCCTAGATGCTGACATGCTGTGTAAAAAAATTAAAATCGCCGTAATTACCTTTTTTTTCTAATCTTCTTAGCACTTCCTGGTTTTCCTCCCATGGGAGTAGGCGTGTTTCTAGCCTCTCCCAGACCTCCCACAGTCCCCTTGGAGCTAGTCTCAGGCTTCCCAGCATGCATTGTGCAACAGCGTCATCACAACATCTCGTGAATGCTGGGAGCACAGCATTCACAGCATCCAGGAAATACATGCTTGTGGGCTTCAAATGCCCACAATGAAGATGGAAACCGCCTTCAGTGAATTTTATAAGTTATTCTTTACAACAAAATCGGACACAGGCGGACTTATTACACAGAACATGTGAGTAGATAATCATGAGAAGAAAAGTTTGTGAATGAACGCCAAAAAAAAAAAATGATAGATAGGTGGACCCCCGCTTTAAGTGGTTAAGCAGTAATGACAGCAATGTCCACGTTGCAGGCCTGATGGTCTTCATCGGCAGTCGGAGCTCATTAACTCCACAAGGACTTTTTTTTACCACTACTATTCCTTTATATTGGCTTTTATAAATGTACAAATGCAGAAATTTAGAAATCGGATGAAAGGTTTAGCACTGGGAAACACTTTTTGAAAGATAAAAAGTGCATTTTATATACAACTATATAGATCAGACCAAAATGAGGGACAAATGAAGAGGAAAGAGGGACAGAGGGACATTGCTCCAAATCAGGGACAGTCCCTCCAAATTAGGGACAGTTGGGAGTTATGTATACAGACTGATTTTATTGTTGTGGGTTTAGTAACACTTTAACATCATCTCACCACTACAATTTTTTGGATTTACTGAAATCCTTATAATCATCAACTTTTGAATACTTTGCAGCTATGACAATAATCTGTTGCAGTTTCCTTTTCTTCTTTGTTATTTATTCCTAATTTTCCAACACAACATAGTCCGTGTAGAACAGTCTGCTGCTCACAAGGTCTCTCCCTAGTTTCCCCCCTCTCCACCTACAGCTGAGTGAGTCTAAGTAATTGGGAGTGTGGATACCCAAGTTCCCGTCTCAGGCCTACTGAAGGCTTCACTGCTCTTAATCTGTAGGGAGCCACCTCTGCTGGCCTCTGTTTCCTCAATACCACGTACCTCATCCATCATTTGTGCACCAATACCCAGGTTCTCAGGCCTGGGAGCAGAACTAAGTCTGCATCGCCAGGTATTTTATTCCTCTGCAGGCTTAGAGGATGCAAATAAATAGGACCTCAGGGGCCAGAATACCTTAGAGCAGTGGACCGGGGGCAGTGACCCTACTCGCACTCGAACCTTTCAGATGAGAGCAACACCTGACTACCGTTATATGATAAAGGGAAGGGTTAAGGTTTGTGCCCTCCAGGCCAGAATGTAATGGATTATCACACGTTCCACATTACTTACACATTCTAGATTTACTGCTATGTAACGGTCGAGGTCACAAAGCTGGAAACTAATAAACTGCGCAATCCATTTCAGGAGCCTCTCTCCATGACTTTTTATATGATATCAATAAACATATGTACACAGGAGGCAAAGAGATGAAAAGAAACATCCATAATCAACTGCAGGATGACAGAATTAGAAAAATAGGAGTTTGCCATACACAGGTGGGATTGCTGCTCATCTCTATATACATTTTGTCATCTGTTGAGGGCCAGCAAAAGATCTTCAAAAAGAAGAGTGAGAATAACTGAACTGAAATCTCCAGGATACTCATCTAGTATGCTGATAAACGATTCAACTGAAATGTAATAAATGGATAAAAAAGGGAAAGAATTGCGCATAGGAAAATTGGTGAGCAGCCAACACAAAATAAAAACAAGTGTAGCGCTCAAATAGCAGTGAAATAGAAAAAAAGGCAGTGACATGAAAAAATGTGACAATTGATATATGAAATTAAAAATGGATAATAACATAACATATTAGTCCATCTTGATCGGATAAACCATAATGGTGTGAAAAAAAGTCAACACAAGTGAGTAAATTGTAGTAATAAATCTTGAGAAAGTGCTTGATCATGAAAGGGGTTGTAAAGATTCATGTTTTTTCACCTTAATGCATCCTATGCATTAAGGTGAAAAAACACCTGTCCGTGACCGCCCCCCCCCAGCCCGAGAACCCGAGAACTTGTCCCAACTTGTCCCACGGGCACACACGCTCTCTCTCTGGCCGGGGTTCTCGGCTCTTGATTGGATAGACGGATAGCAGCGCAGCCATTGGCTCCCGCTGCTGTCAATCCAATCCAATGACGCGGGGGCAGGGGCGAGTCCTGCATTCGGCCTCTATGGACTGGACTCAGGAGCGTGTCCGCAAGGTATCCCCCTCGGGAGAGCGCTTCTCCCAGGGGGTTATCTGATGTGGGGAGGAACAGCGAGAGTCGCCGAGGGACCCCAGAAGACCAGGTTCGGGGCCACTCTGTGCAAAACGAACTGCACAGTGGAGGTAAGTATGACATACTTGTTATTTAAAAAAAAAAAACCCAAACCTTTAGTGTCACTTGAAGTGCCATCAAGGGAAGTAAAGTTGGCACGCTTACTAGATAAGGTGGACACATGTACTGTACAGCACATGGGTCAAATAGGCATGATGAGGGGTTAGCCTCAATGAAGTAATCTGTGGGTGAAGCAGTAGGTGGAAGGAAGACCCCGAGAATATATGATCACGCTTCAAACAGACGGACTCCAGAGTATGCAGCAAATGTTAAATCACCCCATTGGCATTGAACATGAAAAACAAATGAATCTACATAGTGTAATTCTGGAAGGTCTTTTATTTTAAAAAAAGAGGGGTTCACACTTACTTACAGGATTGCAGATAAAAACAAGCTTGTTCTTTGGAAGGTAAAAAGCGATTGCCATGAATCCCAACGGACATTATCTGGGGCATGATGTACGTTGGGATGAAACGCGTTGGGTGGCAAGGTCACAGATCACAACCTCAGTAGCTGGTGATCTATGTACATTGCAAGGATTTTAATCAAACTTTGTTGCAGATTCCTGCATTTTGTTATTCTGAAGAAATAAGTGTTTGTAGGTCTGTGTCCGTGTGTAGAGTGAATCATTATGGGAGTGGAGTTTATAATGATCAATAAGGGCTCTAATAAGGAAATTGGCAGGGTCTGCATCCCTTTAGACGTGATTTCTGTTTGGGAGTATCTTACCAAACATGTTTTTGTTGCAGAGGATGCCAAAAATCTAATTTGTATCTTAGTGCAGACTTCTGGTAAAATCAGTAAGCCAATCACACAAGCAGTAAAATGACATTTTCAGGGGTAGTACTGTATACCATATGCTATTTTTTTCCCACTAAAGTGGAGTTACCCTTTACCCACGGAAGATTTCCCCCCTTAATGACCAGGTAATTTTTTTGCGATACGGCACTGCATCACTTTAACTGGCAATTGCGCAGTCGTGCGATGTACCCGAACAAAATTGACGTCCTTTTTTCCTCACAAATAGAGCTTTATTTTGGTGGTATTTGATCACCTCTGTGGTTTTTATTTTTTGCGCTTTAAACAAAAAAATAGCAACAATTTTGAAGAAAAAAAGATTTTTTACTTTTTGCTATAATATATATCCCCCAAAACTTTTTTTAAAAACAAATTTCTTCATCAGTTTAGGCCGATATGTATTCTTCTACATATTTTTGGTAAAAAAAATTGCAATAAGCATATATTTATTGGTTTGCACAAAAATTATAGCTTCTACAAAATAGGGGATAGATTTATGGCATTTTTATTACAATTTTTTTTACTAGCAATGACGGCGATCTGTGATTTTCAGCGGGACTGCGACATTGCGGCGGACAGATCGGACACTTTTGACACTTTTTTGGGACCATTGACATTATACAGCGATCTGTGCTATAAAAATGCACTGATTACTGTGTAAATGTCACTGGCAGGAAAGGGGTTAACACTAGGGGGCGATCAAGGGGTTAAATGTGTTCCCTTGTGTGTGTTTCTAACTGTGGGGGAATGTGACTGACTGGAGGATGAGACAGATCGCTGTTCCTAATTACTAGGAACAGCAGATCTGTCTCTTATCAGAATGAGAGTCAAGTTCTGGCTCTGGTGTCCACGATCGCGGGTGGCCGGCGGACATCGCGTGCACCTTCTTTGGCTCTTAAAGGAGCCAACGTACCAGTATGGTGATTCGCAGGAACAAGCCAACTCTTTAAAAAACAAATCTTCGATTTTCTTAAAAAAAACTCGATTCACGATTTGAATCGAGTTTTTGTTTTTTTTGGACACCGCGCCGGGCCTGAGGCGCTGCGGGCATGAGTTTTTAGGCAAGGCCGCGGCTTCGGCCTAGTCCGCAGCGTCCGGCCTCGCGGACTAGGCTGAAGCCGCGGCCTCACCTAAAGGCTTCTGCCCGCAGCTCCTCAGGACCGGCGCGGTGCCAGCGCCGGTCCTGGGGAGCTGCAGACAGGAGTTTTTAGGCGAGGCCGCGGCTTCGGCCTAGTCCGCGGTGTCCGGCCGAAGCCGTGGACTAAGCCGAAGCCGCGGCCTCGCGTAAAAACTCATGCCCGCAGCGCCTCAGGACCGGCACTGTGAAAAAAAAAAAAAATCTAAAAAAATCGATTTGCTTAAATTTTGAATCAATTTGACCTCTCAACTCGATTCAAGATTTAAATCGATTTTTTCCCCAGCCCTAGCCAACCTGCCGCCGTATAGTGATGACGGCTGGTTAAATAACAAACATGTCATACTTATCTGCTCTGTGCAATGGTTTTGCACAGAGCAACCCTGATCCTCCTCTTCTCGGGTCCCTTGCCGGAGCTCCTAGCACCTCCCACCCTGCTGAGTGCCCCCATAGCAAGGGGCTTGCACGCTCACTCCCGAGCCCCGCCCTGAGTGTCCATTGACCCTGCCCCTTCCTCACTGGTTGTGATTGACAGCAGCAGGAGCCAATGGCAGGGGACCCGGGAAGAGGAGGATTGGGGCTACTCTGTGCAAAACCACTGCATAGAGCAGGTAAGTATGACATGTTTGTTATTTAAAAAACACATCACTTTAAAGCTGAAATCTGGGCATAAAAAACATAAATTTAAATACCGTATTTATCGGCGTATAACACACACTTTTTCCCCTTGAAAATCAGGGGGAAATCGGGTGTGCGAATTATACACCGATCCCTGCTGCCTCAGCGTGGAAGGAGGGGACGAGCCCTGCTGGATTACACACAGTCGCGATCTCCTGTGTATCCGGCGCTCAGTCACACACAGTCCCGCCCCCCTGGCCCGGCATTGGACCACTGTTCTGTCCATCATATGAGTCATGCGGGACTGTGAGTGACTGAGCGCCGGATACACAGGAGATCGTGGATCTGTGTCATCCAGCACTGGTGCGGCTGCAGATGGGCACGTTAGAGGCTGAAGATGGGCACTAAACAGGCTGCAGTAATGGGTAAGTTAGAGGCTGCAGATTGGCACTAAACAGGCTGCAATGATGGGCATATTAGAGGCTCCAGATGGGCATAGATCAGGCTGCATTGATGGGCACTGGTGAGGCTGCAGAGCACTGACCCTTATTTTAAAATTTAAGGTTTTTTTCTGAAACTTCCCTGCATGTTAAGGTGCGTGTTATATGCCGATAAATATGGTATACTGTATTCCTCAATATATGATATAAATCCACTCCACTTTGTGTGCAACAAATGCCTTTGCACAGCCAGTTATTACCTTGTAAAAGTAGAAGTGACATCATCCCTGTGCTGTCCATACAGAGAGCAGAGCTGTGGGTGGGGCCCAGCAGGCCCACCCACTACTAAAGGGGGCGGAGACAAGACCAGTCACCCTGCACATGACGAGAGAGCAGCAGTGAGCGGTCTTTATTGCAGGAAGTTCCTACACAGAAGTAAACTTTCACATTGGAAAACTGCACAGATCTGGAAGAAACATACAAAGCACAGTAAGATTAAAGTAAGAATACACACGCCTCTTGTATTTAGACAATATTTGCCGGTTCTGGAGTTCAGCTTTGCTTGTGACAGTTAATTTCCTTCTGCTAATAGGATGCCATAGAGAAAGCTTCATGAACTCAGCATATTGTATCATTCTCCGTGTGCGCTCTGCCCGATGCGTTTGTAGGGGGAACACGCCCTGCTTATAAATCAGAGTAGTGAGTGGATTGCACCTGGGAGAAGTGTTTATAAATGATCAATAAATTATTGTAAACAGCAGACTGCTCTTTAGGTTTAATTGCGGTGTTAATATTTTATGTAGGGAGCACGGGGAGGAAAACAAAATCTATGAGAGTCCTCTACAAGAAAAACTACACTTCTTTTTGCCAAGCTACTGAACAATGATAAAATCCATTTTCCGCAACTTGTATGCATTCCAGAAGAGCAGAGTCCCAGTATGACAGTAAATGTGTTATAAAAGTTCAATCGCATTTATAGCCCAGCATTCTGTGGATGATAGATTGAAAAAAAAGGAGCTTGCATGACCCAGTACATTGGGGTCTAAATCAGCTAAACCTTAAAATACCTCTTAAAGTCAGCCTGTCACTAACTCCATGAGATAAAACTAAACGCAGCCTACTAAAGGAGCTCAGGATCTCTGCCTCGTCCAATCAAAGATCGTCTTCTGTTCCTTAAGAGGTGTTGAGTGAGTGACCCTCTGTGTTCAGTATACACATAGCTCCCAACTGTCCCTGATTTCGAGGGACTGTCCCTGATTTGGAGCAATGTCCCTCTGTCCCTCTTTCCTCCTCATTTGCCCCTCATTTTGGTCTGATCTATATAGTTGTACAGCAGTGGCAGCCCGTCCATTAGGGGCGCCCCCCTATCCATGCGTCCGGCCCACTGATATACATGCAGGGCGTCAGACACATGGATGCCAATAAGGAGGGGGGGGGGGTTTGAACTAAGTGATTAGAGCCAGAGGCTCTAATATGTTTAAAAAAAAGGGTCGGCTCGGGGCGCAGAGCACTGCACCCCAATCCTACCCAGTTGTGTGACAATAGCGCATGAATATTCACTATTGCAACACTGATTCTCCTCCCGGCCAATCAGGAAGCAGGTCGTGAGTTCCTCCACCCCAAACTTGTCCATCCATGTCTTAATGGACCTTGCTTTGTTCACTGGTCCAAATCATTTGTTGGAGGGGGGATTATGGTGTGGGGTTGTTTTTCAGGGGTTGGGCTTGGCCCCTTAGTTCCAGTGAAGGGAACTCTTAAGGCGTCAGAATACCAAGACATTTTGGACAATTTCATGCTCCCAACTTTGTGGGAACAGTTTGGGCATGGTCCCTTCCTGTTCCTACATGACTGCACACCAGTGCACAAACAAGGTCCATAATGACATGGATGAGCGAGTTTGGGGTGGAGGAACCTGACTGGCCTGACCTCAACCCAATAGAACACTTTTGGGATGAATTAGAGCGGAGACTGTGAGCCAGGCCTTCTCGTCCAACATCACTGCCTGACCTCACAAAAGCACTTCTGGAAGAATGGTCAAACATTCCCATAGACACACTCCTAAACCTTGTGGACAGCCTTCCCAGAAGAATTGAAGCTATTATAGCTGCAAAGGGTGGGCCAACTCAATATTGAATCCTACAGACTAAGACTGGGATGCCATTAAAGTTCATGTGTGTGTAAAGGCAGGTGTCCCAATACTTTTGATAATATAGTGTATGCTTGTGCAGCTTTACTTACTGTGCTATAAAATGTCACTTCAAAGAGGCTGTTGATAGCAAATGAAAGGCTTTTATTCACTGGCCCAATCAGATCTTTGTATTGCGATAGCAGGCAACACACCCGCCCTGCAGCGCACCATAACACACAGTCCTGGCTCGTCTCAGTATCTATAGACCAGAAGCAATTAAGAATCTGATGACATAGGCTAAAATCTTTGCAATGTATACAAGTGACCAGGAGAGAATCTTTTTTCTCAGAAAAGATGTTTCCCTTAAAGTGTTTGTTACCCCAACACTTAATATTCCTGATATGTGGCTGCTGTACCATTTACTTGTATGAGAAAGTATCCTGTTCTCTTTGTATTGCTTCCTTTGTCTGAAATCCCTGGTGTTCCTGCCAGTCTCTCTGCTCTCCTATTAAGAACTGACCACACTAAGCAGGAGAGCACACCATGGTCAGTTCTCTGGCTGTGCTGGGAACCCAGCCTGCTGTCCTCCAAAGAACAGACTTGCCTTGACATGCCCCCACTGCACAGCCTGGGAAGATGAGTGTCCTGTTGTTTCTCCTCCCCCAGCTCTTACGCAGCTGAGAACAGAGGGAATGTGATTACTTATAAAAAAGGGTAAACAAGGTATTTATAATATTTTTTTTATCTCTATACACAAATGTTTTGCCTTTCATTTCTATTTTAACCACTTGCCGACCAGCTGCCGCAGTTTTACTGCGGCAGAATGGCACGGCTGGGCAAAATGACGTTATGTAACGTTGCTTCGTCCTGTGGCCACTAGGGGCGCATGCGTGCCCACTGCTCACCCCCGGAGCCGATGTGAGTGCTCGGCGGGTGCGATGACCGTGATCGCTCACGACACACCAAGAACTGGGATCTGTGTGTGTAAACACACACTCTGAGGGGAGAAGAGACAGATCGTGTGTTCATACAAAGTATGAACAGCGATCTGTCATCTCCCCTAGACAGTCCCATCCCCCTTCAGTTAGAACACACATTAGGGAACACAGTTAACCCCTTGATCGCCCCCTGCCAGTGACATTTTTACAGTAATTAGTGCATTTTTATAGCACTGACCACTGTATAAATGACAATGGTCCCAAAATAGTGTCAAAAGTGTCCAATGTGTCCGCCATAATGTCGCAGTCCTGATAAAAAATCGCAGATCACCACCATTACTAGTAAAAAAAATAATAATAATAAAAAGCTATAAATCTATCCCCTATTTTGTAGACGCTATAACTTTTGTACAAGCCAATCTATATACGCTAATTGGGATTTTTATTACCAAAAATATGTAGAAGAATACATATCGGCCTAAACAGAGGAAAAAATTAGCTTTTTAAAAAAAAAAAAAAAAAATGGGGATATTTATTATAACAAAAAGTACAACATATTGGGGGTTATTTACGAAAGGCAAATCCACTTTGCACTGAAAGTGCACTTGGAAGTAAAGTCGCTGTAGATCCGAGGGGGACATGCAAAGAAAATAAAAAACAGCATTTTAGCTTGCACATGATTGGATGATAAAATCAGCAGAGCTTCCCCTCGTTTCAGATCTACCCCTTAGATTTAGAGCGACTGCACTTCCAAGTGCACTTTCAGTGCAAAGCGGATTTGCCTTTCATAAATAACCCCCATTGTGTTTTATTTTTCAAAATTGTCGCTCTTTTTTTGTTTATAGCGCAAAAAATAAAAACCGCAGAAGTGATGAAATACCACCAAAAGAAAGCTCTATTTGTGGGGAAAAAAGACATCAATTTTGTTTGGGTACAGCATCGCACGACCGCGCAATTGTCAGTTAAAGCGACGCAGTGCCGAATCACAAAAAATGGCCTGGTCATTGAGCAACCAAATCTTCCGGGGCTGAAGCGGTTAAACTGAATGGGTTGTTTTACAAAGCGATCATTTAAATCACTTTAACATCACAATACTGTAATCCATACTAACTATTCTAATATCATGCTATACTGAGCTGTCACTTTAAAGGCCCGTACACACGATCGGACTTTTTGACATCAAACATGCAAATGAGCTGTTTTAAGGCAACATCTGACCATGTGTACGCTCCATCGGACAAACTTTTTCGGTTTTCATCGGACAAATGTTGGCCGTGCGAACAGACAAACTTGGCGGCAACAAAAGTCCGATCATGTGTACATAAAACCATCAGACTTTAGTACAAAGTACAAACACGCATGCTTAGAACTAATGCAAAAGATCAGACAACAATACAGAAGTTGACCAAAGGGTGGTGCCGGAGAATTGAACGTCCTCTTTTGAAGTGTCGTCAGCACGCTGAAACGTCACTACGTTCGTGTTTGATGCCTAAAGTCCTGCCGTGTGTATGCAATACAAGTTCACGGCCAACGCCCTTTGTACAGAAATCCACGGGAAAGTTTGTATAAAGTCCGATCGTGTGTACGAGGCTTAAGATTCAGCTTTAAATCAAGTGATCTGCAAATATTACATTGTCATTCCTCCCAGCTGTCCCTGATTTGGAGGGACTGTCCCTGATTTGGAGCAATGTCCCTCTGTCCCTCTTTCCTCCTCATTTGTCCCTCATTTTGGTCTGATCTATATAGTTGTATATAAAATGCACTTTTTATCTATCAAAAAGTGTTTCCCAGTGCTAAACCTTTCATCATTTGTAAATTCCAAAAGCCAATATAAAGGAATAGTAGTGGTAAAAAAAAGCACTTGTGGGTTTAACCACTTGCCGACTGCCGCACGACGATGTACGTCCAAACTTTGAACGGGGATATCATTGTTATGGCAGCAGCTAGCTGCCATAACCCCGGTATCCCCGTCTTTGTGCGGCGGCCAGCTTTCGGATAAAAGTGGTCCCTGATTCGCTGCAAGATCACTTTTATCAGTGGCGGGAGAGGGCCCCCTCCCGCCGCCATCCGGTGCCCTCCGCCGCTTACCGGAGGGAGCCGTCGGTAGCGGCGGAGGCGATCGCATCCGTCTCCGTGCTGTGCCTGGAGACGAGTGAGGCTAAGATGGCGCTCACTCGTCTCCATGACACTGCTGGGCAGAAGCGACGTCAAAACGTCACTTCCGTCCACTCCTCTTAAAGGCACATTTTTTCAAATGTCATTTTTTTAAATGACTTTTTTTTTTTTTTTTTTTATTGCATTTTAGTGTAAATATGAGATGTGAGGTCTTTTTGACCCCAGATCTCATATTTAAGAGGACCTGTCATGCTTTTTTCTATTACAAGGGATGTTTACATTCCTTGTAATAGGAATAAAAGTGACACTTTTTTTTTTAAACAGTGTAAAAATAAATAAAATAATGTAAAATAAATAATAAAAATAAAATAATTTTTTTTTAAAACCCCCCCCCCGTCCCGACGAGCTCGCGCGCAGAAGCGAACGCATACGCGAGTAGCGCCCGCATATGAAAACGGTGGTCAAACCACACATGTGAGGTATCGCCACGACCGGTAGAGCGAGAGCAATAATTCCAGCCCTAGACCTCCTCTGTACCGCAAAACATGCAACCTGTAGAATTTTTTAAACGTTGCCTATGGAGATTTTTGAGGGTAAAAGTTTGACGCCATTCCACGAGCGGGCGCAATTTTGAAGCGTGACATGTTGGGTATCAATTTACTTGGCGTAACATTATATTTCACAATATAAAAAAAATTGGGCTAACTTTACTGTTGTCTTATTTTTTTATTCAAAAAAGTGCATTTTTTCCAAAAAAAGTGCGCTTTTAAGACCGCTGCGCAAATACGGTGCAAAAAAAAGTATTGCAATGACCGCCATTTTATTCTCTAGGGTGTTAGAAGAAAAACCATATAAAATGTTTGGGGGTTCTAAGTAATTTTCTAGCAAAAAAACCTGGTTTAAACTTGTAAACACCTAAAATCCAAAACGAGGCTAGTCCTTAAGTGGTTAACCAATCTTGTTTTTTTGTACAATTCTCCTGTAAGGGGGCGCGGCAAGGGGTGTGTCCTGTGCCTGCATACTTTTGCTGATAGGTGTCCCTCATTCCCATCTCAAAAAGTTGGGAGGTATGCATTGCTGTGATTCGCTAGAGCTTTACCACCTTGTATTCATGTGCCTAATTACATAACCTGTTTATATATGCTGATGAACTGTCAGTTTAAAGCTGAATTTGAGGCTCATCAATAAACAAATGGCAGTGAAGCACAAGCCCCAGCATATGTAGATCTGCACATTATGTGGGTGCACCTCTCGTGATCCATGGACCAGTCATCCAGCACATTTATCTAAGAGTCTGCAGACCAGCCACAGGATGTGCCCCTTGTAAATCCGGAGTACAAATGAGCGCATCACTCAGCATTTTTTTTTTTTTCTATGCAGTTGACAACACAACAGGACTATTTTTAGCAGGATTTTTTGATACGCAATCACAATATTCTTAAAAATAAACTAAAAAAGGGAAAGGGGGTTATCAACAAGGCATGTGTGACTATGGCTTGATAACCTCTTCTTAGAAATAATGTAAACCTTGAAAGACCAACACAGGCGCTTTGTAGGTCCATCGACCGGACAACTTATTATAATGTATGGCATTATTCCAGAGCAAGGAAAGAGTTACCAAAATGCAGAAGTGGTGCTCTCCATTCTAGAGGCACGAAGGTGGCGTAAAATTTTAATGGTGGCTTTGGTGGTGTGTATTGAAGGTGAATAGAGTCCAGCCTATGAAATATTCATCATCAATTCTGTCCTGCAAAATTTCCGTGTCGCTCAGTTTTGTAAATTTTTAATTCTACCTGCACTTAAAGAGAACCCTCTAATGCCACTAAGCTGATGTTAATAAATCATTTCCCTGCTATTCAATTTGTGTGTTATTTACTTATTTAGCGGAACCTTGTATGCGTTTTCACATACAACATACGCCCAAAGTGCTTCTCTACACAGTAGCAGAAATCACATTTACTGGTGTTTTAAAGGAGCACATGCTATCTGTGAGGGTTTAACCGCTTCAGCCCCGGAAGAATTTACCCCCTTCCTGACCGGAGCGACGCTGTACCCAAACGAAATGTGCGTCCTTTTTTCCCCACAAATAGAGCTTTTTTTGGTGGTATTTGATCACGTCTGCGTTTTTAATTTTTTTTTATTTTTTGCGCTATAAACAAAAGAACAGCGACAATTTTGAAAAAAACACAATGGGGGTTATTTAAGAAAGGCAAATCCACTTTGCACTACAAGTGCAAACTACAAGTTCAAAGTGCACTTGAAAATGCACTGAAAGTGCACTTGGAAGTGCAGTCGCTGTAAATCTGAGGGGTAGATCTGAAATGAGGGGAAGCTCTGCTGATTTTATTATCCAATGATGTGCAAGCTAAAATGCTGTTTTTTATTTTCTTGCATGTCCCCCTCGGATCTACAGCGTCTGAACTTCCAAGTGCATTTTCAGTGCAAATTCAAGTGCACTGTACACTTGTAGCTTACACTTGTAGTGCAAAGTGGATTTGCCTTTAGTAAATAACCCCCAATATCTTTTACTTTTTGCTATAATAAATATCCCACATTTTAAAAAAAAAAACACATTTTTTCCCTCAGTCTAGGCCGATATGTATTCTACATATTTTTGGTAAAAAAATCGCAATAAGCGTATATTGATTGGTTTGTGCAAAAGTTATAGTGTCTACAAAATAGGATTTCGATTTATGACATTTTTATTATTATTTATTTATCTACTAGTAATGGCGGCGATCTGCGATTTTTTATCGGGACTGCGATATTACAGCAGACAAATTGGACACTTTTTTTTTACTTGGTCTGGTATTTTCTTTATTGGTCTGGTATGGATATTAAGGGGAACCCTGCACCAAAGCACCCTCCCCATGTTGAGGGCATGTGGCCTGGTACAGTTCAGGAGGGGGGGGCGCTCTCTCGCCCCCCCCCCTCTTTTCCTGCGGCCTGCCAGGTAGCGTGCTCGGATAAGGGTCTGGTATGGATTTTTGGGGGGACCCCACGCCATTTTTTTTAATTTTGGCGCGGGCTTCCCCTTAAAATTCATACCAGACCCTTGGTGCAGGGTTTCCCTTAATATCCATACCAGACCTGAAGGGCCTGGTATGGAATTTGGGGGGACCCCACACAATTTTTTTTTTTAATTTTGGTTCGGGGTTCCCCTTAATATTCATACCAGACCTAAAGGGCCTGGTAATGGACTGGGGGGGATCCCATGCCGTTTTTTTCAATGAACTTTTATCTGTATTGCCGGGACCCGACAATTCATTATAGCCGCGAGTAGTTTAAAATGACTTTTTTTCCTTTAGAAATGTAATTTTGTGCAGGGGCTGTTCTAAACACGGGGAAAATGCGCCACTTTACAGGCATACTATAGACACCCCCCAGGTACGAAATTTAAAGGAATATTTCACTTTTATTGTTTCACTTTAAGCATTATTAAAATTGCTGCTCCCGAAAAAACGTCCATTTTTAAAAGTTTTTTTTGCATTGATACATGTCCCCTGGGGCAGGACCCGGCTCTCCAAACACTTTTTATGACAATACCATCCATATAAGCATTTAAAATTAGCACTTTTGATTTCTCCCATAGACTTTTAAAGGGTGTTCCGCGACTTTCGAATTTGCCGCAAACAAACCAAATTGTTTGCTATTTGGCGAACAGGCAAACACCCGATGTTCAAGTCGAACTTACGTTCGACTCGAACACCGGGCTCATCCCTACTCAGTACGGAACAAGCTAGTGGAGATCACTGAAGTAGCAGTGTCTGCTTTAGTCATTTCCAGCTTCCAGAGGCATCGGCCAGGTATGTCATATACATATTTACATTGATCCAAGCTGGACCTATGTAATATGTATACCATGCCAATGCCTGGAATTACTCTTTAAAATACTTTGTTATAATCTAGCTGCTAAATACCTTCTTTGCAGAGCCCTGCTGTCCTGTGACCTCCTTCTGCTTCCCTTCCCGAGTGAGTACAGTGGGAGGGGCTGAGATTTCTCTATGATGAATGCAAGTTAGCTGAGGGAGGTCATTAGTCTGCACAGGAGGGCTCTGCAAAGAAGGTATTTAGCATTAAAATTTTAGAAAAACGCACACTGTACTTAACAGGGACCTAAAATAAAGAGGATCAAAGTAATTAATACACGTTTCTTTACTTTACAAGCATTGGAGCAGCTGCAGAGAATAGAATTACATAGGATGGAGAGGGGAGGGGAGGGGGTTGGCTCTCACACAAACTACGGAACTGAGAGGGAGAGAGGGTGTTGGGAGATGCAGAGATGCTGAAGAGATAGCTGGATGACATAGGCATGTAAACTGACCACGCTATCAGAGATTAGCAGCCATTATAAATGTGGTCAGTTTACAGAAGAGAGGACAGGAACAGGCAGGATCTACCAGGTATTGTAGAAAATAGAAAGGGACAACTGACATGGCAAAAGCACTGTGCTGTATCTTGTGCCTTAAAGGGACAGGAGCATTTTTTTTTTAGGGTTACAGCCACTTTAAAGGGATAAAAAACCAGCCTTGTTTATGTATGTGCACCAATCAACCATAACATTAGGATCACTGACAGGTAAAGTAAATAACATTGACTATCTCAGTACATTGGCATCTGAAAGTTGGTGATATATTTTAGGCAGCAAGTAAACATGTCCTTGAAGCTGGTGTGTTGAAAGCAGAGAAAATGGGCATCATAGTTTTTTGTGTATGAGGTTGCGGAACCGGTCAGGGTGCCCATGCTGACCCGTGTCCACAGCCAGAAATGCCTACAATGGCCACATGAGCATCAGAACTGGAAGCAATGGAAGAGGGGCCTGGTACGATTAATTTTCTTTTACATCATGTGGATGACTTTGTGAAAGTGCGTTGCTTACCTGGGGAAGAGATGGCAACAGGGTGCAGAATGGGAAGCAGGGAAGCCAGCAGAGGCAGTGTGGTGCTTTGGGCAATGTTCTGCTGATAAGCCTTCACCTACCACCATCTAAACACAGCCCTGAAACACTGCAATAGTGGTTCAAGAATGGTTTGAGGAACACAATGATTTTGATATGTTGACTCGGCCTCCAAATTCTCCAGATCTCAATCCATGGAACATCTGTGGGATGTGCTGGAAAAATAAGTCTGATCCATGGAGGCCCCACGTCACAACTTAAAGAACTTAAAGAATCTGCTACTTATAGCTTGGTGCCAGGTACCACAGCATACAGTACCTTCAGAGGTCTAGTGGCATCCACACCACGATGGGTTAGGGCTGTTTTGGTGGCCAAAGGGGCTGTTGTGATGGCAAAAGGGCCTACTCAATATTTGGTGGGTCATCATAATGTTAGGCAGGGGCGTTGCTAGGTGTACAAAAGATCTGGGGCTAAAGCCCATAGCAGCGTAGTAAAGAAAGTCATACGCTTGGGCGGGCATACACATGTATATACAGTAATATACGTGAGTGTGTGTGTGTGTGTATATATATATATCCCCAGAGAGCCCCCCCCCTACATCAGAGTCCCCAGATAGCCTCCCCCTTGCATCAGGATCTCCAGAGAACCCCCCACTTACATCAGGGTTTCCAGAGCGCCCCCTTACATTAAGGTCCCCAGAGAGCCTCCCCCTTCAAATCAGGGTCCCCAGAGAGCCTCCCGCTTAAAATCAGGGTCTTCAGAGAGCCTCCCCCTTGCATCAGGGTCCCCAGAGAGCCCCCCACTTACATCAGGGTCCCCAGAGAGTCTCCTCTCCCTTTGGGGACCCCTGCAGAGACTCGGGGCTATGGGCCCCAGATTTGGGGCTATAGCCCCAAAAGCCACCCCCTAGCGACGCCACTGATGTTAGGGCTGATCGGTGCAGATTTGTTCATTCTGCAGAGAATCATACAATCTATGAATTACAAAAATCTAAGCAAAGAAAGTTGAAATTGAGCTGTTATAGGACTATCACTTTGTAGGGCTATGTATGTAGATCAGACCAATGTTCATATATAAAATAACTGCTAAAAAATAACTAATCCTTTGTTATACTTTTCATGTATTTATTTTTTTGACCGAAAAAGATAAGGTTAATAAGGTCATACTGTATATTTGCTCTCTTGAAGAGAGCAGCAGACAATTTCCACACCTTCTCGTATGTTTGCAGTTTTCGATGAACCTGGCTGTATATGTGCAGTGAGGTGTAACTTTATGTCTCTTCTGCTCCTCTCCTATATCTTTTTATCCCATGGTGTGAACCTGTCACCAGTGTCACCTCCTATGCCCTTAGAAGGGAAATTATCACACTGTTAGTTCTGCATCAATGGTTTCTCACTATATCCAGGAGGGTCTCATGAGTGTCGTTATGATTCCTCCCTCTCACCCATCCTGTTAATGCTACTTAAAATAGTTTAAAAAAATCAACAGGATTTCAGTACAATATATTAAACAAGAATATAAAAAAAAAAAAAAAAACTATTGATCAATCTGAAAAAGTATATGAACAACAGCATTAGCCAGAATCTGTTAGGGTTTGCTGCAACTTATAGTTACACCAGGACACTTTTTGAACCCATTCATGCCATGCGTTGATTTAAAGTGGTAGTAAAGTCTTATTTTTAACTTGTACCTACAGGTAAGCCTATAATAAGACTTACCTGTAGGTACAGTGAATATCTCCTTAACTTGCACTATTTAGAAGATATTCATACTGCATGCAGCTGGTGTCGTCACCGGCGCATGAGCTCTGAAGGGACAGCATACACATGCCGTCCTTTCAGAGCTCTTTGCCTCGGCTCGGCCAATCAGAAAGGCAGAGCATTCAAAACCTGAAGGGAGGCCGGGTGAAGATGGAAGCCCTGTCAGTGGTGACAGCGCACCGCTGGAGGGCTTCCATCTAAGGTAAGTATTTCATAATGTGCTAGTATGCAATGCACACTAGCACATAATAACGTCTTTTTTTTTTGTTTAAGGCCTCTTTCACACAGCAAGCCCGCTTGGATCCGCCTGTCTGTTTTTCAGGCGGATCCGAGCAGACCATCCATTGACTCCAAAGGGGAGACGGATGTCAGCAGAGATTTGTCTGCTGACACCCGTCTGCCATCTGACACGCTAAAAATCAGATGTATGGCGATTCCCTATCCGTCTTGGCGGATCGGATGAGATCTGATGAAAATGGACATGCTGTCCATTTTAGTCCGATCTCTCCATAAGAATCAGCGGTGCTCTGACAGGCCCCTCCCCGCTCAGTGCGCAGAGACGAACCCGTCTTCTGCCGGCTCAGCGGAGATCAACGGAGAGATCCCCTGCTGAGCTAGCGGACTCAGCTGAGCGGATTGCGCCTCATGTGAATGAGGCCTAAAGGTGCGGTTTACTACAGCGTTAACACAGCACACTGCAAAACTGGTTCAAGAATGGTTGGAGGAACACTACAATGAGTTTGAGATGCTGACTTGGACTCCAAATTCTCCAGATATCAGTCCACTGAGCATCTGTGGGATGTGCCGGAAAAACAAGTCCAAATGCAGGGTTGCGTTTGCAGGGGTCAAGAGTATGTAACAGAGAGGTCAGTATAATACACTGGTCAGTAAACAGAGTACAACCAAAAACTAACCCCCCCCAGCCAAAATTCCCTGTAGTACAGCTCTCCCCCCAATACAGATTTTTCCCCCAGTACAGATCTACCTGTCTCTCAGTCCAAATCTCACCCCAAGTATAAACCCTCTTCACGAAATGTACTCACCAGAGCTTAGACCAGAGATACAACAGCAGTTTAGAGTGAGGGGAAGTCCTCCCCTTGGCTAATTAATGTGAACAGAGCCAAGGAGGAGCCACCCTCAGCTCTGAACTGGAACTGAGCTATCCGAAGTCTGACAGGTGGCAGAATCAGTGGCTCCAGTTCAAGTGGCATTGGCACTGTGGCACTGCCAAGAAATTTTTAAAAATATTGTCGGGAAGTCACAACCTCTGGTTCCGGAGCACCTTGCAAGAGATACTCCAGGTGCCTATTGCTATGACATCCATGGTGTCAGAGCTAGTGCCTAGCTGTGCCGCAGACATTCTCGGGGGGGGGGGGGGGGTTCCATCCACTTATCTCCCCCCGTATCTACCCCTATGTTTGGGGATAATTTTTCTTCACTGCCTGTCTTGTGACACAACAGGAAATGTTAGGAGATATCGCCAAAGTAAGGAAAATACTCTAAGGCAGTTGTAACTGGCACAACTGATAAGTAAGCTAAAAACATTTTTAAGTGCATTGAGATATCAAATAACCTTTGCATTATAGTTACATAGTTACGTATATTGTTATGTAGCCATGGTGTTAGCACTACTGACAAACAATCCGCCAAATCACCCCACTGCCAGACTTCATGCATCCTTTCCAGAGACAATGAACAGTCTTTTGCAATCATTGTTTTTGTTGTTTTATTGTGGGGGGGGGGGGGGGGGGGTAAAACTTGGATAGGGATTGGGATATGAGATGCCCATAGAATCAGTTATTGCCATCATATTTACAGATATCAGTATACTTTGATCATAGTTAGAGCCTGAAGATTGAATGTGCATACTTGACTAGGTAGAAATCTTCTCCTGCAGCTCCCCGCAGACTGTTACTCCCTCTATATCCCCATGCAGACTATAGCTCCCTCTGTATCTCCATGCAGACTACTGTTCCTAAGAGTTTTCTATCCGTCGCCGTGTGAGGGACAGAAACATCACTTTTGACCGTGTAAAAGTAATGGTCTTAGATCTGTTCACATCCTGCCTAAACTTGCTTCCTCTTGCTCGACTGGTTTCCTCCTGCACAACTTGTAATCACATTTGAGATATAACACATCCTCTTCTAATGGGTATGAAGAACTCTCTCTGAATAAGCCCCTCTACTGGCTCTGGTGACTCGCTGCTACTAGGCCTGAGGCCTGCAGAACCCCTCCCCGGAGGCCTAGTAGGTTAAAGTCTATCTTCTAGGAAATGGACTACTGTTCCCAGCCAGTCCAACTTGCAAACTATGTGCCAGCCGGCCACACTGATTTAAAACACATCCCCACAGTCTCTTCTCTGATCTCCACCGTGTGCATGATAAAGACTGCGCTAGTGACCGTGTAGAAGCAGAGTTCCCTCACAGATTCCAGCACCTCCAGCCATCCACTGTGGTAACACTCACCGACCTTCCAGCCCTGAATCCTTGATGAGGAACTTGCCCAGACCATGCGTTCCGACAGCTCCCCTCTGCTCCAGGAGTTCCCTGACACCGACCGGGTGGTGACAGAGACATTGCCAATGAACGTGTAGAGGCAATGTTCCCTCACAGTGCTCCCTGGGCCTCCCCCTGCGATCGTTACACCCCCCCCCCCCCCCAGACGGGAGTGTGCTCCTGAGGCTGTCTACCACTCCGTTCCTCAGGTCACCCAGTCGACTACTCCTCCCCAGCAGCATGTGACCTCAGCCTATATAGGAGGCCCGCCCCCTGCCAATGCCAGTTAGGGATTGGTCAGGGCTCCCGCTTGGGCTGCCAGCCACTCCAGTTCTAGGCCCAGCCTCCTCTTCCAGAACATTCTCCCTGGAAGCAGGGGAGGTGCCTCAGAACTGAAGTACAGGTGGTCACACCCACTGCTACTCTAACCACTCCCAGCCCCCAGATCAAAACAGACAGGCCTAGCTTGCAGCATAGGCCTGCCTAAATTTGCCTGTGCTGAACAACCTAGTAAAATACTCCTTACTAGCACCTACCTTCTGGTAGAGGATGCTACAATTATATAGTAGGTAAGGTTGAATAAAGACAATAGTCCATCCAGTTCAACCTGTTTATGTGTGTCAATGTCAATAATCATTTTCCATATCCCTGTATGTTGTGTTCACTAAGATGTATGTCCAAGAATCTTTAAAAAAAATATCAATACTCCCCGCTGACACCACCAATTGTGGAAGACAGTTCCACATCCTTATTGCCCTGACAGTGAAAAACCCCCTGCGGAGTTCCAGCGACATATCGACATTTTTTTTTTAATTCATATATTTACATCATAATATAGAATAATGGCAAGCATTATTCCTAAACATTGCGCCACTAAAATTACTATTTTAGATCAAAAATCACCTTATATTTTTCTTTCTTGGCATTTCCCATCTTGCTTGTGGGCATGTGAAGCCCACAAGCATAATCTTGCTGAATAACCAGCATGCACTGCCCGTTCTGGTGCATGTGCAGTATGCACAGCTCGCAGCGCAGGAAGCGTATCGGCTTGCCATCACAACGGGCGACGTCATCTGAAGTACCCGCCCGCCTCCGTTGTGATGGCAACGAAGATCCAGTTTTCAAATCTCGCAATGATGAGCGGCGGCGGGAGCCACACTGACTCCTGGGAATTATGACACAAAGCTCCCAGGAGAGATATCTGAGAGATGGAGATATCCGTGGGAAGCCGGAAGCGATATGGAAAAGCTTACAATCATGGTAAGCTAACAGAAAAAATAATGAATGCCCATTGAAGAAAATATGGCCAGTGATTTATAGATTGAGATAAAGTTTATAAAGGGGGTGGAACTCCGCTTTAAGGTTAAACCGCTTCTCATTATGTATGACTAGAGGTGGACACACCCAACTGCAAATTCAACCAGCTACTAGGAACTGAATGTCCGCTTCAGTACAGGTGTATGAACTTCTGGCATGCTGCTAAATACAGTACACTCCTGAAATACATATTCCTATATGTGAACTGTTTTGAAGTTCTTTTAAGCTAGTATTCTGATTCATTAACCAGTGGAGGCCGCATCATAAGGGGTGCAGGGGCGCCGGACCCTAATCTACATGCAGGGCGCCGGATGCATGGATTTCAATGGGATTTTTTTTTGTTTAAGCACATGATTAGAGCCTGAGCCTTAGTCAGAGCCCAGACTGAAACCCCATTGAAAATCTGTGGAATGATTTGAAAACTGCAGTGAACAAAAGGTCACCATCAAATTTAACTGAACTTCAGCAGTTCTGCAAAGAAGAGTGGGCAAATATTGTAAAGTCTAGATGTGAAGTTAGTAGAGACATATCCCAACAGACTAAAGGCTGTAATTAAAGCAAAAGATGGTTCAACAAAATACTGACACAAGGGGGTGATCCTTTTTCCAACTCAGTGATTCTGTTTTTGATTTTTTTTTTTTCTGACATGTTGGTTTTTTCTTTTACTTGAATGTTATAAGTTGCACTTACAGCTGGGTAAAACAAAAACTGTGTCTGTCCTCATTTCAGGCTGCAAAGCAACAAAATGTGATTCTTTTAAATGGGGTTGATTCTGTTCTATACCCACTGTATATATACAGTATATATTGATGTTGATGTTCTAAGAAGTATGTGCTTGTAAGGGAAAAAGTTGTGAAATATGTGCAACCATCGTGTAAACCAGCCAAAAGCCCTTGGCAGGCTGATAGCAGTGAAGCGAATAAAGAAAAGAACGTGTAAAAAATGCCAGAACCTGCACAATGCAATATAACAACTTATAAAAGTGAAACATTAATGTATATATTTTTAAGCACTAGAAAAAAAAAACAGCGAGAGACATTTATATGAACAGCTGCACAAATATTGTAGCAAGAGACTAGCCACCCAATTCACATAAATGCATAGCTCCCAACTGTCTGATTCGGAGGGACTGTCCCTGATTTGGAGCAATGTCCCTCTGTCCCTCATTCCTCCTCATTTGTCCCTCATTTTGGTCTGATCTATATAGATGTATATAAAATGCACTTTTTCCAGCGCTAAACCTTTCATCTGATTTCTAAATTGCTGCATTTGTAAATTCCAAAAGCCAATATAA
Source organism: Aquarana catesbeiana (assembly GCF_042186555.1). NCBI lineage: Eukaryota > Metazoa > Chordata > Amphibia > Anura > Ranidae > Aquarana > Aquarana catesbeiana. The sequence goes on from NC_133335.1 coordinate 198,459,196, forward strand.
AGGAATAGTAGTGGTAAAAAAGCACTTGTGGGTTTAACCAATCTTGTTTTTTGTACAATTCCCCTTTAAGGGGGCGTGGCCAGGGGTGTGTCCTACGCCTGCATACTTCTGCTGATAGGTGTCCCTCATTCCCATCTCACAAAGTTGGGAGGTGTGTAAATGTCTCTTGCTGTTTTTTTTTCTAGTGCTTAAACCAGAACTCAATCCAGATCTCACCAGTGAAGACATCTGCAAAATTCTCTATGTACATATGCACTGCTATCAAATCTCGGTGACCATTGATTCCCCCCCCCCCCCCCCTCCCATGCTGTGTTGCATGTCTTGTCACCCCCCTTTGTTAGTATATCTGGCACAACCCCCATATAAATGTATTGGAGAAAGCCAACAGTCACCAGTTTATTAGTGCATTGGTACTGAAAATTGACCATGTCTCTACAATAGCGATGTGTAGAGTGACGTTGGCAAAGTTTTGCTGAAGCACATATTCTCATTTTTAAATATTGTGCTGCTTAGGATAATTCTGCTATTTATTTAGAGGGTGTGTGTTTTGGGGAGGGTTGTATTTAGGGTAGTCATATTTTATTAAAAAATTAAAAAATAAATAATATTTTATTATTATTATTATTATTATAATACAGGATTTATACAGCAAACAAAACAAATGAGTCCTTGAGCGCTAAAACTGTCAGTCATCTATAAAGGTGTTCATATCCTGGAGAATGTAAGAAAAAGCTGAAACCCAGTGCAGCTGCCAACCACTGGAAAAGGTGAACAACAGAACATATAAAACAAATGCAGCGCTCTATGGGATCAGCGTAAAAAACTTTGCAAATTATATGCAAATTATATTATAGTCTACAACCGTCTTAGCTCCTACCTCAATGAAAATAACCTTCTTGACCCCTTACAGTCTGGCTTTCGCTCGCAGCACTCCACGGAAACTACCTTACTAAAACTCACTAACGATTTACTAACTGCTAAAACCAACAGCCAGTACTCCATACTCCTACTACTTGACCTCTCTGCGGCCTTTGATACTGTTGACCACCCGCTCCTTCTCAATAAACTACATTCCCTTGGCCTCCGAGATTCTGCTCTATCCTGGTTCTCTGCCTATTTATCACAGCGCTCCTTCAGTGTCACCTACAACTCTGTCTCCTCCTCTCCATTGCCCCTTTCTGTGGGGGTCCCCCAAGGCTCTGTTCTTGGACCCCTTCTCTTCTCTATCTACACCTCCTCCCTTGATCACTTAATAACTGCCCACGGCTTCCAATACCACTTATACGCTGATGACACCCAAATCTATCTGTCTACTCCTCACCTCACTTCTTCAGTCTCCTCTCGCATTACTAACTTACTAACTGACATATCAGCATGGATGTCGCACCACTTCCTTAAACTAAATCTCTCTAAAACTGAGCTATTAATATTCCCCCCCGCCCGTGCCCCCCTCCATGACTTTTCCATCAAAATCAACAATGCAACCATCAGTCCCTCCCCTCACGCCAGGGTACTAGGTGTAATCCTAGACTCTGACTTGTCATTTCAGCCTCAAATCCAATAGTTGTCAATAGTTTGTAGAATTCACCTCCTTAACATCTCTAAAATTCGCCCCTTTTTTAACAAATGAAACCACCAAGCTCCTCATTCACTCCCTTGTTATCTCTCGCTTTGACTATTGCAACTCCCTTCTCATTGGCCTACCGCTCCATAGGCTATCCCCTCTTCAGTCTATCAGGAATGCTGCTGCCAGACTTATCCACCTTACCATCCGCTCAGTGTCTGCCAACCCTCTACTTCAATCCCTACACTGGCTCCCAATCACCCAGCGAATTAAATTCAAAATTCTAACCACAACATACAAAGCCATTCACAACTCTGCCCCAAGCTACATCACTAATCTTGTCTCCAAATATCGCCCAAATCGACCTCTCCGCTCTTCTCAAGACCTCCTGCTTTCAAGCTCTCTCATCTCCTCCTCCCATGCTCGTCTCCAGGATTTCTCCAGAGCCTCTCCCATCCTCTGGAACTCGCTACCTCCATCTATCCGGCTATCCCCTACTCTTGCTACCTTCAGGCAATCCCTGAAAACTCATCTCTTCAGGAAAGCCTATCATGTCTCCAACTAATCTCCTACCACTTTCACCAGCTCATTCCCCACAGTTACAACCTTTTGTACCATTTGCCCCACCCTATTAGATTGTAAGCTCTTCTGAGCAGGGCCCTCTTAATCCTATTGTATTGTATTATAACTGTATTGTCTCCCTTTTATATTGTAAAGCGCTGCGTAAACTGTTGGCGCTATATAAATCCTGAATAATAATAATAATAATAATATGCCAGGTAAAGTTAATTTATTAGATGCACACTTAGAATAATTAATAATTAAGAACAACTGTCAAATGGTAATGATAGTAAAAAATGTAAAAGCAATATAAAGACTCATTGCCATTGTTGGTATATTGTGAAGAAATGTATACACGATACCACCATGAAGTCCAGATGACGAGGGGTTAACATCAACCGGTGTGCTTTAACTCTTGATCCTGGGATGGATAACCAGATTTACAGGGGGAGCCGCCAGGATGGGAAAGCAAGGGTCACAATAATGAATCCGGTGGCTTGTCGCGGATGTCAGGCCTGCTGCGTCGCGGGAGGTGTTTTGTAGTGCACACCGCTGGAGATAAAACTCAAACAAGCCGATCGGACTGGCCAAGGCCGGGCGCCCTGGATGACGCGGATGTCGGGGCCGGAAGCGAAGATGACCGGGGTGAATGGAGGTGGATCGCAAGCTCAGTGTTGCGGTGATGACCGTGGCTTACATGTTTTGCGCCTACTCAAAATCCTTACCAACAGTTTACGCATCGATTTACAATATAAAATGGAGACAATACAGTTATAATACAAGAGGGTTAAGAGGGCCCTGCTCAGAAGAGCTTACAATCTAATAGGGTGGGGCAGGTGGCACAATTTGGCACATATGGCAAATATTGGCACATATTTGATTTAGTATTATTTGCATTTTTTTCCTTCTTTTGTGTGTTAATTGTTGCTTTAAATTTGTCGATTTACTTTCATCTCCTTTTGTATTTACTTTTCACCAAAAAACATAAAATAAATAAATAGAGGTGGGTAATGAGGGGCTGTTTTGGTACAAGAACATGTTTAGGGTAGTTAAAAGGAGCTTCCCTAACACTCAGGAGCTATTTAAATCCTATTGCACCATCAGAAAAAAAAACTGCCCATTGACTACAATATACACTATGGGGGTTATTTACTAAAGACAAATCCACTTTGCACTAAAAGTGCAAACTGCAAGTGCAAAGTGCACTTGAAATTGCACTGAAAATGCACTGGAAGTTCAGTTGCTGTAGATCCGAGGGGAACAATGCAAGGAAAATAAAAAAAACAGCATTTTAGCTTGCACTTGATTGGAGAATAAAATCAGCAGAGCTTCCCCTCATTTCAGATCTACCCCTCAGATTTACAGCGACTGCACTTCCAAGTGCACTTTCAGTGCAATTTCAAGTGCACTTTGCACTTGCAGTTTGCACTTGTAATGCAAAGTGGATTTGCCTTTAGTAAATAACCCCCATATTACCAAAAGTATTGGGACACCTGCCTTTACACGCACGAACATTTACATGAACTTTAATGGTATCCCAGTCTTAGTCTGTAGGGTTCAATATGGAGTTGACCCACCCTTTGCAGCTATAACAGCTTCAACTCTTCTGGGAAGGCTGTCCACAAGGTTTAGGAGTGTGTCTATGGGAATGTTTGACCATTCTTCCTGAAGCATATTTGTGAGGTCAGGCACTGATGTTGGACAAGAAGGCCTGGCTCGCAGTCTCCACTCTAATTCATCCCAAAGGTGTTGTATCAGGTTGAGGTCAGGACTCTGCGCAGGCCAGTGAAGATCCTCCACCCCAAATTCACTCATCCATGTCTTTATGGTTCTTGCTTTGTGCACTCCCCAAACTGTTCCAACAAAGTTGGGAGCATGAAATTGTCCAAAATGTCTTGGTATGCTGACGCCTTTCCTTCTACTGGAACTAAGGGGCCAAGCCCAACTCCTGAAAAACAACCTAATATAAATAAATAATCCCCCCTCCACCAAATGATTTGGACCAAAGAAGGTCAATAAAGACAGGGATGGGCGCGTTTGGGGTGGACTTGGATGGCCTGCACAGTAACCGGACCTCAAACCAATAGAACACCTTTGGGAATTAGAGCGGAGACTGCGTTGGGTCAACTTAATATTGAACCCTGTGAACTAAGACTGGGATGCCATTAAAGTTCATGTGCGTGTAAAGGCAGGCGTCCCAATACTTTTGATATAGTGTATTTAGGCAACATTCAGCTGAAAACTCCTGATATTCAGTGGAATTTGGAGGAGATGAAAACTCTGTTTTGTTCATTCCTAGTGTACAACTTCGAAACTGGGAGAAACTAAATTATGCAAGCAGTGGCCATAATTCAGAATATGTACCAATTTTTTTTTCTTTTCAATCTGATTTCTTTTTTAATCATAGAAATTTGTAAAACTACATACCACTTGCAGCCAACAGGTTGTGAGATCCAACATAAGTAGCTATCTTTATCTTATTTTACTGTGCTGTGAAACGGACCTGAACCACAGAACAGGAGAGCCCAGATGACATAAGCTGTAGGATATCTTATAGAGAAGATACACCTCGAGCCGGTTTATGGCAAAGACAAGACAGTCTGGTTTAGTAAATTTTCAAACATGCAAGCAGTGCTGGACTTTTTTTTGTTAGGCCTCATGCGCACAGGACATTTTGCTTTCCTTCCCTGGATGGCTTTGCTCCAGAGAAGGAAAAGGCAGTGTAAAAAATGTGCCCAAAGCTGTGATTTGCAAACACCTTTAAGAACGTCAAGAGTTTGAGCATTTATTTCATTCCATTGGCTAGAATAGTAATTTATTTTGACCATTAAAATGAGCGCTCAAGCACGCATTTAGACGCGTTCAGGGGGGGTTTGGGCGTTTTGTTCTGCCGAAAAGCTCCTCTCCTGAACACGCAAGTGTGCATGAGGCCTAAAAGCCCAACTCCAGGCAAAATCTGTTTTTTTTTCCCCAACCCTCCATCCCACTATAGCCTATCCTTCCAGGGGAATAGTGTTCTCACCTGTGGGGACCACTAGTCCAGAGCTGTGCATTAATCTTCGACAGCTAGTCCTCTTCATTCCCCTCTGACCGATCCTCTTCTGGATCCTGAGTGGACCCCTCCGCTGGCAAGCCAGTGGGAATTATCCATGTCCATGGAGGAGGGGAGGGACCTCCAGCTGACTGACAGCCTCAGTTCTGTTCCTGTGTGCCGTGTGGAGGGCTGAAGTTACACTGTAGAGCTCGGTGAGGAGAGCTCTGAGAGTTGATTGGAGGCAAGAGACACACCCTTCCCTCCAATCAGCTCTCAGAGCTCTCCTCACTGAGCTCTACAGAGTGTAACTTCATCTCTCCGCCCCCTTTTTACTAAACTCTCAGACAAGCCTAAAAATTCAGCACTTTGAAGGGCTGCAGGGAGGTGGACAGGTACAAAGTATGTAGGATGATTTATTTCATCTCTGTGTATCACCTGAGGCCAGTCACTTCACTGGGTATAGGAGAGGGTTTACAACCACTTTAAAGCTGAGTTCCACCCAAAAATGGAACTTCCGCTTTTCAGAATCCTCCGCTGTCACATTTGGCACCTTTCAGGGGGGAGGGGGAGCAGATACCTGTATAATCCAGGTATTTGCTCCTACTTCCGGGCATAGATATCTGCAGTATCCGCGGCTATCTACACCATGTCTGGCCCCTCCTCCGTCCCCCCCGCTGTCTTCTGGGAGACACACAGGTCCCAGAAGACAGCAGGGACCAGTGGGATCGCGCATGCGCAGTAGGAAACCAGGCTCTGAAGCCGCAAGGTTTCACTTCCTGATTCCCTTACCGAAGATGGCGGCGCCTCTACCCGAGAGTCGAGGGACAGATCGGCTTCGGGCACTGACATCATGGGCGCTCTGGACAGGTAAGTGTCCTTATTTTAAAAGTCAGCAGCTGCAGTATTTGTAGCTGCTAACTGTTTTTTTTTTTTTTTAATTGGCGGAACTCTGCTTTAACCTCCCTGACGGTATTCCCGAATGTGGGTCGGGGTTAAATTTCAGCACCATTAGCGGTAACCCAGAGCCACACTCGGGATTGCATTGCAGGATCCTGGTGCGATGTACTTACCTTGTCCCCAGAATCTTGCGATGTCCCCCCACGGTGTCTGCGGGCTCCGTCCTCCTCCCGAAGCCTCTCTGTGCCGGGCTCCGTTCCCTGCGAGCGTCGCCACGCACGGGGGCGGAGCCTGGCGGCAAAGTCAAAAAATGTAAAAATCATAACACATACAGTACACTGTAATCTTACAGATTACAGTATTGTATGAAATCATTTCACATCCCTTGTGTCCCCAGTGCTTTGTCCAATGCTCTGCATGCAGTTTTATATTATATATACTGTTCTTTCTGCCTGGAAACTTGAGATTGTCCATAGCAACCAAAAAGTCTCCCTTTACGTCAAAAGTGACTTTAGACCAGCTAGAAAACAGCGATAGTAAATTAGAACATTTGCAGAAGTGAGCGATAGTGAATAGTGGGGAAATGTATTTTATTATTATTATATTATTTTTTTTTTAAATTATTTATATTTATTTATTATATTATAATTTATGTTTTTATGTTTTAAACTTCATCATACCCGGGATATCTACTAGACTCTTGTTTGGACAGATTTAAGTGTGTTATTGTTAAGAATTACAGGCCTACAATATAAAACGCCAAATTTCCATGCAAAATAATTGTACCGCTTTCAGCACCTAAAATCCTAAATAATCATACAGCCAGGGAGGTTAAGGTAAGTGAAAGAGTGATTTAGGAAGGTTTTTTTTTTTTTTTTAACCCAGCCGTCAGAGGTGTGTGGGAGGAAAGATTTGGATTTGAACCTGGATCTGGTTTTAAATAAATCTTTGCTTGTCATATAAAATTTTAATATGAATAGTGAAAAAAAGATGAAACTTGAAAAGGTCCAGAAAAAAAAAAAACTAACATTAAAAAAAACGCCACCATAGTTTTACTTTGACCAAGAACTTTCCAAAAAAAATTGCTTTCCCTTTTTTTACATCAATTTTTACACCTCAATGCAACTGAGATGCAAAAATTGATCCAGCCTCTGTCTACATGGGTTCTCTCCAGGAAAGACTGCACATCACTGCTCTGGACCAGATTTCTTATGGTGACAACAGTGAACTGTGCATGCGCAATGCATGTCATCACCAGCGCTTATAATCTTCACCAGGGGAGTATATGTGACAGAGTGACAACACAGGAGCATAACTGACAGGAAGTTGTCATCCCATAAGAGGAAGTACCTGAACAAGGATCTTCATGGTAGGAAAAATGGATATTATTTTAATGAAAGCTGCAGATTTTAAAGAATTGAAACATTTTTGAAATTACATTGCTCCCTCTCTGGGGAAGAGAAGCTTGAGAGGGGATATGATTTCAGCTTACAAATACCATACTGGTGACCCCACAATAGGGATAAAACTTTTTTGTGGAAGGGAGTTTAACAAGACACGTGGCCATGCATTAAAATTAGAAGAAAAGAGGTTTAACCTTAAACTACATAGAGGGTACTTTACTGTAAGAGCGGCAAGGATGTGGAATTCCCTTCCACAGGCAGTGGTCTCAGCGGGGAGCATTGATAGCTTCAAGAAACTATTAGATAAGCACCTGAATGACCGCAACATACAGGGATATACAATGTAATACTGACACATAATCACACACATAGGTTGGACTTGATGGACTTGTGTCTTTTTTTCGACCTCACCTACTATGTAACTATGTAACATTAACATGCTAAAGCTTGTCTGAGATTTAAGAGATTTTTAGGTTTTTGATCTACTGTACATTAAAGCTGAAAAAAAAAAAAAAGTTAAGAAGCGAATGAATAGATTTTATTCTAGAAATCCACATGGGAACCACGGCAGCCCAACAATATTTTCATAACTGCGCTCTATTAAAGGGGAGATGTGGTAAAGTAACCCAAATGAATGGATTTTAAGGATTTATGGGTTGACGTCTTAAACAATATTTACTTGCTTTTTAGGATGAATGGATACAGCTGGCGGTGGTTTCTAGAATCAGGTACCAGCCCAAAAGGTATTGTCAGAGGGAATGCCAGCTGCCCCCGCACCCATGCAGGACTCAGCCTCTTGGTTTAGGAGCTGTCAGTGTTCCAGACCTGGGCCGCGGCCTAGCTGTGTGTGGGCCCCAGTGGTTTGGAATAATTCAAAGAGACCTCAGAAGGAAGCAAGAGCGCAGAAGGTCGGTGGGAAGACACATTTCTCCTGATCCCTGGCCATGCCATGTATTATTGTACTGGGGTTTAGATATTATTTTTAAGACACTTTTTTTTTTTTCTCACTCTACGCTATAAGTTCAACAATGCGATGTGGTGAGAAGAGGTCATGGGATAGCAAAGTCCTTGTCTCACAGATCAGTTTTAGGTGACAAGGACGCTAAATTTTTTTCTGCTGATTCTTCTTTTTCTGGAAAATATAAACACAGTCATAGAAATAATTAAAATAACGACGGTTATAATTTTTTTAATAGGAATTTTTTTCATAGTTACAATAACAACGTAATAAAAAATATGTTTTTGAAAGAACTTTATCACTATGGAACCGATTAATGTGTATGTATTTTTTTTAGTTTTGGATGCACCATGTGCAAGGCTTTTTTTCTCAGAGAATAGGTGCAGTAACCCCCCCTTTCCAAGTCACCCCTTGTCTCCACCCCCTACCTACCCCTGAGCACCGCCCCCTTGGTTCCACCCCCTACCAACCTCCCAGTACTGCTCTACTTTACAGAATACAGAAGTATCATTGGTGGTAATAAATTATTTGTATGGAGTTTGTTAAAGCGGAGTTCCCCCCATTTTTTTTTTCTAAGCCTAACTTTGGATCATGCCATACATTAATACCACTGACGATTTTAATAGCATTCGCCCTTCTAATAAACATATTCAATTAAAAAATACCTTTTATTCCGCTTTGTTGTAAGTTCCCATTTTGCTTGTGGGCATGTGAAGCCCACAAGCATTGTCTTCCGGGATACGGTGCAGCTGAATGACCTGCATGCACCGCCCATTCTCGCGCATGCGCAATAGGAAATGATCGCAGTGCTGGAAACTTATGACGTTGCCATCACAATGGGCGGCACCTTCGGAAGTGCCCACCCCATTGTGATGGCAACCCGAGCGGCGGCCATCCACACTGACTCCTGGGAGATAAGACACCATGCTCCCAGGAGACAGTGCGCTGCTGGATATGACGGACATATCCGTGGGTAGCAGAGGCTGGAAACTAGATAGAAAACACAGCTATACAGGTAAGCTCTCATAAAAAAATAAAAATAAAATTCCATTGCTTGATCTATATGCTGCAGTAATGATTTTAAGAAATACAGTGGAACCTCGGATTGCGAGTAACGCGGTTTCGCAATACTAGCACTATATTTTTAAAAATCATAACTCGGTTTGCGAGTGTTGTCTCGCAAAATGAGCACAATTCAGGCCAAAGCGGTGCAGTACCGTGTTTGGCCTGAGGTGGAGGGGGTGCCAGAGCCGAGTGGCGCCGGAGCCGAGCGGCGCTGGACGGCGCCGGAGCCGAGCGGCGCCGTTCGGAAATGCACGGAGAGGCCTGAGGACAGCACAGCTGACCTCGGCAAACCTCGGGAACGGAGTCTTTCCGAGGTCAGCCAAGGTGGGCTCGGGCCTTTCCGGCCGTTTCCGAGGCTTTCCGCCCCCCCCCCCCCCCCCACCTCCGGCCGCATATGGTATTGCATTCCACTGAAGTCAATGCGGAACAAATTGCTTTCGGTTCCATTGACTTCAATGGGGAAACTCACTTTGATATGCGAGTACTTTGGATTGCGAGCATTCTCCTGGAACAGATTATGCTCATAATCCGAGATTCCACTGTAGTTCTAAAAGTGGGTGGAACTCCGCTTTAATGATAACAAGAAAAGCAATAAAATAGATCCCCTGCAGCCAGCAGCAATAGACCCCCAGCAGCAACAACAGAACTCCCAGCAGTCAGCATCAATAATAGACCCCTCCCTCAACAGTAGATCCCTCCCAGCAAACAACTGACCCCCCCTCCCCTAAGCAGTGTAAGACCCACCCCTAGCAACAATAGATCCCCTGCAAAAAAATAGATCACCTCCAGCGACAATCGTTCCCCCCCAGCAGCAAGCATCAATAGACCCTGCAGCACACCCCAGCACCCCTTGACATTACATACATTCAGTGGGAGAGGTGCCGGAACTGCGTTCCCACTAAAAAGAAGCCCTGACCATGTGTACACTCCTGACTGTTGCCTTTGTGATTTTGTAAAATCATGCAAGATCTTGGGAAAAAGGCATTTTTTTCCAACCGATCAGTGTGATGTCATACGGTACATGTACCAGAGGAGGCGCATGATGTAATGCAGCTCATTTAGTGCATGCGCCATATTCCTTGTTTTTCTCCCCAAGATCTCAGGGGAAGAAGCGTGATCACAGTGGAAGGCACCGAAAACGTAGCCTTTCCAGGAGGCATTTGTGAGGCCATGCTACATCACCAGTTACTCATTATACCAAGGTTTAGAAAAAAAGGAAGTTTACAAATATTTTGTTTGTTTCAATGTGGGTAGCTTTAGGGGGAAAAAGTCCACTTTAAATAACTTCCTTTGTTGTTTTCTCCTGCCTGCAAACTCCTGATTGGCCAAGAAAAATGTGCAGCATGCAGCAATCTATTCGCATCTACATCGACCAATCAATAGCAGGTTGACAGATTGTCTTGAAAAGCTTCCAGAAACATTCTACAGTTGCAGTGCTAAAGATGTTAACTCCTTCCTTATTGTATACAGTGAGGTTGATTTATTAAAGGCAAATAGACTGTGGACCTTGCAGAGTGCAGTTGCTCCAGAGCTTGGTAAATGAGCAGAAGCTCTGTTGATTTCCATCATCCAATCGTGTGCAAGCAAAAATGCTGTTTTTTTGTTTTTTTTTTAATTTTAATTGCACGTAACTGGGTATTCTTTGCAAAGTGAAGCTTTACTTCATTTACTAAGCTCTGGAGCAACTGCACTTGCAAAGTGCACAGTCTACAGTATTTGCTTTTAGTAAATCAACTCCAGTATGTCAATTGCTTCCATGTAAAACTTTCTTTTCTGTCTCAGAAAATTGGGCATGCCAGAGTGATCACGTACTCCGGGTTCTGTCATTTCTCAAAGCAGTGACTATAGAAAGGATCAAATACTCTTTCTAGGAAAACAGATACAAGCAAACTGAACTTGGTCTGAAGACTGGTCACCATACAGACAGGGCCGCCTTAATAGCATCACGGGACCCCTGGCAAAGTAAAGCATTGGGGGTCCCTACCAGCCTGCCTAAATTTACGCACCAACTCTCAAGAATTAAAGTACAAATAATTGATGAAATTAAACATATATTTATTAGTTCTTTCAATGAGAAAACACGGCATAAATCAAAGACTAATCAACACAAAAGGCACAGTACAGGGGAGGTCAGCAGGGCACAGTACAGGGAGGGGGGTCAGGAGGGCACAGTACAGGGAGGGGGGTCAGGAGGGCACAGTACAGGGAGGGGTCAGGAGGGCACAGTACAGGGAGGGGGGTCAGGAGGGCACAGTACAGGGAGGGGTCAGGAGGGCACAGTACAGGGAGGGGGGTCAGGAGGGCACAGTACAGGGAGGGGTCAGGAGGGCACAGTACAGGGAGGGGTCAGGAAGGCACAGTACAGGGAGGGGTCAGGAAGGCACAGTACAGGGAGGGGGGTCAGGAGGGCACAGTACAGGGAGGGGGGTCAGAAGGGCACAGTACAGGGAGGGGGGTCAGGAGGGCACAGTACAGGGAGGGGTCAGGAGGGCACAGTACAGGGAGGGGGGTCAGGAGGGCACAGTACAGGGAGGGGTCAGGAGGGCACAGTACAGGGAGGGGTCAGGAAGGCACAGTACAGGGAGGGGGGTCAGGAGGGCACAGTACAGGGAGGGGGGTCAGGAGGGCACAGTACAGGGAGGGGTCAGAAGGGCACAGTACAGGGAGGGGGGTCAGGAGGGCACAGTACAGGGAGGGGTCAGGAGGGCACAGTACAGGGAGGGGGGTCAGGAGGGCACAGTACAGGGAGGGGTCAGGAGGGCACAGTACACGGAGGGGTCAGGAGGGCACAGTACAGGGAGGGGTCAGGAGGGCACAGTACAGGGAGGGGTCAGGAGGGCACAGTACAGGGGGGGGTCAGGAGGGCACAGTACAGGGGGGGTCAGGAGGGCACAGTACAGGGAGGGGTCAGGAGGGCACAGTACAGGGAGGGGTCAGGAGGGCACAGTACAGGGAGGGGTCAGGAGGGCACAGTACAGGGGGGGTCAAGAGGGCACAGTACAGGGAGGGGTCAGGAGGGCACAGTACAGGGAGGGGGGTCAGGAGGGCACAGTACAGGAGGGGGGTCAGGAGGGCACAGTACAGGGAGGGGTCAGGAGGGCACAGTACAGGGAGGGGTCAGGAGGGCACAGTACAGGGGGGGTCAGGAGGGCACAGTACAGGGAGGGGGGTCAGGAGGGCACAGAACAGGGAGGGATCAGGAGGGCACAGTACAGGGAGGGGGGTCAGGAGGGCACAGTACAGGGAGGGGTCAGGAGGGCACAGTACAGGGAGGGGTCAGGAGGGCACAGTACAGGTCGAGTGAAAGAAAGGCGTGGAAGGCGCGTGATCTAACGCTTGAATCAAGATAATACAGTTTATTCTTATACAAAGTGGATAAATACAAAAAAGTTACTACGTATTCATAAAAACTAGGTTATAAAATATACATTAAAAATTAGAGGGCCATCCAAGGGCAAGTGCTCAAAGGTTGGCTGACTTGTTTCAAGGGGTTTCCCTCTTCATCAGAGCCTTGGAAAACAAAAGAAAGTCTGTACAATGTGGTAGACCAACATAGAGAAGAGTGGCTGATTGGGAGGTGTATCACATGGTGAATGATGGATTCTCCTTTACTCTAGAATTGTCCGCATCACAGCGCTCTAGGTAGAATAAACACCAACTGTATGTATAGTGAAGGACACATATATAGAAAGTTACATGCCATTAAAAATGATTGTTTTTTTGAACAGTTACTTAAAAAGTATTAGAAAGTGTTAGAAAGTGTTACAAACATTACTACTTGCTTAAATGGTCAATGGTATTATGTCATTTTCATATGTCTATGAACTTGTACTTCTTTCCACATTTACATTATGTAGTGGCTTTTAATGTACTGCATACTGAGTGCGATTCTATACCCTCTTTTATGTGAATAAAGTCATTTAGTCACTATATATATTTTGTCTTGTTTAGCTGCCACTTGCCTAATACAAAGTCTCAACTTTCTTTTTATTATTCATTTGAATCAGGGATGGAGGGACATATTATTATATGTATACCTCATTTAAAGTCCCAAGCCTTTCCCCTTCCTTCTTTTTGGTAATTTCTAGACTGCAGACAGCCTCTGTAGATACAGTTATGTAACGTTATTCTCGGTGTTGGTTTTTTGGATTGCGTGGGCAGGTATAACGATTCCTGGAAAAATGTGGGGGGCTGCTTTTCTCCCCTAATAGGTTTTTTTTTTTAAATAGGCTGCTTTCTGAGCTGCAGCCTGGCATAGATGTGCTTATGTGGCAGCCACATAACAGCCCTCCCATGCTGGCAGCTGCAGCGGGTTGGTTAAGTGTGGTTATCCCCTGGCAGAAGAGGAGAAAATTCCGGAATCCAGGCCTTTTTTTTTTTTATAGTCACTCCTGTTTTCCCCATGTCCAACACAGACATTCAGCTTTCTTCTTCTGGCTGTAACAAGTCGAAGCACACTGTACTCTGCACAAGCAGCGGCGGTGGAAGTGATTTTCTCCTCTCAGCCATGGCACTACTGTAACATAAAAGTAAAGTACAAAGGTGCCATAAATCTTCCTGCCAAGATGGCAGCCGCTGCCAACAGAAAATATTCCATTTTCCATCTCATTCCAGGAATGAAAAGAAGAATATCAAAAGGTAACATGGAAAACGATATTTAATAGTAGCCTTTCCAGAAAATCTGGCAGAAACAAACCCAACTCCCCCGCATGTAATGCAAACTGTGCTAAGCCCTCTACAGTGTCTATACTTACCTTATCCTTTGCTCCCCCCACACACTCCGTAAAAATCACAGTGAGCAACCCTATGATAATAAGCAAATCACCAGGTTGTGGAAACTGGTCGTACCATTGAGTGTAAAATTGTCGATGATACAAAGGATTGTTGACAACTAATGGTGATTTTATAGAGGCGGCAGAATTGATCAGAGTATCAGTTAACCACTTGCCGACCGCTGCACGGCAATATACGTCGGCACAATGGCAGCGGTTGGCAAATGAGCGTACCCGCACATCCCCTTTAATTGGCAGGGCTAGTGGGCACGCGTGCCCGACACGTACAGCGTGACCGTGTGCCGCGGGACCCGCGGACTCGACGTCCGCCGGTCTCCTGGCGATCGTGTCACAGAGCCGCAGAACGGGGAGATGTAAACAAGGCATTTCCCCGTTCTGCCTTGTGACATGACAGAGATCTACTGCTCCCTGTGATCAGGAGTGGTGATCGCTGTCATGTGAGTGGAAGCCCATCCCCCCCACAGTTAGAATCACTCCCTAGGACACACTTAACCCCTTCACCGCCCCCTACTGTTTCACCCCTTCCCTGCTAGTGTCATTTACACAGTAATCAGTAAATTTTTATAGCACTAAAAAAAAATAGAATACTGTGCTCTAAATAAGCAAACCAAAAAATAAAAATAAACCAAAAATTGTGGAGCAGCAGCTAACATATGGAATACAAACATATACACATGGCTAGGTAAATAATAGCTGCGCTAAAAAATGATCTTAGTGTATGAGAAATTGTCACATTGATAATAATAGATTGTCATATTGATAATGATAATAAAGCATGCACAAAAATTGAGTGATAACAAGGAAGAAAAAAGTTTGCATAAAAGTCCAAAGAGTCTGCCGTAAGCTGGGTTCAGAATAAGGTGCAATCTTCCATCACCAGTGAATGTGAAACACCAAACCAAATGCACGCTTACCAGAGGCAAGCAAGAATGAGCTTGCGGCTATAAACCCAGCCAGGGCCTTTCTAGGAAAGTCAGGAATCAAACTTCCAGGAAACGCTGATCCTGGATCGGTATAACATTCAATGGGTGGAAGGGGCCCTCCGGTGCCATAACATCAGGGCATGAAAGAAAAAGGACTTCCCATAGTGTAATACCGTAAATAAGGTTTAATACTAAAAAGGAGTAACACTTACAGACTAAGGTAAAAATCAAGCACGAGTAGCCGGCCGCCTTGCGAGCGCCCATGACTCTCTGGGATCGGGAACCACACGCGGTACATGAGTGCGTCCTGTCTGCCCGACGCGCGTTTCATCATACAATGACATCGTCTGGGGCATATTTTTATAGCACTGATTGCTGTATAAATGACAATTTTCCAAAATAGTGTCAGAAGTGTCCGATGTGTCCGCCATCGCAGTCACGATAAAAATCGCAGATCACCGCCATTACTACTAAAAAAAAAAGTATAGTAAAAATGCCATAAAACTATCCCCTATTTTGTAGACACTATAACTTTTGCGCAAACCAATCAATATACGCTTATTGCGATTTTTTTTTACCAAAAATATGTAGAAGAATACATATCGACCTAAACTGAGGAAAAAATTTGTTTTTTTATATATTTTTGGGGGATATTTATTATAGCAAAAAGTAAAAAATATTGCGTTTCTTTCAAAATTGTCGCTCTTTTTTTGTTTATAATAAAATAAAAACCGCAGAGGCGATCAAATACCACCAAAAGAAAGCTCTGTTTGTGGGGAAAAAAATGGCGTTAATCTTGTTCGGGTGCAACTCCGCACGACCACGCAATTGTCAGTTAAAGCGTTGCAGTGCTGAATCGCAAAAAGTGCTCTGGTCAGGAAGGGGGTAAAATCTTAGGTAAACATATTGGTGCACAGGGGGTGTGCCGGGTGTGTGTGCACCCTAATCACCCTGTGCGCTGCAGATTCCCCCTGCTGATTTTTCACCAAAGCCTCCCAACCGGGCTCCTAAAAAAATTGTAGAGTAATAAAAAAATAAAATAATACAAATCTAAAAAAAACTACTGACACCATCCACTGCTCTACTGACACTATCCATGTTTTAAAACATTTGGGGTGCACACCCTAATGCAATAGGTTGTGCACACCTATGGCGGTAAAGCTTCACTTTGCCAAGAATACCCAACCAAGTACAAGGAAAGTTAAAAAAACTGCATTTTTGCTAGCACATGATTGGATGATGGAAGTCAGTATAACTTCTGCTCATTTACCAAGCTGTGGAACAACTGCACTTTGCAAAGTGACAGTGTATATGCCTTTAGGAAAACAACCCCTGAGTGTCTCAAGATGGACATTACAAATGAAAGCACAGCTTGCATGAAAATGCAAGGTATGCTTATCTGGGAACCCCCAAAGAAAAGACAATAAAAGCTGAAATAACATTTAAAGAAACTGTTTCCTAAAGGCACAAATGACCTCGCTTTGCCTCTCTGCCGCATCTGGGTTAATCAGGTTAATTGAAATCCTGGAAAAAAGTGCAGGAGGGGAATTATCATGGAATTTTGAGTACCCAGCTTTCCAAGGAAGCAGTGGTCGGACTCAATGATGTCACTGGTGCCCTCAGAAAGAGCCAGGAAGCCAGGCTCCACAGTGAGTATATTTTTTACTGCTTCTTAGGGCTCCACTGGATAGATTTGGCTTCACTTACAATGAATCAGTCTAGGGCAGGCCGATTGCGGTCCGCGTTCCGGTTTCGAAAGGCCCGCCTGGTAACTTGGACATGTATATCTTTTGTGGCCCCCAACGAATCCCTGAGTGCCGGGGGCCACAAAAGATATACATGCTGGCTGCCTTGGAGGGGACAGGGAGGAGGCGGAACCAGTGTCGTACATACAGGAGTATTTCCGTGTTTTTACGGCGGCCTCTGTAATAGGAAGTCCAATCTCCTGCGCTGCCATTGGACGACCATTATATACATCATAGGAGGCGGGACTTTCTATTAAAGAGGCCGCCGAGAAAACAGATTCTCCTGTATGTAATCTGTTGGCGCTCGTCCCGCCCCCTCCCTGTCCCATCCGAGGTTGCAGATGGGCATCAATCAGGCTGCACTGATGGCAATGATGAGTCTGCATTCATGGCAATTGGGGTGCTGCATTCCTGGCAATGGTAAGGCATGGCAAAGGTAAGACTGTATTCATGGCAATGGTGGGTCTGCATTCATGGCAACGGTGGGGCTGCATTCATGGCAATGGTGAGACTGCATTCATGGCAACGGTGTGTCTGCATTCATGGCAATGGTGGGGCTGCATTCATGACAATGGTGAGGCTGCATTGATGGCAACGGTGAGGCTGCATTCATGGCAACGGTGGGGCTGCATTCATGACAATGGTGAAGCTGCATTCATGGCAACGGTGAGGCTGCATTCATGGAACGGTGGGGCTGCATCCATGGCAACGGTGGGGCTGCATCCATGGCAACTTTGGGGCTGCATTTCATGGCAATGGTGGCAATGGTGAGGCTGCATTCATGGCACTTGTGAGGCTGCAGATGGGCACTAATTAGGCTGCATTCATGGGCACTGACCCTTATCTTGATTCACAGTTCTTTATTTAAAATTTACGTTTTTTCCTGAAACTTCCCTCTTAAAGTGAAGGTGCGTGTTATACGCCGATAAATACGGTGGTATCCAAATAACACGCCCAAGCTCATCTCTTCAACACACACAGCCACAAAGGCAAGAGAACTTTTCTTGGGCAGTGTATTAGTGCTCGGACGAACACACCGAATTTTAATGGTGCAAAGAATGTCAGGCAAAATGGTCAGCCCTCACGCATGTTCACTTCATCAAATCTGGCCCTCTTTCAAAAAAGTTTGGACACCCCTGGTCTAGGGGATATCTTTTTAAGAAGTATTGGTTGGATGTTTTTTAGGGTCTCTGACCCACCATCACTAAAAATGTAACTGTAGTCCTTGGCACATTAACTGGTTTATTAACCATCCACAAGGGGACGCTACATGCGCGTAATGTCTACCTTGTCTAGACTGTAAGGCTGGGCATAGACAGCTTAAATTTTGGCCTTTCAGCTCGCAAGAGACGGTGTAGTATTCGAGCAGCCGTGGCACCTGCAGCTGCCTGAAAAGATTTGGACTGCCAAACAGAGACCAAATTCAAGCCGTCTATGCCTAGTTTATGTGACATGAGTCACAGAGTTCAGAAAGTAGAACTCCAGGATAAGCCAATATTGTCTAAATGCATGGGGCATGTGTATTCTTACTGGAATCTTGGTCTGCTTTGTATATTTTTTCCAGATCTGTGCAGTAATCCAGAGTGAAAATTTACCTCTGTGTAGGAGCTTCCTCTAATAAAGACCGGTCACTGCTGCTCTCTCTACTTGTGCAGGGGGACTAGTCTTGTCTCCGCCCCCTTCTATCATTTTCTGCAGGTAGCCTATAGTGGGTGGAGCCTGCTGGCTCCCTCCCACAGCTCTGCTCCCTGCGCAGGCTAAGTGCAGCCCAGTGATGATGTCACTGCTACTTTCACAAGGTAGTACCTGGATTTATGAAGGCATTTGGTGCACACAAAGTGAATTTATTAACTTTGTTGCCATTGAAGAATATATTTAAAATATATATAATTTTGTGTCTGGAGTTTAGCTTTAAGCAAAGTAGTGGGAATGGTTCTCCTTAGGCAGCTGTCCCATGAGTGGTGATCAAAGGTTATCTCTTTGCTTGAGTAATTGACTGGGTATGCAAAAAAGAAAGTGTCAAAAGCAAAACCCCCCTGCTTTCAAATTCTCTTATCTCTTCCTCACAGTTTTCAGGACTTCTCTAGAGCCTCTCGCATCCTCTGGAACTCTATACCTCAATCTGTCCAGCTATCTCCTACTCTGGCCGCCTTTAGGCGATCCCTTAAAACTCATGTCTTCAGGGAAGCCTATCACGCCTCCAACTAACAACTGAACTTTTTTTTAATTCCGATTTTATTTCATTTTTTTTTTTTTTAACACATAGACACCTAAGACATAAAAAAAAAAACCATATCACAAGTAATCATATCAAGCCAAAAACATCAAGAGGACAACTGAATCTTTAACTCTTCCATCAGCTCATCCCCCAGAGTTATAACCTCTTGTACCACTCACCCCACCCTATTAGATTATAAGCTCTGATGGGCAGGACCCTCTTAAGGCCGGCCATACAAGGTTCGAATCCTGCTCAACTGGCCGAGATTCGAACTGTTAACGGGCTGGCTGAATGTACCAAGTTGATCAATTGATCTACTTGGGTACAACCAGCCCACTGGATTCTCTTGCGGTTATCACTAGCGGCCGCTATAGCTGCTAGCAATAATCACTGTCTTCTCCCGGTGGGGGGATGACAATTGCTGATTCCCCTGTCAGCACTGTCTGTGTTGATGAGGGAATCATGCAAATTTTCTTTCCTGCAACCCGTGGTTGCAGGAAAGAAATTTGCACCATGTATGGCCTGCCTAACACTCTTGTATCTTATTGTATTGTAACTGTACTGTCTCCCTTTAGATTGTACAGCGCTGTGCAAACTGTTTGTGCGATATAATTCTTGTATAATATTAACAATAATAATATAAAGTATCTAAATTAGTATGATTGCTCCCGGTGCTGGTTAAGCATTAAATTGGTAGTAAAGGCATTTTTTTTTATTTATACCTACAGGTAAGCCTATAATAAGACTTACCTGTAGGTACAGTAATATCTCCTAAACGCGCACCATTTGTGAGATATTTACTTTAGCAGCGGCTTTGATGTCACCGGCGCACGAGCACTACACTCTCAAAGGACAGTGTGCCATCCATATATATATGTCATCGCGGCTTGGCCAGTCAAATGGCTGCAGCCCTCGAACCCGGAAGTTCGTTTTCAGGTAAGTCTTTCATAATGTGCTAGTATGCAATGCATACTAGCATTATGATATTAATTTGCAGGGAGAAGGTTTTCGTTTTTTTGAGGTTTACTACCGCTTTAACCAGCATCTATAGCGATCATACCAATTACCCCTTAGTATTTCTACAATTGTATCAGTCCAGAACACACTTTGTTTATCAGTATCAAGTCCTGATTAAAGCCTCGTACACACGATCGGATTATTGCCAAAAAAAAAATGTGGACGTTTGTC
Organism: Aquarana catesbeiana; assembly: GCF_042186555.1. Taxonomy (NCBI): domain Eukaryota; kingdom Metazoa; phylum Chordata; class Amphibia; order Anura; family Ranidae; genus Aquarana; species Aquarana catesbeiana. Next base: position 198,479,545 of record NC_133335.1, read on the forward strand.
TGAAGGGCGTTGGCCCAAACTTGTCTTGCATACACACGGCCACATAATTCTTGGCCAAAAATTACGAACATAGTGACGTATTATGTTGTTTTTCTGCTCTTTAGTGCCACCCTTTGGGCTCTTTCTGCTAATTTAGTGTTAGTAGAAGTTTCGTGAGTGTTGATTTGGGCTTTACATTTCGCACTTTTCAGTTCGTTTCTAAACGGCCGTTCATCAACCAGACATATTGCGGAATCGGAGGAGATAACGAGTTATTTATTATTGGCCTTGAAGTTATTGCTTTGACATTATTTTTTTGGTTGAATAATGATTTGATTTGGTATATTTTCTATATTTTTGGATGCATAGAATGCACTTTTTTAAGTTCTATTGGCAGATAGCATGTCTAATTTTATTTGTTTTCTTTTTTTAGTGCACAATAAAAAAATTGTGTAGAATAATACTTGGCTATGTGTTTTACTTCAAATGACAGTTTGGGAGTCGGCAGTTACATTTAAAAAAATACAATGTAAAATTGACAAGGAACACCAACATAGTTGTATCTTTGATCTTAAAAACTACGGGATAATGGTGTTGTGGTAACTTCTCCAAATTAAAAAAAAAGCATAATAATATTATTCTTGATATCACTAAAAAAAAAAAAGACTTTGAAAATACATTTGCAATAACTCCATCAGTATCACCAGCAAAGCAGCTTCATTATTATCCCATTAAAGAAGAAGAGAATTGTGCGCTGCATTTGGAGATTTCATAATTTGCCGCGTCACGAATGTTAATTCTCCATTACGAACGCTAGTTTACAAGACCGACCGCTTCTGGCTCGCCCTTGCTTCCGAGCATGCGTGTTTGTACTTTGGACTTTTGTCCGACGGACTTGTGTACACACGCTCGGAAAATCCGACAACACACATTTGTCCATGGAAAATTTTAAAACCTGCCATCCAACATTTGTTCGCTGTAAATCCGACAAAAATTGTCAGATGGAGCGTACAAATGGTCAGATTTACCACCAACAGCCTGTCATTGAACATTTCCAGTCGGAAAGTCCGATCGTGTGTACGAGGCTTAAGAAGAGCCATTTGAACCCTCAAAACACATTGAATTTTTATTGCTTAACAGTCTAAATAATACTGAATCTGGACGCAACACATTCTGCATTTGACAATTTACTCCATGCACACCCAATCCATGGTGGAGTTCAATGAAAGGACCACTTTAAGCAGCAATCAGAAATAAGCTGCTCATCAGTACATATGCCTTTTTCCCTTCAAGAAATTGCCACTCATGAAGAAGGATTCCATAGGACAGGCTAAACATGAAGTGTGAGAGGATCTTTTTGCAGCATGAAAAATGTCTTGGAAGTTTTTTTGCAAACTCGTCATCTGTAATTGTACCTCTATCAAGAACCCTATTGTGCAGCTGAACGATGCCTCGTGTTTTCTCTGCCTCCCCAGGCGTAATCACCAACTACACCTCATCCCAGCCCTGACAAGTGCCTATTGACATATTGTGATGGTGATAATGGAGGTGGGAGAGAAGAAATGGTAGCGTGGGTTGAGGGGTTGGAGAGATGTCAGAGCATGACAGTGCCGGAGTCCCCTTGGTGTCACCTCCTTGTGTGACAGGGCCCTCTCCTGTGTTTGTAGTAGTTGTCACTTTTGCATGGCATTTTCCGAAACACGAGGTGATGCTCCTTTGTGATGCTAATCCTTCGTAATGACAGCTTTACCAGACTTGCAGGAGGCTACCCCTGCTAGAGGTAACAGTGGATGACAGCCACAGTACGAAGAGGCTTTATTTTAGAAGGCAAAACCTGAAACAAGAATAACCCTTGCACTACTGTGCATTTTTGATTCTCCATAATTTAGCACTCTTCTAAAGGAAACCTTACTTGAGAGAAACATTGGGTTACCGTTGCTCACCTCTTCTAAAAACGCTAGTTTTGTGGTTGTTATGCTGATCGGTTCACTGCTTTCTCAGTCACCAACCTGGACCAAGCATGATCAGAAAGTCAGAGGAAAGTCAAAGCTCCTTATTTGCATACATGGTCATGGCTCTGGTATGGGAAATCCAGGGGATTAGTGTGATAGGCACTTACAGATCAATCAAATTTTCAAAATGGGAAGTCAGCAGTTTATTTTCAATGTAATTACTACAGTAGACGTTAACCCTGATTTTCTCCACCAAGTGCATGAGTTTTAGTAGATGGTTTGTGCGACTGGCAACAATATATTATACTGTATGTACCGCTGATAACTTAATAAATTGCATCAGGCAACTGTAAAAAAATTGAGTTTCTTGTTCAGCCTACCAGCTCAGTATTTTGCGTTTTTCATCCAGGCTTTTCTGTTGTGCACTACTAGACTCTATTCCCTTTTGCCTGTAAACTGGTGGTCTGAGAACCCCTTCTGGTGATGCAAGAGAACTATTACCAAATACTTTACATTCACTGTAGGCTCTTAAAGTAGAACTGAAGGCAAAATGTTTTTTTTTTCGTTTTGAGTAGAGTTTTTTTTATACATCTGTTTCCTTAGGGGGGATTTGCCTTAATTTTCTGTCCTATTGCCACAACAGGAAGTTAAAGGAATTCCTCCAAAATGTAGGAAATCCCTGGGAGTCACCAGGGTCACCAAAACTAGACTTTTCCCTATATCTCAAACTGAAAAAAAAAGTTTGCCTTTAGATATACTTTAAAGTAGAAGTTCACCCTAATACTGAAATCCAAGACCCCATTCACACCTGAGCGTTTTGTAGCTTGAATCCTCAAGCTACAAAACGCTGGAGGGGAAAAAATAAATTATTCTCTATGGAGATGGTTCACATCTCCACTCCAAAACGCCTGAAGCTAGAAGCTCCATAACGCCTGAAGTTCAAACAAGTTCTGGAGCTTCTTTTTAAGATTACAGGCGTTTTTCTTCTTTTTACATTGGTGACCATTTGACCTGTACAAAATCGCTGCAAAATCGCAGTAAAAACACGTGACTTTCTGCCTGAAAACGAAATACTCAGCTGTGAATGCAGCCTAAATCTACAGGCATCTACGGTCTAAGTAAAAATAAGTGGAACTACCAACAACCTGCGCAAATGGCAAAGAAATCGTGTATAACTAAGTATAGATAACAATAAGAGCAGCTCGTTGTAAATAAATGTAAATGTGGAGAAATTAATTAAAAATGTATTAATTAATTGGAACCATGCTTGCTATAAAAGTGCAAGTGCAAAAAATGCTGAAATTGCATAGTGACAACAAACACAACAAATTATATATAATATAATATGTGTATATGTATGTGTCATCCAAAATGTATCTAGTTAAGGTGTCCAAAATACTAAATGAAATGTTCATAAAATTAAAAAAATTAAAAAAATCAAGAAACACACATTGATGTGCAAAAATAAACTGTCCAAATGAACAATTTTGTGTATATAAATCTTCCAATACTCGGCAGACAGCAAAGGAGTAGATCTTCCACCACCATCACCAGCCACACATCCTACTCACCAGAATCCAATGACCCCCATTACAGGTAGTCATAAGCGCTTTCAGAAGATGCCAAGAAGAATCTCACGACCACGGCCTTAATTCGAACGATTGTATAACCAGGATTCCAGTGGACCTATTCAGGTACTTGTGGATGTATTGTGGGGAAACTTGATGTGGAAATGATAGGATCAAAGCATCAGTGTCGTGGGTTAAAAGAAGAAAAAGGCTCCCATAGTGAAGTATGTCAAAAAATTAATCAAAAATCGAAGTAAAAAACAGATAAAATCTTCATAGCAGCTAAACAGTATAACACAACTATGTGTTTGGAGATGCAGTTGGCGTTCCAGCTGCGTTTCAAATGGCGGAAGTGATGTACCACGCTCAAGCCACCCTACGCGTTTCATCAACATGCTCTGACGTCATCAGGGGTTATCCACGATCTAAGACTAACCTATCTAGCCCTTTAAAGAGGAAATCGCTATACATACCTTTTCTGAAGCCAATCCAGGTCCGGTCCCACGCTGAGCTGTAAGCGGTGGCTTCTCTATGTAGGCAGGTGCAGAGGAGGCAGCCAACAGTGGAAGCCCCACAGTAACGCTATGGGTGACGTCACTTCCCATTCATTTTCCAGCCGGCAATCGATCAGATCAGCTTCAGAAAAGGTATGTATAGCGGTTTCTTCTCTATATTATGTTCTTCGTCTTAGATTATGGATGCCAGTAGATTTAGAGATTTTAATATTAGGGTGAACTTCCACTTTAACTGTCTGCCACAAACAGAGCAACAAAGCCTGGAAAAAAATTTCAGTGCAAAAGTTTCTCACGAATGAGATGCCAACCTGCCTTGGAAGTTTAATGAAAGGAAGCACATATAGGGGTTGCTTTACTAAAGGCAAATAGACTGTGCACTTTGCAAAGTGCAGTTGCATGCTGTAAGAGCAGTTGCTGCAGAGCTTGGTAAATGAGCAGGAGCTCTGCTGACTTCCATCATCCAATCATGTGCAAGCAAAAAAATATTTTTAACCTACACGTGATTGGGTATTCTTTGCAAAGTGAAGCTTTACCTGATTTACTAAGCTCTGGAACGAGGTGCACAGTCTATCTGCCTTCAGTAAATCAACCCCATAGTGTCGGGTGGCGGGGATTATTATGGCCATATAGAAAAATAATCACAAAAAAATGATAGAAAAATCTTACAAAACTTTATTGCAATATTACATAAATATTTATTGAGGCCATATTTGTAAACTGTACTCAACATGTCAAGTATATTCCCCTTAAGTTATGATATACCGTAGCTATCCTCAACTCGAGGGGAGACAGACAGTCTGTTTTCAACAGAGAAAACTATCTGCCCAGATACTCGAGACTTGCTCTTCCTCAGGGCCAACCTAGCAGAAGTTCCAAAGCTGTAAAAAAAAAGTTCAATATTTATCTTTCTTGCAATATGACAACATGGGGATCTTCTGCAATAGAAATTTCATTTTTGATGAGGTACCCTCTAACGGCATTCAGATTTTCTCATTACAGTACCAAGATTGCTCAGGTGGGTAAAAGTAAAGCAGATACTTCCCTTTAGAAATGTTTTGTAATCTCCTTCAATGTATAGAGTAGTTTAGGTTTAAATGCAATGTTTTTTTTTATACCAGGCATTTTAAATAAAGTGCGTATACCTGATAAGGTGAACTGCACATGAAAACAGCACAGAAGAACACCAGTCCTAAGGTGCCAAAACCTTCATTACCATCCAGTGGAAAATCTTATTATAGGTAGTTGCTGCTATGGACCCCAGATAGAGGATGATGGACTACATACACCAAACTACTCTGAACTACATTCCAGTGATCTTTACATGGACTATACAGGCTCCTTAGGGACTTTGCTGTTTTTAACCCTTACATTCTGTATGCTTTATGTTTTGTATTAAAACCTTTTTGCTATTAAAATGTACATCTACAGTCCCTTAAAAAAATATTCATACCTCTTGAAATTTTCCACATTTTATCATGTTACAACCAAATTAGATTTAGGTCTGGACTTTGACTGGGACATTCTAACACATGAATATGCTTTGATCTAAACCATTCTATTGTAGCTCTGGCTGTATGTTTAGGGTCGTTGTCCTGCTGGAAGGTGAATCTCTGCCCCATCTCAAGTCTTTTGCAGACTCTAACAGGTTTTCTTTTAAGATTGCCCTGTATTTGGGCCCATCCATCTTCCCATCAACTCTGACCAGCTTCCCTGTCCTTGCTGAAGAAAAACATCCCCACAACATGATGCTGCCACCACCACCATGTTTCACTGTGGGGGATGATGTGTTCAGGGTGATGTGCAGTGTTTTTTTTTCCACCACACATAGCGTTTTGCTTTCAGACCAAAAATTTCAATTTTTGTCTCATCTGACAAGAGCACCTTCTTCCACATGTTTGCTGTGATCCCCACATGACTGCTCGCCAACTGCAAACGGAATTTCTTATGGCTTTCTTTCAACGATGGCTTTCTTCTTGCCACTATTCCATAAAGGCCAGATTTGTGGAGAGCACGACTAATAGTTATCCTGTGAACAGATTCTCCCATCTGAGCTGTGGATCTCTGCAGCTCCTCCAGAGTTACCATGGGCCTCTTGGCTGCTTCTCTGATTAATGCTCTTCTTACCCGGCCTGTCAGTTTAGGTGGACGGCCATGTCTTGGTAGGTTTGCAGTTGTGCCATACTCTTTCCATTTCTGGATGATGGATTGAACAGTGCTCTGTGAGATGTTCAAAGCTTGGGATATTTTTTTTAGAACCTAACCCTGCTTTAAACTTCTCCACAATTCTATCCCTGACCTGTCTGGTGTGTTCCTTGGCTTTCATGATGTTGCTTGTCCACTAAGGTTCTCTAACAAACCTCTGAGGTCTTCACAGAACAGCTGTATTTATACTGAGATTACATTATACACAGGTATTTACTAATTAGGTGACTTCTGAAGGTGGTTCCACTAGATTTTAGTTAAGGGTATCAGAGTAAAGTAGGCTGAATACAAATGCACACCACACTTTTCAGATATTTATTTGTAAAAAATGTTGAAAACCATTTATCATTTTCCTTCCACTTCACAATTATGTACCACTTTGTGTTGGTCTATCACATGAAATCCCAATAAAATACGTTTTTGGTTGTAACATGACAAAATGCAGAAAATTAAAAGGGGTATGAATACTTTTTCAAGGCACTGTAGTTAGACATACCCTATATTTGATTGCAGATAGCTTATCGTGCTTTGTGGTTTGTTTTTTGGTGCACATGAAAACAGAACCATCTTTCTTGGCCTGCTTCTAGGTGAGCTGTTACAATCATATATAATCCAAACCTCAATACTTCCAAAAAGTAATATACTTTGGATCATACACATACAATATACCTATATAGTTTCTACACTTTTAATTAATTTTTTTACCTCTGTTAATGAAACTGCCTGCTTTACAGCATGTCCTTTCTCTTCCCAATGTTTGGGGTCTCATGGGAAGGCTAATAAAGGTGGGTTATTACTGTTAATCGCTTGTTTAGTTCATTGCAAGAGAAAGAATCAATAGGCCATTGTGAGGTCAAAAGGGGTTGGATTGATTAGTGGACTCAAATCCTATTTTCTTTCCAATTTGTTAACATCTTTATTTTCTCTTTCGTGTCCATTTAGATCATCTCCCATCACATCTCCAGTCTGTCTTCTCCACAATTACCCTTTGCATAATCGTTGCCATGAATTGGGTCTATCCTAGACTTCTCTTTCTCCTTCTTTAAGCTCCTTTTAACTTCTTTTGAGCCAGGAATATATATGTTTGCTTCATGTATTTAAATGTCTTATGTGCATTTATTACTATTTTATTTTATTAATTTTATTTTATTTATTTTGCCTTCACTCTCCTCCTTATCTTTCTATTTGTGCTCCTCACTTTCTATCTGTGAACTACCTATTATAAGATGGCTTTTCTCAATAACTAGGCTTTACTCTTATCTCCCGGACTGTCCTGTTCTCTGTCCTTCCTGTTCACCTATTTATATTATAGGGCCTATTCACCTCAGTTACATACAGGGTCATGTACAAAAGCTGGTAAGAGAAGTCTGTCAGTGTTCTATATGAAGATGTGTACTTTAAGTTTTATTCTCTTTTTTTCTGGACGGGATAACGTCCTGTAAAAACACAGAGCTGCCCTGTTAAAGACAATATATAATTTTTTTGTCCGTTTAAAAAAAAAAAAAAAAAAAATGATGTTTGATCTATATTTTTTTTATTATTTGTGTTAATACTTTATTTGTCAAATAAACATTTTTTACAGGGTGCCTCCATGATGCTCAGTTGACAGTGCATGCTGGGGTTTCTATTAAGTCAGCTCAGCATTGCCTGCCTCTACTGACTGACCACCAAAAAGTTCTGGCTTCTACTAGGAGAGAGGAAGGGGGAAGAATCCTTTATCTGGATCATTAATGTTTGTGTAATAATGTCCAACTATTCAGGTTTGTTTACAAAACAAATGACAGCCGCACCCACAGCTGTCATTCTGTCAGACTTCCCTCTGATACCTTGGAAATATCTATCCAGCTTTTTTCCATTGAAATAGCATGCAGCAACAGCCCTGAATAGGGGGAGTCCTTTCTCCCGAAACGCGTTGTCTTAATATACATGGGGAAGTGGCCCCAAATCTGTGGTGCTCCCAAAGAGAGGAGGTGCAAAGGGAAGATGGCTTACAAGTTATGTGCTTTTGTTCTGCTCAGAAATGACAACTACAGACTATCTACTTCTGTGTATGGCTTTCCGCGCCCAAGAATTCTTCTACTGTCAAATGTGATGTTAGATATCATGGAAATATCTGCAAATTTACAGTAAAGTGCAGAAAATGCATTTTAAGTGTGGACATTCCTAAGTAGCACTACCCCCGTAGGAGTCGCTAGTGTCCCGGGTCCCTACTGCTGCACAGACAGTCACACAGCATTTCCTTCTTGCACTCCAACGCAGAAATCAGTCCTTGGCTTGTTTTTGATGTTTTATTAGGGGTTGATAATTTGGATGGGGTAGGGAATTATGGGATGCCCAACTTGAAAAATGTCTAGAACTATGAACAAAGGGACAATTCCTCTCTATTTACAAAAAGTCGACATTTCCTTCCTCCTGCACAAAGTTGGTTTTCTCAGCAAAGCACCCGCTGTTCACTCTTAAGGCTGGGTTCACACTAGTTGCGGCCACGGCTCGCAGCAGGGGTTCCGATGCATCCCTGTTCACCGATTCAGGAGCTAATCAGGTCCGAATCATTACCTGAATTCGGACCTGAAACGGAGCCAAAGACGCACAGGACCCTTTTCCAGTGTGGACCACAGCCACCCCAGAGGTGTGTGAACCGGCTCCATTGAGAGCCAGTTACAGTCTCCTGTCATGCGAATTGGATGTGGGGAAACCAGTATCCAATTCGCATAAGTGTGAACCCAGCCTGAGGGAACTAACAGTTTTGTTGTTGGCTCAGCAAAGGCCCATTATAGGCAGGAACTCTCAGTCCCTTGACAAAGTAGTGCAGAGAGAAAACATCATGACATTCCTTCGTCTGCTTACCTTGTGGCCACTAATCTACTTGCTTGAATAAAATTGCTAGCCCATCTGGCTGCCACCAGCCACACCTGGCTGATTTTCCTCACAGTCCTCCTGACTGACTTTCTGCCCCAGTCCTGCCCAACTGGCGCACTTTCATGGAGATTCCTCAGGCCAAGGATGAAGACTAAACCCATTGCTGTCTTCAGAGAGCATTGTTACAGCTGACAGTCTTTCCCCTTGTGTTGTCCCTGCTCAGTGCTGATCTCTATTCACTGTCTGTCTTTGCTCTGTCCCACTGCCTCTCCTGAAGGTTCTCCTCCAACTACCTCCTGTGGTGGAATCCTTTTAGGCCAGCTATCACGAGCCTGCAGCCCGAGGTATTACCCCCCCCCCCCCAGCAGGGAGTTCCCTCAAGGGCCACCGACAGCCTCTCCTCAGCACTCAATCTCCATCTTCCACCCAACTCCCCTACTGAATGGCCCATGTCTATTTATAGGGTTATCTCTTTCCCCTGCCAGCCCACTTCTGGGGAATATAAATATTTATGGCAACTCCTCCTAACCCCCGCCCTCTAGTTCTAGAAGGATCTCTAACCCTCCAGACACCAGAGGGAGACACCACAGAGCTACCAGGAAGAGTCATTCAACCCTGGCCTCTAGTAACCCTGACCCAATTCAATGACTTAGGTTATTCCTGGACAAAATATGCTTTTTCCGACTCTTACACAAGTTGAACACACTAGAGGGTGCTACACCTTTACTCACAAGTATTAAGGCCTCAGGTCAAGGATGTTGCAAGCAGGAATATGGTCATGAGTTGACCATATGGCACAATATGGCGGAGGGTTTTAGTTCCATGAACAGCAGTTGGGTAGTTGTCCTAACCAATAAGAAGCGGGTGGGGGCCTAGCGTCAATTGGTGCCAACACCTATCCAATCATAAGCCCCCTTAAAAGTGGCAGCAAAATGTAAGCAGGTTTTAACTGGTCACACACACTCCAGTACCTCTCTCTCCCTACCAGACGAGGGCAGGACAAAGTGATCTACGCTCGACAGTACAGTGCCAGATGCTAGAATGCAAAGATTGTTTCAGCACCCAACACCACACTTCTCCTCTGCAGCTGGCTGCATGGTATCCCCCCCAATGAAAACACAGTGTTCAGGGCAGCTTCCTATCCTGCCCTCCTTGTCCCAGCCATGGGACAAAGGCAACTGTCAAAAATGAGATTTCCTCTAATTTTAGGGATATTTTGATCATGTCTTTGGCATGCTCCCAGTCAGGACACAGACAGCAATAAAAGCCTGTGAGAAGTTTGTAACTTAACTGTAGTAGAATCAGGTCTACCCTCCTGCCACATAGGACTATGCTGTGTGCAGAGCTATATAAATCTCGGGACTGGTTAGACAGAAATGCTAATTCTTTGGCAGATAAAACAGTTCCTATAGATATACTTCATTGATGTATTTAACTGTTCTTCTGGAATTCAGCTGAAAGTGTAACTCCACTTTTGTTGAGATAAAAACATTCACCTCTGTGTAATCTGTGTACATTGCAAAAATTGTAACAAACTTTGTTGCAGAGTCCTACTTTTTGTTATTCTGAAGGAATAGCTGTTTGTTTGTCTGTGTGCATGTGCTCAGTGAGTCTGTATGGGAGTGTTTTTTTTATAATTATCAATCAGCTGCTGCACCTGCAAGGCTCTAATGAGGAAAGTGGCAGAGTCTGCATCCCTTTGGACTCAATTTCCTTTGGTAGTATCTCACCAAAAATGCAATTTTTGTTGCAGGGGATGTACAAAATCAAATTTGTATCTTAGCGCAGACTTCTGGAGAAATCAATAAGCCAACCACACAAGCAGAAAATGACATACCTGGGGGGCGTTCTGTACACAAACCTCCATGTAACCATATTGCATTGCATTTGGCAGAGAATTACAGAGCTGCAGATTGAAAAGGAAAGGTAATTTTTAATAATATTCGATTACAATATTACTTGTGTCGCAATTGTATACGCTATAATTATTATTTTTTTAACTGAAGTTACCCTTTAACCGCTTGCCGACCAGCCACCGTCATCATACTGCGGCAGATCGGCCGATCCCGCGAATCGCCGTAGCTGTACGTCGGTCCCTTTAACAGCTATAGCAGGCGGGCGAGCTGATGCGTGTGGCCGGCAGCCGCGATGTCCGCCGGCCACCCGCAATCGCTACACAGAGAGCCAGAACTGGGAAGTACAGAGTGATCGTCTGTTCCTAGTGATTAGGAACAGTGATCTCTCTGTATTCCCAGTCAGTATACTCCACCCACAGTTAGAAACACCTCCCTAAGGAACACTTAACCCCTTGATCGCCCCCTAATGTTAACCCCTTCCCTGCCAGTGTCATTTATACAGCAATCAGAGCATTTTTATAGCACTGATCGCTGTATAAATGTCACTGGCCTGAAAAAAGTGTCAAAATTGTACGATCTGTCCGCTACAATGTCGCAGTCCTGCTAAAAATCGCTGATCACTGCCATTACTAGTAAAAAAAAAAAAAATACTAAAAATGCCATAAATATATCCCGTTTTGTAAACTCTATAACTTTTGCGCAAACCAATCAATATACGCTTATTGCGATTTTTTTTACCAAAATTATGTAGAAGAATACATATTGGCCTAAACTGATGAAGACTTTTTTTTATTTATTTTTTATTTTTTTGAGATTTATTATAGCAAAAAGTAAAAAATATTGTTTTTTTTTTTCAAAATTGTCGTTTATTTATTTTTTTTATAGTGCAAAAAATAAAAACCGCTAAAATACCACCAAAAGAAAGCTCTATTTGTGAGAAAAAAAGGACGTCAATTTTGTTTGGGTACAGTTTTGCGCAAACCAATCAATATACGCTTATTGCAATTTTTTTCCCCAAAAAATATGTAGAAGAATACATATTGGCCTAAACTGATGAAAACATTTTTTTATTATTTTTTTTTTTTTTTTGAGATTTATTATAGCAAAAAGTAAAAAAATATTTTTTTTTTCAAAATTGTCATTTTTTGTTTTTTTTTATAGTGCAAAAAATAAAAACCGCTCAAATACCACCAAAAGAAAGCTCTATTTGTGAGAAAAAAAGGACGTCAATTTTGTTTGGGTACAGTTTTGCGCAAACCAATCAATATACGCTTATTGCAATTTTTTTTAAATCAAAAATATGTAGAAGAATACATATTGGCCTAAACTGATGAAGACATTTTTTTATTTTATTTTTTTTTTAGATTTATTATAGCAAAAAGTAAAAAATATAGTTTTTTTTTCAAAATTGTCGTTTTTTTTGTTTTTTTCTATAGTGCAAAAAATAAAAACCGCTCAAATACCACCAAAAGAAAGCTCTATTTGTGAGAAAAAAAGGACGTCAATTTTGTTTGGGTACAGTTTTGCGCAAACCAATCAATATACGCTTATTGCGATTTTTTTTACCAAAAATATGTAGAAGAATACATATTGGCCTAAACTGATGAAGACATTTTTTTATTATTTTTTTTTTTTTGAGATTTATTATAGCAAAAAGTAAAAAATATAGTGTTTTTTTCAAAATTGTCGTTTTTTTGTTTTTTTTTATAGTGCAAAAAATAAAAACCGCTCAAATACCACCAAAAGAAAGCTCTATTTGTGAGAAAAAAAGGACGTCAATTTTGTTTGGGTACAGTTTTGCGCAAACCAATCAATATACGCTTATTGCAATTTTTTTAAATCAAAAATATGTAGAAGAATACATATTGGCCTAAACTGATGAAGACATTTTTTTATTTTATTTTTTTTTTAGATTTATTATAGCAAAAAGTAAAAAATATAGTTTTTTTTTTCAAAATTGTCGTTTTTTTTTTTTTTTTTTATAGTGCAAAAAATAAAAACCGCTCAAATACCACCAAAAGAAAGCTCTATTTGTGAGAAAAAAAGGACGTCAATTTTGTTTGGGTACAGTTTTGCGCAAACCAATCAATATACGCTTATTGCGATTTTTTTTACCAAAAATATGTAGAAGAATACATATTGGCCTAAACTGATGAAGACATTTTTTTATTATTTTTTTTTTTTGAGATTTATTATAGCAAAAAGTAAAAAATATAGTGTTTTTTTCAAAATTGTCGTTTTTTGTTTTTTTTTTTATAGTGCAAAAAATAAAAACCGCTCAAATACCACCAAAAGAAAGCTCTATTTGTGAGAAAAAAAGGACGTCAATTTTGTTTGGGTACAGTTTTGCGCAAACCAATCAATATACGCTTATTGCAATTTTTTTTTAATCAAAAATATGTAGAAGAATACATATTGGCCTAAACTGATGAAGACATTTTTTTATTTTATTTTTTTTTTTAGATTTATTATAGCAAAAAGTAAAAAATATAGTTTTTTTTTTCAAAATTGTCGTTTTTTTTTTTTTTTTTTTATAGTGCAAAAAATAAAAACCGCTCAAATACCACCAAAAGAAAGCTCTATTTGTGAGAAAAAAAGGACGTCAATTTTGTTTGGGTACAGTTTTGCGCAAACCAATCAATATACGCTTATTGCGATTTTTTTTACCAAAAATATGTAGAAGAATACATATTGGCCTAAACTGATGAAGACATTTTTTTATTATTTTTTTTTTTTTTTGAGATTTATTATAGCAAAAAATAAAAAATATAGTGTTTTTTTCAAAATTGTCGTTTTTTGTTTTTTTTTATAGTGCAAAAAATAAAAACCGCTCAAATACCACCAAAAGAAAGCTCTATTTGTGAGAAAAAAAGGACGTCAATTTTGTTTGGGTACAGTTTTGCGCAAACCAATCAATATACGCTTATTGCGATTTTTTTTACCAAAAATATGTAGAAGAATACATATTGGCCTAAACTGATGAAGACATTTTTTTATTATTTTTTTTTTTTTTGAGATTTATTATAGCAAAAAGTAAAAAATATAGTGTTTTTTTCAAAATTGTCGTTTTTTGTTTTTTTTTATAGTGCAAAAAATAAAAACCGCTCAAATACCACCAAAAGAAAGCTCTATTTGTGAGAAAAAAAGGACGTCAATTTTGTTCGGGTACAGCGTCGCACAGCCGTGCAATTGTCAGCTAAAACTTTGCAGTGCCGTATCGCAAAAAATGGCCTGGTCATTAAGGGGTGAATCTTCCGTGGCTAAAGTGGTTAAAAAAAAAAAAATGATATTATAATATTTGTTTCAATCAATAAAAATTTTGTGGGGATAAAAAAAACAGACCACAATGCACAGCTTTCATGTGCGTTTTTCACCAAGTATGGAAATGACAAATGCAAAAAAAATCGAAATCTTCCTGTAATTCACATGAAACGATCCTCAAAATATTGGGTGACTGATGCAAAACAAATGACATATTGTAGCAGAAGGGAGAAGGGTAGACTAGGTGGGGATGTTGTCTACTGTGTCAGAGAATTAGGTAAAGGCAGGATTTCTGCTGCCAGAATGTACGCCGGGTGGCACTGAGCTATCCTGACAGTTGGCTCTGATTTGGATTGCACACAATTGCTGTGTTGAATAACACATTTTCATTTCTTATGGACTGCAAGTGCTCTGGGAATGGAGCCCATCTTGATATAAGGGCAGTAGTGGGTGCAGCAAATCCATGTCTTATGAGGCAATAATAGGAGTAGTGTCAATAGCATTTAAGGGAGTTACCAGCATTACCAGGACACCCCGTAGTGGACAGGGCTGGAAGAGAGACACTGTCATTCCCCTTGTCAAAATCTATTCCCATATATTCCAATAGGCACTTCTGAATATCAAAAACAATGACTGGACTACAATTTCTACCAGCTTCCGCACTGCGGCAACAAGTAGTACGGCCATTTACTGGATGTGAAGCCCTGATCAGGCAGAGAGCACAAATAAGACAGGCAGATGAACCATGCACACCATTAGAAAGACACTGATAGGGGGCAATAACTATTGGCTGGGACAGCGTGTAACTTCCACTATACTAAGTACGCCAGCTGTGGTATATTCATACACATAGAAGACGGACTGGAACATTTATTTCACAAGGGATGTGGAAATATAATCACAAAGAAGGGGAACTCTGCAACTTATGGCAGGGCCTGTGCTGCCCACAGCTCTACAAGGGAACCATTCCAGTCTGATGGTTGATGACCACTACACGCAATCAGCCAGCAAGTTGGTTCACGATAAACTGAAGGCCATTTATAGTGTTCCTAATGCTGTGATGGTGACTGATGAAGGACGGTCATGTTCATGGCAGCTAAAAAAAATGTCTCTGTCTGCCAGAAGCAAGGTTCCCAGAAACACTGGCTGTATTAATTAGTATAAAAACAAGAGTCGCGCTTGGACATTTAGTGAAGCATACTATTCATACACACGTCAACTTAATATTGATAAAAAAAAAAGTCCTCATTTAACAGTGGATTTTCACAACAGAGGATGAGCATCCAATTGGACACAGGTAAAGAGGTAAAGAGAGGCAGGTGCAGGACAAAGGATGGTGCAAAAATAGAAACCTCATACACTAAGGTTCTTGAATCACAGTTCATAGGATATTCTAGTTATTCCAAGTCCCATATAACACCAACACCACATGTTACCATCACCCAAGGAAGGATGTCTGCTTACCAGATAGAGCTGACATTAAAAAGGTCAAAAACGCCTGTGGCTGTTTTACCCCGCCTTGGCTTTTGGGCTGCTCGGTACACCAGAATCCTGCAGACACTCTTTCTCATTTTCATAGACTCACGGATGTCCCACATTAGAAGATATATGGGAAGGACATACTCCAACTTGCTTGTTGGGAGTCCTATTAAATACGTTCTTTGTAACGTTGCCTTGTTTTGGACTGACTGGTGGTTGTGGCACTTTGGAAGATATATGGGAAGGAGATCCTGCAAGTAGCTTGTTAAATCAAATACGTTCTTTGTAATGTTGCCTTATTTTGGACTGATTGGTGGTTGTGGTACTGGCTCTAAGCCCCGGTGGCTGTATTGCTCAATGATGTGAGGAACATGTACTCACCAAGCTGTAAATAGCAAACATTAACATGAGCAGTGAGGATATATGTCCTGTTTTTTTGTGTATTATATTATAAGCACCAAATATATATGTCCTGATTTTTGTATAAACATCTATGTAGACAGATCAAATGTGAAAGAATTTTAAGCAAATGTCATTTACAGTTAATTAATATCATGGAAGGCTGGCATCCACATTTTTTAAAAGGACCAAGGCTTTTTTTCAGCTGGAACGTTGGGAAACGCAGTTCCAGCACCTTTAGCACTGAATGTATGGAATGGCAAGAGGTAATGGGGTATTGAAGGGCCTTTTGATGCTGGCAGGTATCTTTTTTATGTGTGAGTCTATTGTTGCTGAGGTTGTCTATTGTTGCTGGGGGGGGGGGGAAATTGTTGAGGGAGTGATCTATTATTATTGGCTGCTGGAGAGTCTATTGTTGCTGGCTGCTGGGAAATCTGTTGATGTTGCTGGGGATCTATTGTTTCTGGGGCGCGTATGTTGTTGCGGGGGTGGTATTTTGTAACGGTCAGTATAATGTTGTGTAGGGGATCTATTGTTGCTGGGGTGGGTCTAGTGTTGCTGGGGGGTATCTATTACTGCTGGGGGGGTCTATTGTTGCTGGGATGGGATCTTTTGTTGCTTGGGGGATCTATTGTTGCTAGGGGAAGCTATTGTTGCTAGGGGGATCTGTAGTTGCTGGCTGTAGAGGATCTATTTTACTGCTTTTCTTGTTACAATTAACAAATCCCTTATAAATTATTTAGCACCACAAAATGATACTTGGTTCTGTACTCTCTAAAAGGGCCAGTATTGAAAATGTCCAAATTGGGCCCAAAGTGTCAATATTTTGTGTGGTCACCATTATTTTCCAGCACTGCCTTAACCCTCTTGGGCATGGAGTTCACCAGAGCTTCACAGGTTGCCACTGGAGTCCTCTTCTACTCCTCCATGACGACATCACGGACCTGGTGGATGTCAGAGACCTTGCACTCCATCTTCCATATGAGGATGCCCCACAGATGGCAAGTCCATCTCCTTTACCCTCAGCGTCTTTAGCAAGGTAGTGGTTGTCTTGGAGGTGTGTTTGGGGTCGTTATCATGTTGGAATACTGCCCTGTGGCCCAGTCTCTGAAGGGGATCATGCTCTGCTTCAGTATGTCACAGTACATGTTGGCATTTATGGTTCCCTCAATGAACTGTAGCTCCACAGTGTCAGCAGCACTCATGCAGCCCCAGACCATGACACTCCCACCACCATGCTTGACTGTAGGCAAGACACTTGTCTCTGTACTCCTCACCTGGTTGCCGCCACACACGCTTGACACCATGTGAACCAAATAAGTTTATCTTGGTCTCATCAGACCCCAGGACATGATTCAAGTAATCTATGTCCTTAGTCTGCATGTCTTCAGCAAACTGTTTTCTTGTGCATCATCTTTAGAAGAGGCTTCCTTCTGGGACGACAGCCATGCAGACCAATTTGATGCAGTGTGCAACGTATGGTCTAAACACTGACAGGCTGACCCCCCCCTTCAACCTCTGCAGCAATGCTGGCAGCACTCATACATCTATTTCCCAAAGACTACAACTGGATATGACGCTGAGCACGTGCACTCAACTTCTTTGGTCGACCATGGCGAGGCCTGTTCTGAGTGGAACCTGTCCTGGTAAAGCGCTGTATGGTCTTGGCCACCGTGCTGCAGCTCAGTTTAAGGTCTTGGCAATCTTCTTATAGCCTAGGCCATCTTTATGTAAAGCAACAATTCTTTTTTTCAGATCCTCAGAGAGTTCTTTGCCATGAGGTGTCATGTTGAACTTCCAGTGACCAGTATGAGAGAGTGAGAGTTGTTAACACCAAATTTAACACACCTGCTCCCCATTCACACCTAAGACCTTGTAACACTAACAAGTCACATGACACCGGGGAGGGAAAATGGCTAATTGGGTCCAATGTGGACATTTTCACTTAGGGGTGTACTCACTTTTGTTGCCAGCAATTTAGACATTAATGGCTGTGTGTTATTTTGAGGGGACAGCAAATTTATACTGTTATACAAGCTGTACACTCACTACTTTACATTGTAGCGAAGTGTCATTTCTTCAGCGTTGTCACACGAAAAGATATGATAAAATATTTACAGAAATGTGAGGGGTGTACTCACTTTTGTGAGCTACTGTATTTGTATGCCAATTTAAAACAGTTTATTGATATTATTTATGTATTTTTACTCTGTATTCCAAAGGCTGTTTTCTCATTTTGAATGTGACCAGTAGCAGAGGACTAGAAGCTCCTCCTGCTCATGTTTCCCTGCAGACAGGCTGGGAAAGGGCAGGGTCATGTGACAGCTGTATATCGATTAGATGTTTAGATTTTTTATTAAAATAATAACAGTGCCATCATCACCATACACAAATAGAAGGGACAATGTAAATTAAACAGTGTGTGTTTAGTATAATTTAAAGGTAAAAGAAACTTTCAGCCTTTATAACCACTTTTTTTTTTTAAGACACTCTTTATTAAAGTATTTTGAATTTAAGGTACAAAACAAAGCCTATTGGGCATACTCAGGCTTATAAGATAAAACAAAAGGCATAAAAACCGAAACAAAGAACAAAACTATCAACTATTCACTTGGCAACCAAAATGTCGGATATGAAAACAGCTCATTGGTATAGGCTTTAGAAATACTTTAAAGTGTACTGTACTATATGTGAATGCTAAAAATGCTAATTTCCCTAATGCACTATAGCAGTGATGGCGAACCTTGGCATCCCTAGATGTTTTGGAACTACATTTCCCATGATGCTCATGCACTCTGCAGTGTAGTTGAGCATCATGGGAAATGTAGTTCCAAAACATCTGGGGTGCCAAGGTTCGCCATCACTGCACTATAGCATACTAGTATGTAACATGATTTCTGGTAGCTCAGGTATAGGGAGATGTACATGTTTAGAACATTGGGGCTCTAAGACAGACCTCAATTGCCACCTTGGGCCTGCCCAGAACTTGCAGTATATCTGGAGAGCTTTGGGTACCTTTCCAGGTGCTCCTGAGGCTAAGGTCATGTACATTCCATTCATTTGTGAGTCCTACTGAGTTCTTGTGAACTCAAAGGTAAATAACTTTTACAGTCGTTGTGCATTAGAAGGTGAGTGCTCTGGGTTCTGGGTTCTATTAATCAATGAACAGGATGTTTAGATATTTGATGTCTCAGAAAGTTTTAACTGTTTACTTTTGTTCATGAGAAGATGACCACATCAACTGTCCTGGAGAAAAAAGAAGGAAGTGGCTGGTTAGAGAAATAGCGTCAGCAAAAACAGGGGGATTTCTTTCAAGCAAAAGGCGTTTTGTAACCAGGAAATATCTTTTGGGAATCATAGGGAAAAAGTCGGTAATGTACCACCACAAGGTGCTTTTGTGCTCCACATGGGAAAAATTAAACTACATTGATGTTGCTGAAAGGGGTACAAAGAATGTCTTGTTTGAACACACTTTTTTGATGGATTTGTTTTCTTGGAAAGTATATTGAATGCAAACTATGATATTTTAGGCTAAACCATTTAAAATCACTCAGAAGCATTCACTTCTTCACAGGGTCATGTTACTACTTCAGTTTTTTGGTAGATTTTTTAATAGTTAAATCACTTGACGGTTTCACACTGGTGATGACTCTATTGGTGAGAACTCTACATTTGTGTACCCAATGTTGCACACCAGCTGTGATCATCAGTGGCGGCTGGTGGGTTCAACCCCCCCAGGGGTGTGGAACAGCACCCCCACCCCCAGTGGGCGGTCTGGCCTGGCACTTACCCACCTGTGGGGCAGGGCTGTGGTGTCCTCTCCTGGCCTGCGGGCAGTGGCCACGGCGGCTCTGGTGTAGGTTCCTCCAGCTTCCTCCGCCGCGTGTCTTCTGCCAAAGCGCTAGGCATCCAATAGGGTTGCCTGACGCTTTGACAGATCAGGAAACAGGTCTCACAGACCTGCCTCCTGATTGGCAGGGAGGTACTTTAGTGTGACAATAGCGAAAACTGATTCGCTATGGTCGCACAACTGGGTGGCCTCGGATTGCAATGCTCTGCACTCCGAGCTCACCCTTTTTTGAAGCCTATTAGAGCCCCTGGCTCTAATCAGGTGTTTCAAAAAAACACCCCGCCGCATTGGAACCCATGGTCCGGTGACACTGATATGTAGATCAGAGGGCTGGACGCATGGATGGGAAGGCGGCGCTCGTGCACACTCTATAGACAGACCGCCACTGCCATTATGGGGGGGTTGCCACTCCCTCCACTGGATTTTTATTTATTTTATATTATGGAGAATTCAACAGGATAAACTAGGCCTGGCTCACAGTCTCCACTCTAATTTATCCCAAAGGTGTTCTATCGGGTTGAGATCAGAACTCTGTGCAGGCTAGTCAAGTTCCTCCACCCAAAACTCTCTCATCCATGTCTTTATGGACCTTGCTTTGTGCATTGGGGCGAAGTCATGTTGGAACAGGAAGGAGACATCCCCAAACTGTTCCCACAAAATTGGGAGCATGAAATTGTCCAAAATATCTTGACATTCTGATACCTTAAGAGTTCCCTTTACTGGAACTAAGGAGTAAAGCCCAACTCCTGAAAAACAACTGCACACCATTATCCCCCCTCCACCAAATGATTTGGACCAGTGCATAAAGCAAGGTCGATAAAGACATGGATGAGCGAGTTTGGGGTAGAGGAACTTGACCTCAACCCGATAAAATGCCTTTGGGTTGCATTAGAGCGTAAACTGCAAGCCAGTCTTTCTCATCCAACATCACTGCGTGACCTCACAAATGCACTTCTGGAGGAATGGTCAAACATTCCCATAGACACACTCCTATACTTTGTGGACAGCCTTCCCAGAATAGTTGAAGCTGTTATAGCTGCAAAGGATGGGCCAACCCGAAATTGAACCCTATGGACTAAGACTGGGATGCCATTAAAGTTCATGTGCATTTGAAGGCAGGTGTCCCAATACTATTGACAATATAGTGCATAAGTGAAAAAATGTATCTTCTTCATTGGTATCCTTTATAATCTTGTCATCAGGAAGCTTGTGCTGTTTATCTCCCAAAAGAGATGATATTTATTGCTCATAATTAGTTTGGCTACTAATACTCTAAATCTAAATTATATGATACAACCATCACTAAACTAAAATCTTTTGTCAACTTTTCAACTATTCTTTCTGACTCTTTGCAAATAGATGGAGGAGACATGAATGGAATCAAACACTTCAACTTCCTTGGCTCCAGGATCTTTGCAGATGGTGGCCCTGGTAATGATATTGGAAGACACTTTCAGAGGAAAGCTATGGTAGATCTGGAAAAGTTGGTAAAGATCAGAAATCTCACATTGTCAACAAAGAAAAACAGTCAAGAGGTAGGATACTGTATCAGAAAATGTCAGTGTCATTCTACATTCTTAAACTATTGGGAGCTTCTTAAATTGAATTTCAGGTGAACATCTAAATACACAGATGAAATACTTAAATGAAAGATGTTTTATTTATTGAAACATTTGCATTTCTGTCCATTCAGTCCTGAGATTTACAGAGCCCTTCCAGGCAGCACAGCCAGCCTGGAGAACTGAATTTTCATTTTGTTAGAACTTGTTAGCACTTACATGTCTTGTCCCTCCCCAGGCTGTTACTGGACAGTGAAAGGAGAAGAAGCAAACTGATGAGCTCATCTCTGTCCTGTCATCCTGTCAAGGAGAACATGGATTGGTGAGTATACCTTGCTGGGGAGTGGGTGATCAGCAGACACTGCCACTTTGCCCTGAATGGGTAGTTGACAGTGTGTCTCTAAAGTGAAATAAAAGAAATTTGTATTAGTACTCATTGAAGCAAAGCAAGATTCTCAACTGGATTAATAATTAGACCAGGGTTTCTCAACCAGGGTTCCATTGAACCCTTGGGTTCCTCCAGAGG
This sequence comes from Aquarana catesbeiana, assembly GCF_042186555.1. Taxonomy (NCBI): domain Eukaryota; kingdom Metazoa; phylum Chordata; class Amphibia; order Anura; family Ranidae; genus Aquarana; species Aquarana catesbeiana. Next base: position 198,501,550 of record NC_133335.1, read on the forward strand.
TTGCTAGGGGTTCCTTGAGCAATTCCTGCCTCTCAGATAAGTTCCCACTGAGATCATTCATCGTTTTAGCTATCTGTAAGGGGTAATTCTTCCCAATAATCACAAGTGTAAGGAGCATTCTTCCCACTGACCATCACACTAATGTATCATTAGTTGTAGATATTGTCATTTTTAGCATGTGTTCCCTGAGACTGGAAAGACATGTACGTAGCCAAAATTGCAAATGTAGGCGCAGGACATACATGACAGGGTGTAAGTAACTTATGGAGAGAAAAGGGTTAACAAAGGGAGGGTGTTTAAGAAAGTACTTGTCTTACCGGATTGGAGAACAGGATGAGTGGGTGAGGAGTGGTAAGTAAAGTCCAAGTAAAGTCCAGGAGGGGTGAGATCAGAGGTCAGCAGTCTGGAGGAAGAAGCAGGTTGGAAAGTTCCCTCCCTCCCGCCCTAATAAAAAGGTTTTCTGGTATTGGGGTAGACTGAAAAATGGTGCATGGCGGTTGGGTCCTTGACGATAAGTATAAAAAACATAAAGTATTGAGAGAATGGGGACCCATTCTCAGGTATGGAGTCCTCCCGGTTGGTATGGTTGAAGTTTAGACTACCGGGTAATAAGTTGGTGGGGGTCTGTGGTCAATTAGTGGTCCTCGAGGCAATTCTGGCGGCTGGGGACAGACGCTAACTAAGAGGTATTACAGACCAAAAAGTTGAAGATGGGGTCGTCAGGGACCTGCAACCAAGTAGTGGGATTGGAGCTGGAATATTTTTGAATAATGGTTAGTTTATTTGGTTTTGTTAATAAAAGGCCGAGCAGGCCATTTACATCCAGCAGGTGTCAGTGTCATCATTTATTAATAATAGTAAGTCTGCATGCATGTGTGGTTTGAGGTAGTGAGTTATCTGACTGCCCTAGTCAAGTTATTTCAAGGGTTCCTCTGTGTTGAAAAGGTTGAGAAAGGCTAAATTAGACTAAGCTCAAATGCATTTGCTACATTAGACAAAAGCTGGACACATCAGAGAAAACGGTGATGATTTGAAATTATGGCAAAATAACAGGACAAGGAGATAACGATGATAAGGCTAGCAAAATAGGCAGCATTAATAAAGCAATAAGTAGGACCCTGCAGGAGCAATCATTTTGGAGAAACAGTCACCAACAGGCTTGGTGCACCAAGAGCACATGGTCACCAATAGTTGGATTCTACAAGTGACTAAAGAACAACAGTTCCTTCTAAATTCTCATTCAGTCTTATCTGACGATTATCAAGCATGTGTGGGATTTATTCACCACAACTGCTACTTGTGGAAATTGTATTAGCACACCCCAAAACAAATATTTTTGAGGCAATAAAGGGCATCTTTGCAACAAACAATTTGCTTTGTTTTTTTTTCAAATTTTTAGGCTTTGCAGCTGTGCCAGTTGCTTGGCTAGAGACAGAGAGCGTTTTAGAACACTGCTGCAGTTCTCTCTGTGTTCCCAATGGACTTCAGCTGAATGGGTTAACACTACCTCGCCTCCATCCACCAGAGGGAGCTGACAAGCAGAAGAAGCTCAAGAGACTCGATGGTTAGCATTGAACCATTGGAGATGAAATTTGGGGATAAAATTTTATTATGGCAGTCTATGGAACATTAGACTACAATTCCTAATGCATACCAGGTATAAGGGGAGAGTGAGTTGTATTTTCTTGGGCTGACTAACGAGGAACTTTTTCTTTGTTGCAAGAAGACTGAGGTGTGCAGATCGGTGCTCTTGTGTGAACATCAACCTCCTATAAGCCTGTGGCTTTGTGCTGAGGACTGGAGTCGCTCCAGGCAGATGTAGATGCGAGCTGATATCTGAACAGTGAGACCCCTGTTGCTATATTGGTGATATTGCTATAATGGGATATTGGCACTGGTGAGAGGACACTGCTGCTGCTAGCAGAGACTGAGCACATAGGGACTGGCAGCATTATTTAATGTAAAGGACTTTACTGGGACTGTATTCATGTGCACCACCGTAAAGATTAGGCCCCAATGCTAGCCGGCTGAAGAACTAGGGCTAAAGACTACTCACTCAGATATCTGCTTCACAATAACTTTGCCTATTGCCCTTGATAAGAGGTGCTTCTTTAGAGAGTCTTAAATGTCATCACTGCCATTCATATAGAGTGACATATAGACTACTGTTGCCAGAGGAGTTATCACAGTATTGAATATGATTGCTGTTACTGTTTACTAATGCCATTACTTATTGCTGATTTTGTGGCTTACCAGGTTTACTCTAATTTAGATGCATGCTGCTATAGCCTAGTGAACATATTGTCTAGTGAACTGTAATTGACCTAATCCTTTACTTACTCATTTTATTTAATATTATTTACTTATTACTTATTTATCACTATATTGGGATCATTTACCGATAACCAGTCTAAAGTTTGCTTTTTGATACTGAACCTTAGCTGTGTTCAGGGTATCTGTTCAGTATTGTGCTCCCAGTAGCAGTGAAGTATCCATTTATTTAACCTGCTGTGTCTGTGGGGCTGAGGTTGTTCTCAGAGTTGAGGAACAAGAATCGAGAATTCAATCTACCAAGAGGCTCCTGTGGGGGTAGCGCCATAATTATATTGGGGCGACGTGTTTCAGTGTTCATTTATATTCCGCAAATACCTGTACAATTACTCAATATAACATACAGTAAAGACAAATGCATTAAGAGATGATGTTTTTCAGCTTAACTCTACCTTCATATTCCGACCATGATAATGGTCCAAAGGCCCAAACAGCTGGCTATTGTTTAGTTTGGCCGTTTATATGTGTGGCCAGATGTAGTATTAATCCTGTTACTTAATACTTGAGCTGACCTGTGATTTCTTTTTAATGTGGATCATCAGCACAGAATCAGATATTCAATGTTTCTTTTAAAACCCTATGACTTCTTCTAGTCTGGTACCTATTTGTGGCTTGAAGGTTGTTACAGTATTCAGGCAGTGTCAGATGTGTGGCTGCTGGAAGTGCAAGTGTTAATGCACGTTATGTTGCAGAGCTGTGGGCGCTTAAGCTGACATGGTAGAAAAGTTGCACAGTTGCACTGAAATCCCAGTCTACAAGAAGCAGCCCCCTTCTCCCTCCCTTTACAAATAACCCTGTGAACTGAGGAAATGATGCGTTCCTTGTGATTAAATTAGCGTAAGTAATAAGATATCGTAGAATTGATTGATTCCCCCAGCAATGGTTATTAACTAGCTCAACACAGAGGAAAACACAGACATTACGTTGAAAATTGATTTCTGGCAGCCAGAGGAGCCGGCCGTGTATGTCCAAGGCTATGAGGAAAGCTTACTGCTATTCCTGAGTGGCAATCGTAAGTCAGTTTCTCTTATTCACCTGCATGGTTATTCTTGAAACACACTCTCTAAAGTGTACCTGTAGCAATTATACAAGTACTGAGAGCAGAAGTAAACTGCAAATACCTAGACGTTGTTGCATATACTTTGGGCTGTCTCCTGTAGTACTCTAGGTGCATCGATACACCAAATGCACCTTTATGCAAATTGTCTCTTCAGCTCCAAAACGTAGGCTCATGTCAACCTCCTCAGTACATCACTATTGGTCAGTTAGGTCACTATTTATGGTTGGGGACTAATGGCAAGGTGTGGGTGGTTGGAGGAAGCAGGACTCTGTTCTGACTCTGTATCTATATAGAGTACTTACTAGATCAGTGATCGCCAACCTTTCGGACCTCGTGGACCACTAAACTCACAATTTTGAATCTTGCGGACCACTAACATAAATTTCATATGCCTTATACACCAGCCATGTGCTCGAGCTCCATGCTCCCTCCCATAGTCTGTGATCAGCGCTGCCATCGGACTCCTCCTTCTTCACCTCCTGCCCTCTGAACTATTCCCTGAGCCTACCTCTGAGTTCACTGGACCAGGAACTACAGAGGAGGCATTGGATATCAATGTGCATATTGACTGTCAGTGAGCATTGAAAACAACACTAGAAACAACATTGGGTGGTATACATCTGCCACAATGTTGATTTGTGGCAGAACACCTAGGGACCACCAAAATGTTCTCATGGACCACTGGTTGGCGACTACTGTACTAAAGTAGTCTAGCCCGGTACACACTATACGTTTTTTTCATTAAACCCAGTGGGCTGAACAAAAATAAAATGACAGATCACTGTACTAACACAAGCAATAATGGTACAGCGATTTCCACTGCTGTGCTATTGTGTTCTGCCCCTGGACGTCCCACCCTCCCCCAACCAGAACACACTGATCAACGCTGGCAGCCAATAGCTGATCAGCTTCCGATCGGATGCAGCTTTTCCAGCATGCCCGTTCAAAAGAATCCAGTCAAGAGACCAGCTTCTGTTGGACAGGGAACTGTACACAAGGGCTAGAAGTAAGCTGGTTCCTGCTGTTTTCGGCCAATTTTCGGCCTGTGTGTATTAAAATTCAGAGTGCTCTGTCATGCAAATTTTGACTTTAATACTGAAAGTCAGGCTGTGGCCCACATCCCCCTGCTTTCTACTGCTTACTATGGTCAACTAAGGTCACTCATAACTTTGAGGGGCTAATAGTTTGGGAAGAAATGGGATCAAGCTCAACTCTCTGTCAAGCTTTGCATGGCAGAGCACCAGGGACACTCCAGTAGATATCTAAAGGGGTGTGTTGGCACTTGTAGGTGACTGCTTTCAAAGTCTCTCAGGACTAAAATGGGCCTCAAGTTAACCTGACTTAGCCAAAAAAATGTTTCCAAGGGTGCAATAATAGAATGTGTGTGTATAAAGCCAAAATATTTTCTTGTTATGTTTAGGATAGAGAGTAAGGTGTAATTTTTTTACTGTGTCCCGCATTGGGGAGATTATCCATCACTTTCCGTCCATAAGACACAAAAGGAGTGAGAGGAATTCTCTACAAAGTAAGAAGAAATCCCCTCTTAGATGGTGGTCACTAGAATCAGTGTCCCATTTGAAAGATTTCCTCTTTTCTAGTTTCAGCAGCAACAGCAAAAGTTTAGAGTTTCAATCTCCTTCTGTCCCAGGGTACAACAGTAAGGAGAATATAAAGAGATATTCAAATATGGAAAAGTAGTGATCCCAGGACATTAAGATGTTTTTCTTTTCAATCATAATACTTAAGGGTTCTCAATAATTCCTTTTTATATCCAAAATTGGTATAAATATAACAAAGCTGTCATTATTTCATTATTTTATTATGCATCTTTTTTATTTGCCTAGATATCAATTACACCCATTCATTATTTAGATCAGAGGTTGTAAACTTGCTTGATATAGGGGGCCTCATGCCTGGTCCCTGACATCACCAAAATCCAGTGAATATTTAGTGTCAGAAAAAGCAGACTTGAAACAGAATATAACCAAAGTCTATGGGCATGACACAAGAGATGGTCAAAAACTGCAGACATGCTACAGAATATAGTCAGATACTATGGGCATGCTACAGGAGATGAACAGAGGCTGGAAATGCCATAGGACATGGTCAAAGACTACAGGCACGCTACAGGAGAAGGTCAGAAACTGCAGAAATGCCACAGGATATGGTCAGAAACTATGGATATGCTACAAGAGATGGTCAAAGACTACAAACATGCTGTAGGAGTTGTTGGAGACCAGAGACTTGCTTCAGGAGTCAATGGCTGGAGTAGTGGCTGCAGGAGACCTGAAGGCTGCAAAAAAAGTGCCAAAGAGCTGCATGTTGCCCCAGGCCACAGGTTGGGCACCAGGGATATAGATATATTGTACTGTGGGCAATAAGGTGTGTTTGACCTTACCATATATGTATTGTTAACTCTAGCACCAACCCTACACACGAGCTTACTTTTCGACCGGACTGGTCCGACGGACCGAGTCCGGCACACAATTCTACCGTGTGTGGGCTTCATCGGACCAGCAGTGGACTTTTTCGGTCGAAAATCTGACGGACTTTAGATTTGGAACATGTTTCAAATCTTTATGTCGGAACTCCGCCGGAACCAGTTCCTAACGAAAAGTCCGCTCATCTGTGTGCTAGTCCGATGCACGAAAACCGACGCTAGGGCAGCTATTGGCTTCT